>NW_011967235.1:1310053-1356874 GCF_000949405.1 Vollenhovia emeryi | reverse complement strand
CTGTTTAAACTCACTTGCAAACTGTACTCTAACGAGTGTGTTCTAAAACCACTGTATAACATGTGCAATGTGCATGTTTTTTCTTCTATAACCGCACGAATGCGTAATAGCTTCCGCTGTTATCCCAGCTCTACCATTCGGCACTCGTGCAGTTAACGCGATATTCCCCGAAAAAATATTTTGTCTGGTAAAATATTTGGCCGACGTCTACGCAACCGTAACTACACCTCTCTCGTAAAATGTCCGCCGTGAGTTTTCTATTGTTGCGTGGGGCGCATGGGGCGCAAAGCAGGAGAAATAGTAGTGAGATCAAGACAGAAGATGTTGCGAGGTAGAATGAGAAAGATAGAGCCAGATAAAACTCGAAAAGGGTTGAGAAAGGAGATACCGCGCAGTGTGTATTTGTATATCAGTACATGTGTACTTGTGCAGCTACCTCTGGAAACGAATTACCGTAGCGCGTGGTATTTACTCGTTTTAATTTTATTTCATCTCTCTTGCGTTAATCGCGATTAAATCCCCTCCCTGTCTCTTATTCTCTCTTTCTCTGTCCCTGGCGGGAAAGAAAGATTTCAAATTTTATGAAACCGTTTCCGAGTAATCGTGGATCGAGGGAGTTCTTCTTGTTAAAAAAAAATGGAGGAGTTTGGAGTGTTTCCGGTCTGGAGAGGGGCCTTGAGATAGAACGCTTCGTAGACGGCGGGACGAGCACCATTCTGTGCGGTAGATTCTCGTTTATTATTTTTAACGCACAGCTTTTCACGGTGCTTGTGCGGTGAAACGAAAAAAAAAACGTCAAAAAGCTGGTGATGTTGAGGATGGTAGTTTTGATGTACGGCTCGCTTGTGTCTGAAAAGTGGCGAAGTGCAAGTTTAAAAGAGGCACAGTATTTTTCGGATAAATGCGCGTATAAGATATTTTGAAGTACATCCAAGAGTCTTGAGAAATTTTTTGTGACATGCTGACTCTCCTCTATCTTACGCAAGTGACGAAAACTCGTATAAAAAATTGGAGATGTGCGTATGCCTCTGCAGAGCGCAGCTGTAGCGATGTAATAAGAAATATATTGCTGCATGTATTGGAAATGTGTGAATAATATATTGTTACAGAGATGTGTGAGGAGACAATTACGGTATCGTAAAATGAATATCGTTTAAGATGCACGTCTGACTTTCTCGAATCAAAACCCAATTATTATTGCCATTCACTAAAGAATTTTGGAAATTTCGCGACGGAACCTTCGCGCGTGTTTCGCGCGAGTTTATGCACGGTGCACGCCCCGTTCGCCGCGTAGTTTCCTTGCCGGGAAATTCCTTTCGGACAATAAACCGTAGATCATGACAAATAGCCGAGACGCGGTGGGCGGTACCGGGTAGCATCAAGCGGGTTAATTTTTAACCCCCCCTCGTAACCAAGAGATTTATCGCACCAGCCTTTGTTAAGCCAACGTTCTATATACATATACATATATATGTATATATGTATATGTATATGCATATATATGTATATATGTAATGTGTGTGTGTCACTCTGTATGCGGCCACGCTTTGTATATGCATTCGCGACGCGCATCAGTGCAATGCGCGCGCCCGCGCGTTTTTAAAGGGGAGAAAAAAGTTTTAGCCCGGACCAGGGCTTACGCGCAACGATATCCTCGAAAATTGGTTGATCGATGTTTTTGCTATCGTAGAATAATATCTCTCTCTCTCCGCTATATTGTCGCGACTCAATTTCCCTCTCGATAGTCTATTTTTCCCGCACCGGCGACACGGCGGTGTTCCTCCTGAGGTATTTCGGACGACGATTCCCAAACGAGATACAAAAGTTTGAATTGGCCACTGAACCGAATGCCTGTTAGCGGTCTGATTAAAATTCAACGTGATCGTTGCCGGTGCTTCTTGCAAATGCACTCTCCCGTTCTGTTTTAGCCACGGATCGTATTTGTACGTTCATTCCTTGTGGTACCATGTACGTACGTATACCATATTGACCCCAGCGGTGTCGTGTGCGTTTATCAGAGAAGTCTGGAGACATTCAAGATTCATGCACGCGGACCAAAAAATAAAGCCAAAGGTATATATGTCGTTGATACTCTCCCGTAGTTTGTTTAATTAAAGCAAGGCAACAGTGCCCCAAAGCCGAAAGCGCGGGACTTTTTCCCTCCTTTCCTGTCGGATTAATTTCGTTTGCGTTGCAATTTGCTCCGTTTCACGAGTTAATGGAATCTAATTATACCGTCTTTAAATATACGTTTATTGAATATCGTCAGACCGCTCGGATATTGCAGGAGTGTTATATCAATGCATTAGACATTACATCACCTTGAATAAATACGGCACCTCGCTTACGAGAAAATTGGATCTGCGAATATTAAATCCATAAATCGTAATATATTTGCGGAAAGAGAGGTAGAGAGAATCAATCGAGACAAGTTACGCAATAATAACCGTAGTATTTTATCGATTGCTTCTAAAGCTATAATACACAATTAAACTATCTTTTCGACGTGCAATCTTATTTTGCGTCCAATGTCTCTTTTATTCAATATTTATAAAAATTATTGCAGGCTATCTTTATGCATAAAATATTTTTATGCATTTAGATTTAGAAACGCATTATAATTATCGCTCCCCTATTTGTTTACATATCGTTACCCAGTCGCGGGGAATTATTTTTAATTAGCAGCATAAATCGAGAAGTAACGCGTCTTTATATAGCCGCGAACGCACCGCACGCATTTGTACCGGTCATTTATCAGCATCCCTCCCGTTCTCCTCGCCGATTTTCGGTCGTTGACAGGCTACGCTCAAAATAGTATGCACCCTTCGTGCTGGAACAATTGCGCGGGGAGCTGTCGTTGTAAAAAGGACCGAACAATGGCCGCTTTACAAGCGTCATCCACGTCCTATAAATCATAGCGAGCAGCGGGGCGTCTTTTTAGCCAAAGTCGTGCTAGAAACATTAGGTCACTGTTTTCTCGTAAATATGCAGAAAAATTGTGTCAAATCTGACACTTTCTTTGTGTACGAAGTAAGAAAATCAAACGGCGTTATAAATCAAGTCGAATCTGCAGTCCGTACAGTTTAACTTTTGCACGAAATATTTTACAAATTTCATGTTTCTGTGATAATGCACTGTTCCTAATTGAATTTCTGTTTAGGTTTCTGAATCGATTTCTGTCTTTGGAATAAAATCTTCCAATCGCGAAAGTAGCAAGTTTCATGTGTTAGGTACGTTATCCTTATAAAGAGTTTGTTTTCTCGTGGATAATCATTACGCGATTTTGGTCGCCGGGTATCCATCCTAGTAGTACCAATTATTATTTTAATATTGTCCATTTGTGATGTTCAACACTCGCATTGAAAACTAATTACAGTGACTCCTCTATTTCGCATTCGTATGGTTCGCGGCTCGTTGTGTATAAATAACAACGAGAGCTCCTTCCTCTGTATACTCCCGGGAGTAATTTCCCCTAATTAGAACAAAATTACTAATTACGTTCCGCGCAACATGCAATTAATTTTCGGTGGGATATCTGCGAGGAGAGGGAGATATATGTACAACTTCCTATTTCTTCTTCCCGAGGTAGCGTTTGCGGCGCCGGAAAGGGAGGCGGAATCTCGCTCGGAGCAAGATGTATGAGCTCCGAGTGCAAGCAGCCAATCTCTGTCAGATCTTGCTCTTTCTCTTTACCTACCATCACGTTTTTTTCAAGCGATTTCTCCGGAAACTGGTGTGTCAGAAAGTACGCCGAGACGTACATTTTCGTAGCGGTTGTGGCTGCTCTTAATTATACGCATCATTGCGTTTATTTAAGTTGCCTTATATTCGTAATCGTAACAGACATTTTGTCCAAACGTCTTTTCTCTCCACGCTGAATTTTTGCTGCAATGAATAACATTAATTACATTTAATAAATAATACTTGTTCATTAGCTGAGAAAAATCGATCTATTAGCTTGTGGGATTGTTCATGTTTATCATAAAATAGCGATTTATTATTTTAATATAACATTAAGATATTATATTAATAAATTTATTAAGGAAATGATTAGTAACCACGTAAAGACTGTCTGTTTACAGTTGAATAAAGATATAAGGCCTCCAGTAAATATTTAAATATTTGCTAATCGGAACGGAAGTATGTACTGTCGATTAGAGAATACTTTTTTAAATTTATTTTTACTTTGTCTCATTGTCAGTTAGCTCGTCCTATATATCTTACAGTATCCCCGTTGCAAGATCTGTTTTCTTATTCTTTATTCTATATTGCCACTGCTCAGCGGTACTTTATTTACCGTAAAATTCGTCACAACGAAGCATAAGAGAGTCGCATAGTTTCACATTTTACGCGACGACGATTTGCTTTCTTACTGTCATTTTTGTGGAGGGCGTCCCAAGATCCTTTTCTCTTCCTAAGGTATAAAAAGGAGTTACAATTTATCTTCCCTAACTTTTATAAAGTTAACCGTGATATTTTATTAGTCGTTTAAAAAAGAAAATATTATAACTCGAAACCTATATTATAATTTTCGTAAATGTAAAGTAAAAATACAGATATATTAATAATTTTGGTCTTCTGTTTAAATATACTTGCATAAGAAGGTACTGAGATAGTCAAAATAAACTCTCATGTCTTAGCAGATATTTAGGATGTTAGTTTTTTATCCCTTATACATGGTTTGCTTGCAAAATTACATTTAGTCCATCCTAGAAATTTTTACGATTTCGCGTGGTAGAACTCGCACACATATTATCTTTACTATATCGAGGATAGACTAGTTGAAAATAATTCAACGTAATCTTCTTAATAAACAGGAGAAAGAAAAGTGTATTAAAACATGTTTATAGTCGTCATTTAATTTCACGAGAGCAAGTCATTGAAATTTTTTACAAGTAGATCCTCCCGAGGGAAGCCGACATTAATTAGGCGCAACTAGACAAAATGCGTTAATTATGCCGCTTTATTGGCCGCAAATTCAGGAAGGGCCATGTCTCTCACGATTTCTAGTTTCAGTATGAGTTTCATGTGTCTTTATAAATCACGTCTCACCGTGATTTAATGAAGAAGTTTTGCATTTCACGCGATTACGATTTACTTTCCTTTGTAGCGTTATGTGCGAGTATAATTCCGCGAGAGTACGCTATAACGGTGCGGATGATCATTTTATTCGCGGTTTCTACTCTTTCCCTAATGTATTTGCGGTACTTTCTTCGATTCGGTACGCATACGGATTGATTGATGTAAAATTACTCAACTTCGAAGCTTCAGTCGTCTCACTGTTATTGCTCGTTACTGATCGAAAATGACAACCAGCCTAGCGAGTTTCGGGATGTCTCGGTTCTGTTGAATCTGCAAACGCGATTTGAATCTTTGTCATTAGATACGACACTAAATAGAACGCAAACTATGTACAATATTAACTCTTCTCGTAAATTGATTAATTTCTTTTAGTATGCCGATTATAGTTTCGTCGTTAGATACGAATTCCGCAACACCTTTTTTGTGGCTCTTAACATCTGTTCATTATAACCGTAAACTCCCACTGGAATTTCTCTTTGAATCACGAGTGGAGTCTTTAGAAAAAGTTTGACTCCATTGATTCTGGCTTCGACAGGCACTTCATAATGTGAACATTTCGGTAGCCAAAACTACAGACGATCTCCCGTCTTTTTTGTTTGAGCATGATCGTTTCGTGGATATAACCGTGGACCGAACAGCTAATGGAAATGTAAAAAAGGATACCGTTTTAACCAATCCATTTCGGCAGTTCGGGGCTTTTCTGTAGGTGTTGCGGTCCGTTTTCTCTCTCTCTTTCTCTCTTTGGCCTTCTTGTATGATTTGATAGCTCTATAAATATTCTATCCGCGTGCTTTCACGATCGTGATTGCGCAACTGCAAAATTGTGGCGCGATAGTGACGTGGAGGCGCGAAACAGGCTTGAGACTCGAGTCGACGGGGCATCACTTTCGTTCTCGGTTCCGGTTCAGGGTCGCGGACGACCCACTTGAGGGTCACGACAGTGCGCCCCGAGAAGTCCCTGGGTTCCGCACGCGCGTATCACGCGAGACCCTCACACAAGCGTGTTTGCGTACGTGAAACGAGAGATCTGGTCAGAGAGGATGATATGGCATTCGCTTGAGATTCAATTGGGAGCAATCGAGACGGAATGGGAACGTGCGGTGCCATTAAACACATCGACGCTCTATCTAGGTGTTCCAAATAACGATTGATAGAAAGTACCGATTATTTGCTTCATTGTCGCCGTATTAACTTCTTTGAAAGAAATAGCAAATGGTATTTACCGTGGAATTCCATTAACGTCATTATAAGATTGAGAGAAATGAATGCGCGGGAATTAAAGTCTTCGACCTTATTCTCTCTTCTTATAATGTTATAAGAGAGGTATGTACAAATCGTATACGTTTGAACCACGACAAACTGGATTTTATTTATTATAATAGGAGATTTATGTAGATAAGTATATAAAACTAAGCTTTCGGTACGTCGGGGTAATCTTTTATAAAGTCGTATATATGTATATATATGTAATAAAAAGCGTTATACAAAGCTCACAAGATTGGACCTCTCCATGCACTTATTTATTCAAGACGTGGAGCTTAAATCCATCTTTGATGTTTCTTTTTGATCTGCGATAGATACGAGCGTGCCTTTTGCTAGAATCTTTCTAAGAGGAAAGAGCTGGTACTATTCCGATCTCCAGCGCGATACGATGGTCTGATGCAACATCTGTGCTACCTTTATTTAGAATTCTCTACAGTTGCTACGCGTGCTCGCATTTGTTGCGACAGATTCTTGAATTTCAAGAAATTGAAGACAGCTCGTTCCACTTGCTTAGTGAACCCGTAAGATTGCGCGGAATAAAAAGGGCGTCCGAGGAGATCTTTTGAATGCGCGCATGCAAAGGCGCGACGAGCTCCGGCGACTTTTCCGATTGAATAGTTTGTATAAAAGGTATTATATAATATAATAACAAACGCTACTAGTAGGATTATGTTATCGATTGTGCGATTAATTGCGATATTGCTGTTCAATTGTACCTACGAAAATAATGTATCGGGGGGGTATACAAAATTTAAAAAAAAATCAAGTCTCACTTGTAATCACGCTAACCAAATATGTTTTGATGAGTACGCATGAAAAGTATTTTTGAAAGCATTATTCCCAAAACCGAATATAAACCGCGACACAATCGCGCAAAATTGCGAAATAATCTGGACAAATTCGCCGTTATTCTGCATTTTCTGTTGTTTTATTTTATTACTTTGACGTGCGGATGAATGTAATCACGATCTATTTGTAAAGCATTATTATGCCACGTACAGACGTGATAAACTATTACAATGACGATCAGATGAGGACAGTGTATATTAAACATAAAAAGAATTGCATTGATAATTTGTACAATAACTTTGCCGAATTATTGCGCGCTTTGTAAAAAAATATAATTAAAACTAACAAACGTGTAATAAAGCAAACAATACGATATTTCATTATTAAACTGGTAGGAATGAAAATAGCGAGGCCAGTCTCATTAATGAGTTCCGCGTACATGTACTTCTTTTTCCGAACAAACTGAAGTTAGTTTTATCGCGGTGTCTCTCGTTATAATATTATTAATACGTAGTTTATCGTACAACTTTAATATTGTTGGTGGAAAATGAGAAGACATCATGATGTGCACGGTTGTTTTGAGATATTCTCGCCGACTTTTAATGCGGCGAGATTAGTTCAGGTATAATTTATCCTTGGATTTATCTTATTAACAAATTACTCTCTGTTATAATAAAATTATATTATAAAGTTATAAAAGATTAAAATTTATACGTACATCCGTAATGTTATTGCAGACGTGATACTCGCTGAAGAATTATGGATAAGAGAAATTAAGAGGAGAGAAGGGAACAGAATTTCTTAGAATAACTTAATTTTTCGGAATAAATTTTTATTCTCAAACACTTTTCGTCACGTTACATTAAATATGGAAAGTAAAAGGAACTCTCTCGCAAGCTTGGCAATCCCACCTTCACGAATAAGTCGCCGGGTAATAGAATTTAAATCGAAAGCGAACCGGCAGCCGCGCATTAAGAGGGAAAGATCGTTTTAATGAAGATGACGGGATTTCAACGCGAGACATTTCGTGAAATCGCGCGAAACTGTCCGTATTTTTGCGAGAATTGCCTTGCAGATAAAGCGGGGGAGAAAAGAGCGAAGTTAACCGCTTTTACGTGTAAGAGCTGTAATACGAAGGGCGGTAAGCCGACCGTGCTCGTTTCTGATAGGCACCATGAAAGGACGGTATCTCACCCATCTTTAAGCGTCTCCAAGACGCATTCCTTTCATTCGAAATATATACTTGAGATTATGCTGCTTCAAAATCTCTTATTTGCGAATTACAACGGTTCGCGATAACACACAATTGCACATTAATTTTTTTCCTGTAATTAATTAATATCTTTCTTGTTCAATGAAAGAGAAATCGTTTACGAAATAATAAATAAATAGTAACCGGTTAATTTTTAACATAAAATTATATGTATCGCTTTACTATATGTTGTCTATTCGAAATAACGAATAATTGAAAAGATTATTATTAGTATCCAACGTTAAACAACTTAAGTAATTATATTGTTGGGGTAGCAGAATTAATTTTTATTAATTTAATGCTCATCCTCTTTTTATATTTACAACATTTGATCGCGTTTTCAAACATTTCACGATTAGATCCGTAATCTAGTTCGCAGATTTTATTTGCAGCTACGTGACACGTGTCGTCGTAATAAGAGTTTCATCTCCGCTTTTTCTGTCGCCGCCGAAGTCGCGCCGAACATCCGGTAATTCACGGTGACTGTGGACGCGGGAGCTTTAATCGCGGTGCCGTGAGTCATTAATTACTCGATCGCGACACGCGATACAATCGATCTCGCGGCTTGTTCCATCGATCGATGGTCCCGGTCACCACCCATCCCCGTTAATTGATTTCGCTCGACGTGTCGCGCGAGCGCGAACGCGAGTGGTCGCCGCGATAATTATCGTGCGCTCGAGTTGCGGTGTCACGGCCGTGAGAACCATGATGGAAAAAAGGCGAGAACGATTTTTGCCGCGGCGTATCCTATCGCATGATAAATTTCAATCGTAATGCCGTAGAACAGCCAGGGTGTTGCTGTCGATGTTTAATAGTCATGGAGCACCAATCTTGTCAACATGTATTGCTCTTATTTTCTTTGTAAATAATATTAGCGCCACAAGGAAACTTATTTGCTGATTTCAATAGTTCTGTCAATTGTAAAATGAAAAAGCAGATTATTATACGATAATACAAGACGAATAGTATTATACAGCGTTTGAATAGGTAACAGAACGATGCAGTTATTATTAATGGTCTGATTATATTCCAGTATTTTTCGCTACACACAGTTCTGAGTAAAAACTTGTTACACCTCGTCAAATCGCAACGACGAGCAACGTTTGAAAAATGGATTTAACGCTCTTTCACAATCGGCTGACTGATTCTTATAGTCCACTAAATAAAATTAATGCAGCAACCATTGCGACGCTCGTACATTCCCTTTCATTTTCTTCTCCATAGTGTTCAGCTGGCCGCGTATATTTCTGTATTTTGACTGTCGCTTCAATTACATAGTACGATCACGTTTCTCCGTATGAAATACGCGGATCGCTTCCATTTATCTCGCTGTTCGTTATTCTTTGTCAAAGGGAAACATAGAAAAGTTTGTTCTATCGCGAACGTTGAAGACACAGGACGAAGCGAACATATTACATTTAATTGTATAAAAATATTCATAGCTGTGTTATTTTTTACTGTGTATTACAATTACGTATATTATCAGTACATCACTGTGCTATCAGTTTACGTAATATCTTGTAGAGCATATATTTTATTATCTTCAATCTTATCTATATTTAATACATCAATTCTTCGTATTAAATAATTTGAAAGATTGCGAAGATTTATGGCCTATTTTAGTTACTCGGCTGTCAGATTTGCTCCCTATGGATTAGTACGTTATGACCCGAGGACCCTCAGATGCGATATATCTTCTTTACCACTCAAATAATAGAAATGCTGTCCGCGGTAGTCGCGTAGGTAATCGGCTGAGCTTTTGTCTGTGTTTTGAAAAAAATTTCACCGGCAATACAATTTTGTAACAAAAAGCGACGATCGCTTTTATATATGTACGACCTCAATATTTTGGCATGAATTTTTTCGAAATTATCGCGAAAGAAAGCGTCATTTGTTTCTTGCGTTCGTGGCCAGCCGGAACAAACCACCGCTTCTTCTCCAAACGAGTTTCCGCATCTGGGAGTGCCGTTTTAACTCCGGGCAAGCTGACACAATTCCTCACGGTGCTCGCCATTGGCTGATCGCTGATGCTGAAATAAAGAGAAATGCCGGAAGCATCCGGCGACCATTTATTGCTACCTACAGTGTTGCATATTTCGTATATGCTCTCGCATCAGTATGCCGCGCCACAATCGACCGATTTTTTATTACGCGTTACATATGCGATAAGGAAACTATGACATTTCATCTGGGAAGTGTAGGGTACAGCTAGTTAACGAATTACTAATTTATTAATATTAACTTTATAACGAAAACAAAAAGTTTGCTGCATAGAAAGAATCCTATCGTATCTGTATTCTTCAAAAGCATCAATTAACAATTTGAGTTCTGTCAATTTAACATGGAAGACGTACTATCTGATATTTCTCGCCTAAAAGAAGGACGTTGCGACTGATGAAATCAAGTAGCTTCGAGCTACAACGCCGTACGTTCTCGGGAGCATCCCCTGCTTTCTTCAATGTCCCTCGTTTAGGACACGGTTACTGCCGCCGGGCGTCAAATGCATAGTGATCGCCTTATTTCGCCATGGCTACCCCATTTTTCGCCGTTCATTACCTCTCGTAACCCCACAACTCGCGCAAAAGCGAAAATAGGAGGAGAGTAGCAAACGAAATTTCTGAAACTCGGTAGAAACGAATGAGCACCGGGTGGTACCATGTGGCGAAGGGTGGAAGATTCGCGTTCTAATGCGCGATTTTATGAAAATACGTTTGCTTGAAGCGCATCGGTGAAAATCGACCACCAGTATTTACGTAAGATGTGCCCTTCCCGCAGTGTATTACCATTATGTCATCGGACGCTGACACTGCACGTAACATGTTACGTTTGATATTGATGCTCATATTAATGAAGGGGCGTGTCTTAAACATTAGTATATTAAAGCAGTAATTCCATCAAGTACATATGGTGCATATTTGATGTTTGAGCTTCGGTATTTGATCGGTTTATTACATCAACTCTCGGGCATAAACATTTCGTGAAATTAGTATCCGTGGCAGGTCCTTCCATATAATTGTAAAGTGAAAGAGAATAATAAAACATAAATTGTTTTTCGCAAAAGATACATTTTCTTTGAATAAAAAGTAAATTTCGGAACAGCGAACTGCACTTAATCTCATTGTAGAAAATGAAGGCCTAAATTTTTG
Organism: Vollenhovia emeryi; assembly: GCF_000949405.1. NCBI lineage: Eukaryota > Metazoa > Arthropoda > Insecta > Hymenoptera > Formicidae > Vollenhovia > Vollenhovia emeryi. The sequence continues at coordinate 1,345,342 of NW_011967235.1, read as the reverse complement.
CTTCAATTCCACGTAAAAGTAACGTAATGCGCATCAATAGTAGGAAAGGAAAAATTGAAAATATAAAACCGTGGGGATATTTGTGCGCGCCAAACGCAGTCGATATCTCAAACAAACACTTCGTGGGTGGCGCATAGTCGATATTTCAAATCTCCTGCTGCCGCTTTCTCAAGAACCGAAGATAACTTTTTCTCCCTTAACACAGTTTCCGCACCGATGCGCATACAGTGCAGCGGGGCACGCGTATGACGCACAATGAACCCTTTGTACGGCTCGCTTGGGCGTGCTGAAATTTCATTTTGACTTTTTTGCTTCTGTATTCTTGGCATCGGGGCTCGGTGAAGCGAAGTCACGGGAGCACGGGCGCGTAAAATATGACAAAGCGCGAGCGGGCGAGCTGCTCCTTCATTCATGGCCGACGAAGCAAGAGGAGTCGTGCTGCCGTTGCACGGGAAAATCAAATCGAATCGATTTCATTGACGAGACACAATACTCGGCGTGGTAGTACCTACACGATATGAACACGGGATAGAACGCTTCCTCCTTGCCGCCACGGATGGAGCCTCGGGTTATATCCTCACGCTTGTTTTTCTCAGCCCTTTTTTTCCCTTGCCTTCGACAACGTAGATGAGTAATGGTTTCTCGATCGATAACCAAGAATAAGACGTACTTCTCTTGTAAGATAACAGCCGCGAGCCCGTCTCAAGTACAGAGATCTGAACGTAATTCCAACTCTTAAGTGACTTTGTGCTATAACATGACGCTAAGACGACCTCGTTGAAAACTATCCGGCATCTCTGCGCGTTATTGGATGGAAGTAACGACTTTTTAACTCATGTACGTTGTATATGGTATAGTTTACGTGTATTCCGCAATTATTGTTGCACGTTGAAATTGCGGTAAAGTGGTATTGACTCACAAATATTGGTTCTCTTATTATTGATTTTTCCAAAGTCGATTGACACGAATACAAAAAAAAGTTGCCCTTTAACGAAACTGAAGCAACGAAATTGGGAACAAATCAAGAAATTAATAATGAAAAAGCACGAAATTTCTGTACAAGTTTTCGACTGTGCCAATGTACGCAAATGTCGCGATATGTTTTCACATACGTTGTACGAATAACAATACAGACATTTCATTATTTCATAGCAATTATAAAATAATTGCATAGTTACATACGACTGTCAGTGATTTGCCAATACCTATCCTGACGATGGTTAACATCCAAACATCGCGCAATGTTCTCGATTCTGATTTTACTGCCCTATTACTGTGCTGTTATCGGGAAGGGGGGGGGGGCTTTAAACTTTGCAAATGGATATGAGCTAACGTGCAAACGACGTGCGTGTGCAGTCGGTTTACAACCGGTTGATCTCCCAGCCCGTAAATTTATTCGATACGCGCGATACGACGCATTGACAGAGACGTATTTTCGATGTCTACACCGCGTTTTCGAATACTTAGAACTTTTTTCCAGCATTTTATATTGATTCGAAAGCCAAAACTGCGGAATTAACTCAGTGAGATGATATCTTATTGTTAGACAAAAGTAAAAGTGGGACAAAAGGATATAGATTAATGAATAAAATTTCTTTCGATAATTTACCGCAGCGACACAGATTGGCAATTTTGGTGAGGATCTCTGATATTCGAAAAAAGGATCCCCACATTGATCGAGTATTCATGACGAATTCCATAGTGGTCACTATGTGGAAACTCGAGTTTTGTCGCAGAAAAAACATTTCCGATAAATCGTTTCCAGAAATACCGAGCGAGGAACGGCGATAGTCTCTTCAATTCTCCTCTCAATTTTCCTCCACCATTGTTTGTGGTTTCCGCGTTATTTCCGTTACGCGTATGACTACGTAGTCATCATCGTCGTTCGTTTCCGGTGAAATAAAATCGTCCATCGTGCGACACTGAGGTCCCGTCGCTTTCGATGTTCGATGAGCCATTTCGCCGGCAAAATAACCCAGTCAATCCACGAAGGACAGAGAAAAATCTCCCCCGGACTCTGGGAAGAGTCATCAGGGATGGGAAGGCGTCGAAGATGCTCTCGTGGTTTCGTTATGCGGCAGCCGGGTCCGACGCTCGGAGGCGGTTGAATCTCTTTCGCGTGGCGTGGCTTATTGAATGCGATATTGGATTTTTGCCGGCATTACGACCCTCCAGCTGATACCCGACCGCGGAACGACGAGGGAAATTTAAAACTCGTCATGCCTCGACTACCTTACACTCGCTCCTCCCTTCCTCCCTCTCCTTATTCCGAATGGACCTTTTCGCTAGGGTCGTCTCCACTTCGGAATGTCGATTTAAATGAAGATCCTGCAGGAAACAATTCTCTCTATCTGTTTACGTTGTTGACATTTTTATACAAGAAAAATAATCGACCGCGGTATGTTAAATCTCAAATTAGCATCCATCGTATAGGTGCTCGAGCCTTCCCGAGAATTAATTCAGTTTCTGCCAAACAAGCAAATCGTATTAATGCAATGACTTGTTTAAATTATCACGGTTGATAATGCATGGTCTATGTGTAAATGACCTATCCGTGTACGTTGGTTTATGTATGGCTGTACGTCGGATATCTACCGTCATACACGTGGTAGACGTGGAACATTGTCAAGTTGACTACCGATGACGAGAGATTGAACGCATAATTGAGCGACAGCACCGGTAGATTACCGAGCCAGACGAGAGATCGACAAAAGCCAACGACGGTGAGAATGAAAGAGTGATGAGAAGCGTAAAGTCATGCAACGCGCGCGAGAGTGAAGCTCGTTCTACCGTGAAAGCAAAGAAAAAAAAAACACAAAAAATATCTGTTTGCTAACGGAGTATTCAAACATGGGTTAAAAATCAATGCCAAGTACAGGGACCAACTGAGTCGCGATAAAAATTTAAAATGCAATTTTGCTCGTAGGTTTGCGTAATACGATTTTACGCACCTTTGTAATCAAACACGCGTAAATATTGTCAAATCAAAAAATTATTATAAACGTTTTATTTCTCACATATTTGTAAGAAATTATAATCAGGGTGTATCGTTATTAATATTAGGAGAGATAATTAATTAATTAATTAATCTATTCGCGTATTGATTATCTACTTCAATTGCAATCTGAAATCTATGATAATCTGTTGTATATTTAGCATGGATTAGGCAATATTAATTACATGACGTAACGATAACTATCTCTCTCCACCTCTCTCTATCTATCTGTCTATCTATCTACCTACCTATCTATCTATCTAACGTAGATGGCAAGTTCGTTACGTTATCAGAAACCGCGAAATCCACGACTCGAAGTTATCTCTCGGGTTTCCTCGGTTTGTGCTAAGGAGACGGTGGGAGGCATAAGTTTTCCCGGTGATTTTTCATAAGGATTTCATCTCAACGGAACGGAGCGGCGCGGAATTCTTCTGGGAGGAACGAATCGACGGGGCATGGGCGAGCGATGAGCACCGCCGAGGGGTGGAAATTGCGAGGTCGAAGTAGGAACACCGCCGCAATATTGTTCCTGGATCACGTTTTCCACTCGGTACGTGGGGGCGATTGATCATGTCGAGCATTGACGCCGGGTCGGTATTACGTGAGCGCCTCATCTTTCTTCACTCTCCTTATCTGTCTGTCTCGCTATCTTTGCCCTTTACGTCAACGAGAAGTTTGTGTCAGTCTTGTCAACGACGCGCGACCGTTTGTAACTGCAATCTCGAAATAGAGGTAGAAACGATGGAAACTCCGAAATATGTTGTATACAACTTTTTACCATCGTCCAAGATCAAACGGTAATATTTTCCATGTAAATTTCGCGTACTGTAAAAATTTATGCAAATTTTTGTCTGTAAGATAAAACTGGATAGAAATGGACGGCAACATGTATGATATAAAATTTACAGTTGCTTGTTTTCTCAATTTTCTTACACGCGCGATTTTTTCATAGTGCTTTGATATCTTTATAACAGTAGATCGATATTAGATGTCGGTTTGATCAAGGTCGAGCTATTTAGTATCACTGCGCATAAAGCGCTATGGTAGTCATTTCGGTGTCCATATCTTGTAAAACTTTTTATATCTTTTTTATGGGAGACATATTTTTATTACGCTTTATTGTACAAGCGACACGGAGAACTCTAATGGAAATTCAGGACACGCAAACCACCTCTGATTTCAGCGCTTGTTAAAGTTTCGAAGATAACCTTCTGTCTTTATTATTGCGCTATCGCGCGAGGACGACTCATTTCCATGTTCTGCGGAAAAATTTATCGTACTCGTTCATCAGGCCGTTGGCAGGGAAAAACCGATACGGGATTCGCTTGCGCGGGACGTTCGGGGTTGACTTCAAGTTTTAACGAGATCAGTGGTAAACGCCGCGTGACGGCGATCGGATCAGACAACAGGAAGGGAATACGTCGAGTAGAATTAAACATTCTCTTGTGCGATCTCTTTTTCTTTTCATTTTGCGATTGCAGTAAATGAATCCGACGAAATTAAGTAGGCGTGAGGAGTAGAAGAGAAGCATTTATATTATTTTATGCACATAATTTATTATTATCAAATCTCTATCTGGCGACAGACCACTTACATAAAATTACTTTTTATTGGACTCTTAATGTAACTATATATCAGAATCTTGATCTTTTTATAGCCTTTTATATCCGGTCCTTTTATCTTTTAGATATAGAAATAACGAGGGCAAAACTATTCTTAAAGAATTAGAAGGATAAAGTATTATACTTGACGCATTTTTCTGAAATTGCGAATTTGATAAATAAAACGTGGAGGCATTACTTTTTGCTTTATTACGTTTACTTTTTATCATATGTTATATTCGCGATGTTGTTATTACGCAATGTCGAAGCCGTCGAGTATCGTGTAATATCGGTATTTCGAACTGGAGGGGGACAATTCGCTGTGTAAACTAATTTGACGTGTTCAACTGCTTACCTTAACTGAGTTACCAACTCGCGGTTTCCCATTTCCCGCGCACGAGTTTGAGTCTTCGTAGCTCAAATATTAGCAGGTGTTTCCGATTGTAAACGAATTAATGATCATTACAGCGTCACCATAATGCCTTGTTATAAAAGATGCAATTGACTAACTCGTCGTTGCGGCCGTTACCTCCTCGTTGAACGTTGATTGTGACAGGCGTAATAGTTTCTCCTGCATTAGAGCTTTGTGTATATGTGTACGTACTACTGACATATTAATGATGCTTTCGAATATAACGTCAGTTCCGAGCACCTAACTCGCGGGTAGAACATGATCATTATTACATGCTAAACCAGCGAATTGTTGTTTACATTAATCGTATCTTTTTAAAACAACGTTTTATCCTCAAATAAAACCAATGTAATTTGCAGAGTAATAAATAGTAACTTTATTGTTTACACACTTGCTGGATTTTATCGTAAAATCTGTAAGATATACATTATTTTAACGAAATTGTGTAAAAATATTGTGGTAAATTCAAGTTCAATATTTTTACTTCCAAAATTGTTTTTAAACCGAGTACCATCACAGGGCGATAATTTTCTACCAAGTATTTCTTTTTATCTTATAATTATAATATCGCGTGACTGCTACGTTCTCTCTTTTCCGCAACTACGCGTTCGTGACATATCTATCCATGAAGTATCGCGATAATTCATGACTGGCATAGATGTTGACAGTAATACGCGTAATTTTAAGAACAATTAGCGAGTACACTCGCATTATACGTGGATGTAAATAATGGAATTGTCGAAGATTGCATTAGTAAATATGCGACTTTATAATTACTCGTGTACGTCTTTCGTATTAACAAGGAGTTTTTTTTATTATTTCTTAATATTAAAACAAACGTTACATGTGTGTTTGAAAATAATAGAGGAACAGTCTTCTAGACGGCTAAAAGAAATTATAAATGTAAAATTAACATTAATGCAACAGCATTAATTAAGTTACTAGCAATTGTAATGGACGAAAGGAGCAAGCTATAGCGGTAGTAGGGTTAGTAGTGGTAAGGAACGAGGGCAGCTTTACACTCTGTAGGATGAAAGACGTGTGTTCGGCTTTAAGCGCACTTTACAAGCTCGACTCTGTTAATCAGTTAAGTACACAACCTGGCTCGTGTTCTTCGTTAGAGGTCTGTGAAACGTGTTTACTTGCGCACGAGCTGAATCGCGCATGAAACAGACGAGTAAATAGTATTGAATGAGAATATCCATTAACAGCATATAAAGTTTCACTCAAAATATGTTAAATGACGGATTCTCACTAATGAGAAAACATGTAGCACACTACAGTGCTGCAATTAAATTTGTATTAAGAAGAATAATAAAAATAAGTGGTTTAAAGGAGTTTAAGCAATGTAGAAATATATATAATAGTATATCAATTTGGAAATATTACGTTATAAAGTTACAATATATGTATTGTAACAAGAACTGAAATTTAATTTAAACTTTTTAAATTATGTCTTAACTTCTTCAAGTATTCATTATTAAACCGTAAATCTCGTGGACAAACAAAAGTACTGTAATTTCAGAGTTCGTTTTAGCCATTCAACATTTGAACAATCTGCCAGTAACAGGCAAACGGCATTTTTACTTGTGTTTGACCATGTTGTCATAATTTGATAGAACTCACGAAAAAAGGAAAAAAAATGATAATTTTATTATGCATCAGACTATTGTGATACAAATATTATTTTTATATTTTCTCTAATGATTTACAGATCACGTTTTTACAATTTTTTTCATTATCTCTAAGAAAAAATTAGAATAAAGAATTCTGTTTGTTTTAATTTTCCTGTCTGAACTTCGATCGCAACTTTAATCAGTAAACGGAATATAAATCGAATCTTTCGATTACATTTTGCAGTAACAAACTCAACTAATTGTAAGAGAATGCGTATATTATACTTTACTATCGAGACTCCAAGATATTTGACAGTAGGTCAGTAGTGGGAGGATTTAAATGTATTCATTTATGCTGCAATACGCGAGAGAGAAAATTTTTTTTATTTGACAACGAATTGGGCTGAATAGATGCACGAACGTTAATAAATCTCTCGAGTTTTCAAGTTCGATCTCGTTTCTTATATCACGATTGTAATTTTGTCGCTATCTACCGTCCACGCGCTACACGCTTGCTATGCCGGGCGATACATTTGCATGCATCCACGCGTCTGTTCCACCTCTTCGCCATTGGGGAAGAACGCGCGAACTGCTGAATATATTTAGACACGACGCAGTCATACGAAACGCGACGAGTGCTTCCAATAGCCTCGTTTGTCACTCTCGTTATATAGCTTCGGGAGAGCGAGAAATCGGCTGCTGCAACGCATACGATAGAGACGCGTCATTTACTAGTGCGCTTGAATGCGTCTGGGACTTGACATATTTCGCGCGAGAAATATGAAGATATTAACTATTACGACGTGTATACGTACCGTGATTTTCTTTTGTTTTAATTGGTTTTATAAATTGGAGTAACAAATTAATAAATACACTCTGAGAGAATTTCCTTTTAAAAGTTATCCTGAAAATCATATAATCGTAGAACAACACGGCATTTCTATTTTCATGAGAATTTCTTGTAATGTTACTATACATTTTACCAGTAATCATACTAGTAAAATGTACCAGTAATTTTACTAGTAAAATGTGTGATAAAATTTCAAAAAACTCTCATAAAATTCTTGGAAGTGCCAGGCGGTCTCACGATTATACGATTTTCAGGATAAATTTTAAGAGAAAATTCTCTCCGTGCAGTTGAAACAAATTTTATTAATATTTTAACATAGGTATGGTATTAAAACGTTAGAAATTTAGAAAGCTTCATTTATATACCAACCTTTTTTTTATGTCTGTGATAAACAACGATGACTTATCGTTTCTATAAAGATAAAATTATATCTGTGAACGGGTCTGTTTGTATAGCATTTAACGTGCTTTACCTAGGTACGGAATGTAAAGAGTGTAAAACCACAGATCCACAGGTTAATAGCCAAGTAAACGTCGCTGAGAATTGAAAAACAAACAAATAAACATCATTAAAAGTAATTAGTAGTACTTGTAAGTTCTCGCCTCTTACGCCTGAAGTGTTATTCGGTTAGTTGGCATAAACTGAACAAAGGAAAGTTTTCCGAGGGAACTTTCAATAGCAGCAGTAAAACTTTTGATGGCTTGTTACTTATAATTTGAGACTGGTATTTGGTAGATCTCTAGATTTATATGCTGCACAGATCGGAAAGGTGACCGTCATACTTAATCCTTTTTCATCCGTATTTCTAATCACCGTTTGGAAGTTATGATTTCAAGCCCAATTTCATAGGCCGAATCGAGATTGCATTGATAAACTAACGACTGCTGTAGTAGGTCGCGTGACGCAGGCTCGCGTAACAATGGTCAAACTTCCGTGCACTAATTATCGGGCTCGCCACTGCTTATCACACTACCGGTAGCCACGCTGGCGCAGGTCCGACGTGGTTTCTTAGCGATCCGTCATGCCTGACGTTTCACCAGTCCGTGTAATTATTTGCTTTGCCCCGCGGGCTCAAGCCGGGCACGCGCCCGTGCTCAGGTGAGTTGAAACCTGCACGTAGCTTGGAGTAACGCGAAGGTCTTTGGAGGCATCTTCGTGTTACTCGCGCACTTGGCGAAACTGCTCATGCAAATTATCAGAGTGTATCCTTCGCGCCGTGGGCGTTTATTTCCGGTGTAAACGGAAGTACTTCGTTCTCGGGAAGCGCAAGACAATTGTCGCGTTCGCCTCCTGGCGGCGAGCACGAGGACATTTTCTTTTTGTCGTCAGCCGAAAGTGCGCGAATGTGAATTCTCGCGAGGCACATAAAGTCTTCCGGACGTGGCTTAACTTACGCTCCCTTATTAGGATCAGGATGCAATCGGAGGAACTGCGGATGTGCTCGCGCAGCCACGGCATCGAGTGCATCGAGATTCCGATCACGCGCGCGTTTCTTGGCTTATGAAATAGGTTCCGCGATCTCGTTAACTTCTTTCAACGTTAGACTGTTAACCTTTGCTTGCTCGCAGAGGCTTGCACATTCATATTTCATGCGATTAAATTTAGCTATCGCTCGAATCTGCTCGACTGTATACTCACTTGCCGAATGTTAATCTCAAATATCTAAGTTGTTTGTTAAATTAATCTTAGCACGCGAACACTCGGGAGGTAACCTGTTGTTAAACGCGTTTGAAAAATTTACATGTCGGTTTGTAGCAGTCCCTCTTTTTACGTTTTCCTTTTTTTAATTGATCTACTTGCTTCGACCTTTTCTCGACGCGTGTTCGCAGGATTGTACATTTAATCGCGCTTAATGCGATTCTAAAGAGGGTGATTAAATGAGATCGTTGTAGTTCGAAATCGCGGAGATCTCGGGGTAGTGGATTTGCTCTCTTGGAAAACCGATAACTTGGTTGGAATCGATAGATTTCAGACTCGTGGACGCGCTCGACAACATGTTTTTAATGGAGTTCACTCCTCGAATGCGAAGAAGCAACTGCGTACAAACTTTTACGGCTTTAATTAAAAATTGCAGAAATGCGTTAAAAATTTACATTTTATCGTGCAACAAACTTTAGCGTTTATTTCTTGGAAAGTATCTTCGTGATATTTAATGCGCATTGCTTGCATATTGAAACTTCCGAAATCTTCTTTTTATTTTTTAAGCACACTCTATGGTGTGTGAGATTTTTCCAGTATATCTGAGTACGCCGCGCCGAATATATACTGAGAGCTTCCGAAGTTGTCTGGGGAAGAACTCATTTCAAATTCAAATATTCCGTGACACTTCGAATGTTTGAACTATCTACGTGCGAGGTGTACAGCAAAAAGCAAACAGCGCCTCGATAAACACAATTTTTCATCGTCTGTGGCAGAACTACTGTCTGGAACAAGACACTTTCTTATAGACCGACATTATCTTTTCCCTTAAACGAGTTTTGCACGAGATAAGTTAGATAAATTAGAGTATTAAATAAATTTTTTCACTTAGAAAATATCACATCATTCTCTTGACAAATTTACGCATGAAATAAGTTTAAGGCAATCTGTACGATTAATACTAAAATACATATCGTCTAATCGCTTTAACAACATAGGAGCGACGAGCAGGAGAAGAGCTTCAAAGGCTCATCAGTAGCGTAAAGAGTAAATCACGTCATCTCACAGAATCGCTAATGGATATTTCAGTGTCGGAAAGAAGAGATTAATAAAGAGCGTACGAACAGTTGGGTGCACCGGAGGCGCGTTAACGGTATCTCTCGGGGAAATTACAGATCCTTTTTAAAGTTCGACGTCTGCGGAGGCGGGCGCGATAAAAATCTTTATTTCGCGCGTTTTGTACCGCCGCGGCACTTAAATCGTAGGACGCCCCGGTTAAGGGCTTTCCTCCCCTCCTCCTCTGTTTCCTTTCTTCTCCCCGTTCCTTTTTTCCTCGTCGCCCGCTTCATGCTCAGCTGCGTTCTCCTCATAATACCATAACGAGGTAGTGCGGGGCGACCGACCGGTGGGTGGCAGACAGCGAACTCACCCCCTGAAGAGATCTCCGAAGTTTTCCGCCGCCCCGTTCTTTTAAAGGCCTTAACGAGACTCGAAGCGAGCCCTCGCGCCTTCTGGTAATGAGAAACCTCGAACCTTATTATTCCAGAGTGCAAATTATTCACGATCGCGATAATTAAATCTTGCGAGCGGGGATTAAATCTCTTCAGCGATCACCTGCGCGATCCTAAATCGATTGCCGTGATGATGCGGCTCTGATAATTTCGTCCGATAATTCGTTATAGTTGCTTCTCTTCCAATTATACCGATCTAGATTCGTATACGCATTCAGCTCGATCGATGTAATAGCGCTTTAAAAAATAATACCATATATAAATACCAATATTCTTATTTATTTGAGCACCGAATAATAGTACAAAATTTATTTATTATAAACTATGCGGCTAAAATATGTGCACAAAACTGATCGTAATTACAATTTATAAGTGCAGTTTGCCAAGGTATTTCTAAATTTACCTTTGCTTAATTACAGTTTTGTTTTTTCCTCTAATCTCTAATTATATCGGGGTTTTTCCGGGGATGCAATCGCGATCGGTGCGTTGCTTAATTACCTACCAGAATTGTACGGTTGAACGGGAACGCTTAACCGTATACTATAGCTATAACGAATCTGTTTGTTTGCTGCCCACTTGCGCGTACGTGCACGCTGCCTACATTTGAAACATATACAACACCGTGCACATGCTCGCAATCACGCTACGCGGCTTATGCATCTGCCGATTCGAGCAATCGGCGTTGCGACTAATTGCGCCTATCATTTTCAATATAATTGGACACGAGCAAAGAGACGGAAGGATATTCCTCCTTGGTCCTTGTACGTACTCCTGTACAGAGAGCTCCGAAAGACTCGCCGACGAATTATCGGCGTGTATTCCGTGTATTACACGCGTGCACGTGCGCGCGTGTATGTCGGTTGTTCGTGGATGTCAGAATTCCGTGCAAGAAACAGCAAACTCCAAATGCAATAATCCTGAAGGGATTTAACGATCGCGAGTGGAAATTCATTTTACGCTCCGGATACGAGCGATTGATTCGTGATAAACTACCGCCGGCCGGAGCTCCCGCTGCCGAGATGTGCAAGACATGTTCAGTTGCGAAGCGAGTGCGCTTCAGAATAAAACTGCGGCCTCGATGAGGAATAAAAATCGCACGTTGAACGCGTCTGTGCTGGATTTAATCCTTTGTGCATAGTTTCCTTTTTCTCCTCGATCCTCCGTGCCGAGTATTTTAATATTGTGTTTTCTCTGCGGAGTTTTTAGTCTTCCTCTGCAGAATTTAGTAGGTTTTGTAGAGCAAGCACGGCTGCACAAAGCAATGCACGAAGTATTTATTCTTTTAGAACCGCGAGTAATATTAAAGAATCATTCCTTTAATATGGGCGAATGAAATTTACGGTTCTCATTTAATTACATTACAAAAAGTTATAACGCTGTACGCGTGTGCAGATACTATAAAGGGATCTTTATTAAAAAATATTTTTACGGCGGGTTCTTGCGAAAGAATGTGAAAAACGGCTATCATTATTATACGACAATATTGCGTTACAAATTTGAAATTTACATCAAGCTGTGGAAAATTTGTTTTCGAAAATGCCACCCTGCTCACAAAGGTACTGTAGAATTTTATCAAGAAGATTATTCTCTCGGGGCGGTGGATTGCAGGATCGTGAACTTTTCCGCGAGCAGGATCAGATTCGATCTAAATTCCATTCGCAGATGTATGTTGCTTAAACAGGTCGAGTTTACGAAGTACTACCTACCGTTATATACACATCTACATATTGGCGCCTCCGAAATCCAAGGATCTCGTACTTCCGGTTGCGTATTCTGAATTCTCGGTAGAATGGTTTCCACGTTCATTCAAGGAGTAGTCGAGCTAACGAAAAATATCATACCGCGACAGTAAATGGAAACTCGGAGTTTCGAACAGCAGTATAACTAGATAAATGGGAAAAAGTAATCGAATTAATTTGTTACGCGATAATGATGGATTCGCTTGTTGCACTATCGTCACAATAATTGAACAGTTTTTATAAACGTTGGTTTTTGTGATTTTTTCGAATTGGAACACTCGATTTGCTTCACTGTTCGTCGCAGATTTTTCAAGAACTTACGGTAACCGCGATTTGCATTATCGCGACTAATTTAAGCGCCTGCTATACATACATCGAGTGTAATGCTATAAAACAACTGTTCAGTACAACGGGGCATTCATGAATTATTCATGAAGTTACGAAAAAACCTAATTGCCGCAAGATCGTTAACGATTGTTACGCTGTAACGTAGAAGAACATAATTGCAACTACACAATCTCGCAGTAATTCTGTCAGAAAATATTGTATAAGTCAATATCATTGAACTAGCGTGTTGAATAAGTATTCATCTATAAGTGTAAATTGATATGAATATTAATATTTTATCAATAAAAATGAAAAATATGATTTTACAATTAGGTACAAGTAATGCAAAAATATATTTTTTGCTTAAAAATCAAACGCGCCAATGGAACGCATTTCTTTAGAAAACGTCGTGTTTACCATAAGTATTATAATTGATCAACCATTAGTCCCGTTCATGGCTGACAGTTTTTCGCTCCTCCTGGCGACTAGCTTAAGCTTCGGACAAGCCGGCGCTTGGAGCGCGTAATACTGTGATTTCTCTCAGCTTATGTTAAGAACCCCGTTCATCCCCGACACGACTCCCAAACGTCGCATTGATCCTATCCATATCGCAGCTGGATTCGTATCGGCGCAAAGTGCAAGCGTGCTGATATCAAATTTTGAAAGCTGCTGGTAATTTAGATGCGCGTTATTGGAAACAAATGTGCCGTTGTATCACAGGTTCCGCGCACCACGTAACCGATCCACCGGAGGCTCACGGTAAGCTGCAATATTGAGTGAGTTGCCCGGTAATGGATGTTTATTATCCTGGCTCCGGTACTAGCTAGAGAACTGACACGTACTATAGAAGACAATTCTGTTAAAAGAGAAACCGTAGGATCATAGTTGCAATTTTCAGAAATAGACGTCAGATATTTTATTAGGAAAATTGAAGCAAACATCACAAATTCTATAATGCAAAGACGTAGATCTCTTAACGAAATTTTATTAAACATAAGTGTACAATCTTTAACATTGAGGTTACATTTCTATAGCAACGTTATATACATTAAAATATATTACAGACACATATGTCACCCATATATAATTGTACGATACAAATGCATACGTTAAAGTAATTCTTGCTAGTATATTATATAATGAAATGCATAAGAGACTTCCCCTTAACTCTGCCAGTAATGCCGATAATCGATCTACGTTTTAAATGGATTATCCTATGCATCAGGCATTATAGGCGTTAATTAATTATGCATGATGGTGTGTCGTAATGAAGCTTTGTAAAGAGAAGAGCATCGTTATATTGCGGTTACGTGTAGAATGCCTGTATGGCATTCGACGAGTAATATCCGATCGGCTGAGTAGCCGTTCGATTTTCTGTTCTTCCCGTAGTTTATGGTAGCTACGAGGTGCATTTCGCACTAGCTTACGTCGGGTGTTCTGGCCGATCCGATGGAAGGAATTGAAATACGATTAGATCGAACTGCAAATGGACGGGATATATCACTGATACCGTATTGTAGCGTTACAGCGCTAGATTGTGATCCGCGATAGAAGAGAACTTTTTACAAATGGAGGTAAACGCGATACAAGTTTGCAGAGTTTCAAGACTCTAAAATAAATATGAATGGTGGTGTCGATTTTTAGGCAATTGTCATTTAATTTAAAATTAGAACTTGATATGCAAATTCGTGAGTTAATGAAATACTTTAAAGAAAATTAATAAAATGTGAGAGGATAAATTATTATTTTTTATAGGAATATTTTTAATGTGATCAAATGGAATATTCAATTTGTTCGGAATTAGAAAACTCGTTTACGCAGGATTACGTAATACGGTATCGATGAATAATATTCTAGTAGATAAAATATTGCACATTTTATATTAAATATTTTAAAATGCTTTCAGCGATAATTTATTATATATTTAATAACGTTCAAATATTCATATATTTAATAACATTCGAATATTGACGGACACATGCGCAAAAAAAATGCAAGAAAATATTGCATAATTATCTATATAATAACGAGAATATGTTGGAAAATAATCAGATCAGACTTACAAGTTTATTATTGGAAAATGTATTGTCATATTCAACGATCTAGTTTTTGAAAAAAAGACTTTACGTGATGTTTGTATTTATTTTAGTTATTGTGCGATCTGTCCTCGTTTCCACTATCAATGTATAGAGGTAGCCATTCAGTCCAGTCAGTATTCCTCTAAGAAACCTGAATAGCAGATAGCAGATACAGTTGTTCCGTGCGGTACAATAATCGTATAATTATTATTTTGGCTCACGCTATGACCAGTTTCACCGTTATTGTTCCACGGTGCATACGATATATACATAAATAATTTATTTCATTGTTTCGATGAAAAAGAATATGAGAATAGTGAAAAATAGCGAGCAGTAAGTAAAAAGGTGGGCTTGAGAGTGCAACGCAGCTAATAACGTGTAAATCAATGTTAGATTAATCTCTAATTATTAATACGATACATAACATCGAATATTTCGGTTCTGCTTTAATCTTCAGCGATGCGGTAACAGTCAAAGTCTAAATAATCTCATGTTCTCGGGCGAGCGACTAGGTGAATACTTCCATATTGTATGGTCTAAAGGCAGTGTAATTTTCTATGGGAAAATCCAAGTGAAATTTGGTTAATAATCATAGTTTGTAACATGATCGAAACAGAAATGGCAGTTAGAGCTTGACCGAAAGAGAAGTAAATCTATAACTAATCTAGAGAACGTGAGAATAAAAATTGAAACGGTCGTGATAAAAAATAAAAATATAATTCTGTAACTGAGGTAGTCGGTACAATTGAGAATAACGATACGGTCGATGGATAGTCATGATTTTAAAATGACAATTGACTCGTCTAGCTGACAAACTGTGAAAGAAATAAAAAAAGAAGTTACACTTCTTATTCAATATGCGAGATATTTGATTCACTGTATTTTTCGAAAAAGCAACTATTTCAGAAAGTACATGATCGATTAAATGTTTTTAAAACAGCTTATAACAATTTATTATTCTCATTTTATACGCGGTTGCAGCGTGCGAAAAATTCAGTATAATGTTCTCGATCGATAGAATAAACGAATTACAGAACATAAATATCCCAGACGAATTTGTAACATTTTAAAATACGGTATCGCGTTCATCGAACCGTTATCGCGACAGAAAATTTATCGTGCCATTTATAACATTAACAAATCTCGTGGGATATTCTTCCGGGGTCACAACGATAAACGTCCGTTTATCCCGACAACTTTGGTATATTTAACGTAAATGTGCGATGTAAATTACAATAGCTATAGTATACGCGTTATCTTCTCTCTTTTCTTCGTCAAGCCCTATACGTACTCCACTCTCAATGTATTTTAGGTTTACTTACAGATAACAACGCACTTACGCTTAACGCTATGGCTTATATGCATATATAAGATAACTTCGCTGTTTCACGCGTACGCAATGAAATATCGCGTTAAATAGCAGTTCTAGGAATCGAAGCTGTATGCTTCTATTCTCTTTAAATAGAGCAGTGAGGCGGTTTATTAATAAA
Source organism: Vollenhovia emeryi (assembly GCF_000949405.1). NCBI lineage: Eukaryota > Metazoa > Arthropoda > Insecta > Hymenoptera > Formicidae > Vollenhovia > Vollenhovia emeryi. The sequence goes on along the minus strand of NW_011967235.1, from coordinate 1,329,085 downwards.
TCGGTAGCGATATACTCGGTCGAATGGTTTGCGTAAATTTGCAAATTATTGTACGAATAACCATTTCGGGGGAAATTGCATATGTGGCAAATTATCTTATCAAATAATTTCCCTGTGGTAGAAAAATTAATAAATAAAATCATTGTAACCGCATAAATTAAATTTAAAAAGAAAATTTTATTAACGGTATGGAAAATTATCAAACGTTGAACTTTCTTATTTGTACGTCATATAAAACTATATTACATTATATGTATACCACGAGATTAATTATAAAAGTGTACCCTTTTTTTTTAGTCACAAACGTTACGTTATGCGATATTTCTTTGCTCCTGGTAGAATTCCGCAGAACGTGCAGATTAGAGTTTTGTTAATTTGGCATGTTGTTTGGTCATTCTCGTCTGTCCGCTACAGTATTGTAGTAATACCATGCTTTTGTGCCGCGGTCAAGATCGCGGTTAACGCCGCGGAACTCATTTCCGAGCCACTCGAGTGTGGACAGGTAGTCCGAATTGTGCATGTACTGTGTACGTACTTCTCGGTTACCAACGCGAGTTTCGCATGGATCTGAAGCTGATGTAACTTCGATATTTCCACGGTTCTTGTAGTTGACATGTACTTCCGACGCCGCTATTTAACCTTCTTGATCCAAGTGAAAAATGTTAAAATAAAAGCGAAGACGTTGAAACTGTATTGCTGCCTGATGAAATTGAGTTCTGTCTCAAGGCAATAATGAAAAGTATAATGCAATCACTGACTTAATTTCGCTCGACCGCCGATTTCCTCATTATTCTTTATTTACGATATCGTTGATTTATATTGTTTATTATTATTTTATTATCTATTATATGATTACTGGTGTTTTATTGTTATTGACAAGAACATTATTTCCCTTCAATGGTAATTATATTGAATCAGCTTTACGAGAATTAGCTGTACGAGATTATCATGAATTGCATCCTGGAATTAACTACGGTTAATAAGCAGCGAGACGCATTCAAAAGGCACTCGACATTCGCAAGCATGAATGCATCCGTTAACTAGATGCCTGTAGGTAAGAACACGTGTTACATACAAGTTCCTGGTTACCAGACCGGGATAAGTTCCGATGTCAGTTTGCAGTCGAAGTTGCTGAGAGATTTCAGTCTTCTGTACTTGACATACACTTCTAACATCAGGGCTAGAACGCAATTAATAAGATCTTACACGGCCTTCCACGAGATTTGTCTTCCCGACAAATATGCGAGAATTTCTTTCTTCAGATAATTGGTATTTGTCGTGAATAATTTCAATTACTTTTTTTTTTATAAAAGGAAACCAAAATTATTAGCATATTATTAGCAAAATTTTTAAATGAAATATTTTTATTTGTATTAACTTATCAATATTATTTTTTATATTGAAACGCGCGTATATGAAATTGTGGCAGATTTGATCTAGAAAAGCTGTTGCGAATGTGATGCTTCACATATTTTCGATTACGGTCAAAAAGTTTAAAATCAATTGCGCGTCAAAGCGATTTTGATACGCAGCTCATTCGCAAAGTAACTTATTTCTGTTGCTATTGCCTATCAGTCACCGTGCCGTTCGTTCATCCGAAAAAAAGTTTTATTGCTGGGGGACAAATACATTTGCTCGTCGGCAAAACGACGCTCAGACGGCGCATGACAATTTTGATCTCCATTTTGTATGCCAGTTTCGTATCGCTTACAAGTGCGGCTTTTGAAATATCCTGCTCTCGTCGTTGTGTCGAATTGAAAATTAAAAAAATTGATTACTTTAGCATCCCGTTCCTTCGCGATTTACTATTTCTTTTTCATTCTACGGACCGTCGCAAAATATATCATGTAATTAAATTATTATAATTAAACTGTACAAAATATTTCGTGACGCATACTAGAGACTATAATAACTGTTCGATCATCTAGTTGCTTAATCGAATTATTTAGCATTGGCAAACATGCTTGAAAAGGCGTGAAGCGCACAGTGCGCGTGGTAATTAATGTTAGAATTTCATGCGAAGTGTTTAGCTGGCGCGCCTGCCAGCTCGATATTACATATGCGTCGCGGACTAACGAACAAAACGTTTTCATCCATAAACCTAGCGAAACGCTAATAAGATTCCCCGCGAAACGGTCGTTGAGCGTGTATTGCCATTAACAGTCGGCAGCTTTGACGTGACGAAATATAATTTCAAACTGTTGATATTTAATCGATCCGCGAGACGCAATTGTGCGCCGTGGCTCGTTTTTCATTCTCGTCGAAGCGAATATTTTGCATAACGCAATGGGACAGGCGTATTATTATATCACATGCTACCTGAGCGTTGCGTTGTGAATTATTAATTGAGCAACGCAATGCTTTTGATCATAACGTTAACGAAGCGCTGTGAGCTCTCGTAGCAAAATGACCCTCGAGTTTGTCGTAATTACTACGGGTCGCTTTGGCAGCGTGGAACGCACTTTAATTATTACAGGAGCCTTGCATACCAAAGTACCAACATCTCTTTGGCTATAGCTGATATTTTCGCATATCTCTCTATAAATTGCTCTATTAAACCTATCATCGGAATTATCCTCTTACGCGGAATTATCATTAATATTGTCATTTATTGGTCCTTCGTTAAAATTGCCCGTCGATTGAATTTCGTCAACGCGATATTATTACATAATGCGAAATTTGAAATACCACAGAGAGAATTACTAACTCGTCATTTGTGGATTGTTGGAGTAATTCGATTTGTCTTTACTGGGAATTGCATCGGTCACCGTTTTCCTCTATATCTTGTAATACTGTGATCGGAAGCTAATCGTCGCAACGTTCGCAGATGTAACTTGACGCTAGGTTGCCCGGTTTAATCGTCGAGATTTAGCTCTCGTCTGGATTTCGATAGGAGATCACGTAGTCTGCAGTCGCGCAGTTTCTGCTGCGGGTTGGTATCGTGCCTCTCCAGTTTATCGTGACTCTGCGGAAGATCCGCAATTGTTTCGGAAGTACAACACTGGCTGCGGCTAGAACGAGCGGGGACTGTCGGTGCCAGGTCTCTATTCCCCGGAAGGCTTTGCAGACGCGAGTTTCGACTTCCGGCAGCAATCACCGGATGTTACGCGAATCGTCAACGAACTTTCCGCCTCGACGGATGATGTTTGCTAATTGCACACATCTACGCCTGTTTGCATTTTCGCCCGCCGTTTATCGCAGTATTTTCGCGAGCGACGTCGGCGAACGTACGTTGCAACGCATCTCATACGTTGTGTACTGACTTAATGCAGAAATTAGCGCAGAAATTGCATCCCCTTTTAAGCTCGCTTTATTTGTCACATGGAAAGAAAGTAATATCACGCGAAAATTTTATTACGGGGCCACCCGAAAGCTGTGGTGTTGCTCAAATAGCATAAGTAATCTATCCTCGCGTTTTGCAGAAAGAGAACGTTTTATCTAGTCGGTGGGAATTCTATATTCTTCGAAATACTCATAAGACACTTTCACTTCTTTATTCTCTCTGCGTATTTGATTTCTCTAAAATTCCGCCCGCCCAATCCCTCGAGGTAAAGGAGAGGTTAAAATTTCCCCGAATTACTTTGCATACTTAGAGAGATAGCGGCATGTCGGAGGTTATCATCTTTATGCATAAGATACGCCAGGGTCGATTTAATACTCATGTGAAGTGCGCGGAAAGTTTCGCGTAAGAATTAATATTCATATCTAATATATTACGTAAGTTTTAGTGCAAGTGGCATGTTAATATAGTTCGCGCAGAAATGATTGGCCATAGTCGAATCGTTGAAGCGTCGCGTTAAACGCGGACAATTAAAATCCTATACAGATATGTAAATGGGAAATTGAAAATAAAAATAATAAGCCATAACGATTGACAGTATCTTTACGAGGAGAGCTACCTGAAATACGCAGGCAGTCGGCGAAATGTCAAAAGTAGATTTACCGTGGCGGCCCGAAGTTATACATCACTATGTAAATTGGGTTCAACCGGTTCCACTTGTACCGATAGGGCCATTATTTCTCGTTATAGAAGTTAAAATTTGTTAGACCTCGCACGAACCTGAGAACAGACCAGGATGAATGACTTGCAATCGCCAACCGCGAGAGGTCCACGGAAAGTTTCCGTCGTAAAAGGAGCTCGACACGAAAAGTTTCCCCGCTTCTTCGTCCCCGCGTCGTTCGTTTCGCCGTTCCGAGCCTGTCGAACGAGGAGCCGATAATGATGTTTAAAGCTCCCTGAATGGGTCATCCTAACGAGCGGTTTCTGTTTCCTTTTGGGGATTCTGGGGAAATCTTTAAACTCATCTACGTTCTCCATCACGCTCGAAACTTGAAAGAAACTCAAAATATCGCGAAAGGTCGGTCCTCTTGGCGTATAAAGGTCTATTTTCTTTTACGAGAACCTGATGAAGAAAAAACTTTTTAGAAGGAAGTTTATCCAGAAGTGCTTTGAGCGTTTTGGAGCTATTTATGGATTAAATATTAGAAAAGTGTTTCCCATAGAATTTATTATAACGAAAAATTTTAGTACAAAAATATAAGCAAGTATAATAATTTTTAAAAACTCTTTTACTAAAACAACACATCTTTTACGTATTTATAATATTATTACAATTTAATATTAAAATAATTATTATATTCTTGTATTAATTCGCTTACCGTGAATTTTCTAAAATCTAGCATTTAAAAATTTATTATAGCTCGGAAAAGTAATGGATATTATCTAGTAGACATTTATATGATAATTATAGTTTCCTATGTTCTTTAATATTACGATTAATCAGTAGTAATATTTAATAATGAAATTTCGTACAGTAATTTATTCCTGTATTTGTACGGTATGAGTCGGTTTTACGATCGAAACTCTGTTCTCTCGTTCCGTTCGATCTGCAACGAATTGTGCAACGGCGAAAGACATTTCGCCGGATATATCGCGCATTTACAATGGTTTTATCGTTGTAACCGACAACGCACTTTGCGCTACGCAGTGTGACGCCAATACAGCCTCGCTTGGCTGCAACGAGAAAATTTATTATCGCTGTCGGCAGCAATGGAGCAGCGAGTAACGACGATCGTTGGGATGTATTTTATTGTCGACGTCAGTAGCGACGTCGTCGACCTCCCCAAAGAAACTGGAACCACGAATAAAAGAAGGAGCTTCGGATTGTGATGGAGGGCAGCAAAGTGTTCGCAGTAAATCGCGCTACTGCCCTTTCGCGCCGTCTTCGAAATCTGTAATTCAATAGAGCCCTTCTACCGCTTGCGCGAATAACGCCGTGCCTTTTGTCCACGTACGCGCCGAAACGGGAAATTCCCCGACTTGATTTTGGCAAAGAACCGGTGGAAGGAAGGAAGGGGGATTACCGATTTCGCATAAAAATTATTACGCTCGATAAACGCGTGCCATTGGTCCGAACGTACGTTTCGCCACAGTTCCAACACGCGAATGCAAAAAGGAAATTTTATTTTTAAGCAGCTACGTGAAGTAGAGAAGCGTATAAGTCACTATTTGCATAATTTGGCAATATGCAAGTTGAATACCGGAGAGAGGATACGCGGAGTTAATTCATAGCAGCTATAAAGGAACGTTGATACGAGTCGTACATACCGTTGAAAATTAGTTTCTTTGATCGTGCGCATCGTACCGGTCCATAAAAAGCACTTCTGTCATTTTGACACCTCGAAGTCATTTTGTTCAGCGAGTTAACGAGCTAATCTGACATTTTAATCATGTCTTCGTTATCAAACTTTCTATCGAGTAACTTTGAAGTAAGCGTATACTTGATCTATCGCATCTTAATTAAAAGGATTGTGTCGTTTATCAATGTCCCATTTTAATAGCAAACGATGCTATTGAAATAAATTCTGCTATACGTAACATATCGTGCAATGCTTCGATTGCAAATAAATTTTGGATTGTATTTCTGCAAAGTTAATTAATTTATAAATTGATCCCAATTTTATTTTGTAACCAAATATTTTAGTAATTAACACAGAATATATGACAGAATATAATAATTTGTTAAATATTCAGCTAGGTAAATTTAAAGTGAACGTAATTTCAAAAGAAAAATTGATATATGCTACCAACAATTTCCAATTCAAATATGATATCGTCTCATAAGAAATATAAAACGTATTATTATGAACCAAAGCTGGATTATCCGCCTCAGTAACGACTTTTGCGATTTTTATATCAGACAAAATATTTGTGTCAAAATATAACAAATATTTTATTGAAGATAAATAGCGACATTTCAACGAGCATAATTACAATCAAGAATCTGAATTCTAGCCTCAAGTCTATTATAAAAGAATTTATTACAGAGACACAGCGTTATATGTATAGAAATCTAATGTTTTTTTCATAAGCCTGTTTTACATGATATGAAGTAGAAGTTAGTCCAGCTTTGCAGCCCAATATCATATTCCTTTGAGCTCAGAATATGTTTATTCAATTTGATTCTTTTTGTACGTTAGCGCGATTTTTAGAATTCAGGCTCTCAGTTAATATTCAATTTCTTTCGGCGAAGATACACCTTATTGGATTCGAATGACGAATGGTCGATGGACACGATAAACACGCGTACACTACTTTTCGCGTACGTACACGTTTATTGTTTCAGTTTTACGAGTAGTCGCGTGTCGATGATGTATTTTTGTCACTTGAAATGTAGTTGTTTTTGTGTTACACACGCTCAACTACAAGCACATATCCGCAACGTGCTGTTGAGCAAGATATTTGCACGAGTCTTTTTTTTTTCATAAACGAAGTTTGATTCTTAATTACTTAAGCCTAAGTGTACAAAGAGTTACAACGTAATTTTATGCCAGCATTTATATATATGTATATAAAATTAAAAATTATATTTGGTCTACATAGATTATGAGCGAAGAGATATAATCTATAGATAGATACGGATTATTACCGTTAGATACGTACGTGCAGAAAAACGTATCTGCGATACGCTTGATACGTTTTCCAATACGCGTCTGCAAGCGTGACGAGATGCGCGGATCGGAAATAAAATATTAATAATCAGTTTTACGAGCTGCCGACAGCCAGCGGTAGTTATCGCTCTTCCCTATCACGTCGAGCTGCACTTTATTTTTTTCACGTCCGCGGCGTCGAATAAACGACAATATGACGCATCGATGTCGAGAGTAATTCATTTTTCGGACACGCTCGGTTACAGCATGCCGCGACAGCATGAATTCAATGGGAATTTCGAGCGTGTGTCTCGAACGAGTTGAAATTAATCAGCGGTAAATTTGGACCACTAACCCGCGCTTGCCAGCCGCTATATAGCAATCTTTCACTCAAATTCACCAATCTTTGCTTTAATATCTGGTGATATAATAAAAATAAAAAGAGAGAATTTTATTTATTGGCTAATGGTAGTGAAAAATGTTACAAACGGTTTCTACATACAGTTGTACTTGCAAACGTTAGTAACAGAGTTTCAACGATAGTATCTTAATTTACTTAATTTACTATCTTTACGACACAAATGTTAAATATGTCAAGGATCACTTTAAAATAACACGTAACACATAGCCATTATACTTTTTCCACCTTGCTATTTCTCTCCAGATTATACGTTGTATATCCAGTAATTTGAAGTTGAACTCTGTAGAAATCGGTTTCATCACATTTCTCAAGAAAATATTTTTATCACCAGCATCCATGATGATGTAACTCTCGTTATATTTTAGAACATAGTTATGACATCTTTATTTGTCATAAATTGCTTTGTAAGTTGTAACTTTTCAAAAACATTCTTCGTTTACCGCATCTTCGATACGGCTTAAAAGCGATATCTTCGTTTTATGTGAATATTTATATCACACGGTAAATCCTCTGATTTGACGAGTATTTGCCGTAATTTGGGATAATATATTAGTCGATTAGAGAGTGAATAATTGATTTTTAAGATTACGTCAATCTTTATTTCTCTTTCTTTCATAATTTAATATTAATGTTTAAAACAGAAGTCATATTTTGTGGTAAATAAATGAAGAACAAACTAATAGGAAAAATAGGAAAAAACATCACATTTTAAACAGGTTTATAGTATTTATACGTTGTCTCTAGACTCTCTTACACACGGTAGTCGATAAATAATTAAATGCGAATTGCTAAATGCTGCACGAGACTTTAAATTGATAAATCATTTATTGCGAATCTCCTGGCCGGTCGCCACGACTTTCTCTCATCCACATTCGTTGGCAGACACGTCTCACGCATTAGAATTCCTTTATGTGATCGCTATACTACACGTGGGAAAACCGGAAGCATGGAAAGTGCAGCATGTAGCGTAAGGTGTCTAGTGTAGTAACGAACTAATTAAGGAAATGAGGCGTTTGTATACGATGATAAAAGGATTTAAGAGTCCTTTCGGATTTCTGTTTATGGTAAATTATTGCCAAACTAAGTAGTTAACTGTACAGGTGATACTGTGATAAATCAGTTCTGGACAGAGATGCCTTTCAATTTTGCTGAATTTGGAGATAAATTATTTTCCGTGAAAAGATGAATAGAAGACAATTTTCCGTTGCCAAGTTTCTCATCTCAAAATGCAAGACAGGCAACTAATATTTATTCAATAAATGAACATACGGAAAGTATAAATCGAGGCTGCAATATCGTATTTACTATTCACTGAAAATTCAGATTGAATCCGCGCATCCGGCTCCTATGTTACGTATGCACGCACATACAGCCCCTTGCCTCGGAAGATGATCTCGCGTGTGGCATCTGTACGCCGTTTCGATCAACTCCCGTCGAGTCGCGTCTCGTAGTTCCGCATTTCCTTTTTAGTTCGCCATGTCATTCTCGTTTCCGCATCTTTCCATGGGGCACATCGCGCCTTTGAAAAGAAATTGGAATTCCCTATGAATTCGATATCAGAGTTTGCGCAAGATGTCGCGTAAAACTACACATCTGACGGTGGAATCCGGAATAATCTCGAGGACGCTTACCAGAAACTTTCCAAGGACCCGGAATCGTGACACGAGCGCGGCGGAACTGGATTTCGCGCGATAACAGCTGGCGTTACGAAATGTGTACGTGCTAATGTGTCTAAATATATATCGTTACACTGTAATTCTACTTTATTATTATTATCAACGCGATCGATAACGAGAGCATGCGCTTCAATTTGTTATTGTAGTATCAAAAGTTACGCAATTTGAGGTATTTGAGGCGCGTAAATTTTGTTTCGCAAAAATGGCGAGCACCGTTTTCCGTAAACGATAAATTATCACGTTTACGCAGACCATTTGTGAAATGTATATATATTGATGACATACTGGATCGCGGGGAACGCGATACGTTTTATTGCAATGTGATACAAATTGTCGATTGAAATTGCAAATGGATATGTTATTCAAGAATTAATCTCAAAATGCTATTCCTCGATCGTAGTTGACTTTGATGGAATACTGTGTCGACTATAAAGAGAGGGTAATCTATCAGACGGGAAAATATCCACGGAATTATTTCCCCAAGTTGATCGCTTCGTTGGAAAACAAACTCGATTTCATGATCGCGATACGTCGCGCTGCTTAGGATAGTTAATGGCATGTCGTGTATACGTGCGTTCCGCTTAGCACGTGTTGAATTGCACATTCGACGTACGCGTCGCGCGAGACGGTTACGCGTGGGTTCGTGTTTCGAACGACCGAAAGCTTGGCCATGATTTATCATCGACGTCTCGCCGATTCCCTCGGATCGATTTGCGAAAATTCCGTTCCGGGGATCCGGGAACGCAAACACGACGTGTCGTCGGAAACGTGACCCTCGTATCGGTCCGCCGACCCCGAAACGTCTAAACTTTTGGCCCCACGATGCCTTCTCGATCGTGACTCCGGTGTAAACGTATTTCAGATAAGATTTCGAGCGATAAGCCGATTGGAATACAGAAGGAGCGCGCCGTCACGGTCGATTTGCCGAAATTTACAAGCGATGTTTTCGCGATTGCAACCATTCTAACGGGGAATATAATTTCCGCGAATTTCCCACGTCGCGGAAATGAAATTCCGTTAAGAAGTCTAGGTGTAGAATTGTACATTCTTTTTTCGACAAAAGAAACGAGTACGGCATTCGTTGAGGATTTCCCTACAAACGATCAGGAATATTTTACGTAGGCGGAAGGTAGAAACTCGCAGAAAACGGCGGTTGCTTTAAAAAATTCGTGGTCTGCTCGTGAGTGTCCGTCGAGAGACTGGAATTGACATTAATAATTTCAAAAGCACCACAAAACAGGGCCGCATAGCTTCTCCGTCCCCCTCCCCCCCCCTCTCTCTCTCTCTCTGCTTCTCTTTCTTTCTGTCTCTCCACTTGTGTCTCTGTGCGTGGAGTGGAATATCAAAATTGCAGCGTTGTCGAGATATTATACGAATGCCGTGACGTGTGTGCTCGTTGTCGAATGTCAGGGACGGTAGTGCGCGAGAAGAAAGCGTGGGAGGATCCCGGGAGATTAAGCACCGGAAGACGGACTTTATACGAGTACTTTAGATGGGGATAAAGTAATTTCCACGTCGTATGTTCTTTGTATTCTTTCTTTCTCTCTGATATTCTCTCTGAATATTGCACGCTCTCGTAGTTCTATGCCTATTCATATATTTAATTGGTGCCTTCAAAATTCAATTATCTCTGGATAATTCTACAAATAATATCCGAAAAAAAATCGAAGGACCGTGTTTCATAAATCTCTTGTTTTTTTTTAAATATTTGGCTCAGAACAAATTCTATTTTAATTAAAAAAAAAGGGAGGGACAAATTAAATAGTGGAAATTGGTGGACAACAAAAGAACGGAAAATAGGAGATATTGAAAGTTAAAAAAATGTACTAGTGACGGCTGCCAACAGTTAATCGAATAATTGATGCATGGCGAGTTTGTACGGTGATAACACGAAACTTTCCGTAACTAAATCACAGTTTCGTGTCCGGCCGGTGTTAACGTTTCATCGATCTTGTGACTTCGGCGCTATAGAATGGATGGCTACGGACGTACCCGATCATCGTCGCACTCATAAAAGCGTGAAATCCTTTCAGGTAATGTCATTCTGCGGTTGCCGAAGTCACTGTGCGATGATGGCGGCTCTACCGAAGCATAAAAGTTTCCAAACGTTGAATCCGACCATTCGTTTGGAGGCGAGCAAATGGATCGATGCGATTCTTTGTACCGAATGGCGCATCATTTCGATCGCTTTCTCACCGCTTTTGATCATAGCAATTACAGTTGTAACATTTCCGAGGGCTTTTGAGAAACTTTTATCAGATACGAGGCACAGCGCATAATAAATAAATTTTCAAAGTAACTTTTGCGAATTGTATTAACCAATTTAAAAAATTAACGTGAGAAATTATTGTAAACGGAGATTTATTTATAACGTAATGCAATATATGATGTACGATCAAACCAGGTTAACAGAATCCAAGAATTGCACCGAACATCAATTGATTATTAAGTATACTGAATCCCCTCTCGAAGTAGCCGATATATTTTATTCAAAATAGTTTGTAGAAGTATCGGAGCAAAGTTTTCGCAACGCATTGAATCGTCGCGTATCGACTTCTTCTCGTAATCAGCATCCCAATAGAACCGTGCGCCTGCACGAAAACGGTCCTCCTAAGGACCGCATTCTCGTTCGTAGAACCGCAGTTAGCATTTATCGCGTCGCTATTGCCGCGAAAACGGTGCGAGTTAACGATAACGACGTGTTCCGCTCTCGTCAAAGAACGAGAACGGCGCTTAGAATACCTCAGCAGGAATCTTGCTTTTCTCAACGATGACGGCGGTAACCCCGGGAAAAGAGGGATGTCAAGAAACGACATCCTATCGCCGTTCGGCGATCCGTCGAAGATGGTTACCCCTTATCGGCAACGCGCGGCCTTAATAGTCTCGAGGAAATTTTATCTTCTAACGTGACGATTTTAATATACTCATCGATAGCATGTCAATATCTACCCCCTGTCCTAGTTAAATTGATGGAAGATTCAAGATTTTATGGCCGGCTAATGCGTTTTTAATTCTCCGACTGAATTTACTTCTTCTAAAGCTATTGTAGATGATCAGTATCTTTATCATATAATTCTGAAAGATTTATACGACAAGAGACAAAGCGATGATTACTTATTTATTTTATCTAAAAGAGATCTGCCCAGTTGAAGTTGAAACGATAATTTACCAGATAAGTTACACAGTTTTTTTACAGTCAAAAGTTATATTGAGCCAGACAAGGTGTTTTATCAATTTTAGGGTCTTATAATAAAAATAAAGTCGTAAGCTAAATTTCATCAGCACGTCAGGTTTCCGGGAAAAGTTAATCTTATCTGAAACTTGTGATCTTACATCTGGTTCAAAATAATAAATAGAATTTTTTGTAATAAGTTAGTTGCGTCCTACTGCAGATTATGTAACATTATGTTCCATTGTACTGATAAAGTCTGTCAAAGAAAGATAGACAGTTTTCAATTGGTAATCCTTAACTAAACTGTACGAGAAACGTTAGCACGGCAAGCTTGCTACGCTATATTGATGATCATTGGCCGTGCCATGGCAGGTTACGAATTCTGTCAAAGCGTTTCTTCGGAGATGTGTCACGAAGAGAATCCGATTTACAATCACCGCTTCGAGTAGCTTCGAAGTTTCTGCAGGACCAAGGCGTTCGGGACAGTCAGAATGAGAATCCAATAATAGATCCTCGACACGAGTGAAGTTTGAGTGTCTGGAATCTTGTCGATGGTACACGAAGTTCCGCAGAATCCCTTGTCGCTGGCCGAGAAAGGGAGAAGGTCCTCGACCTCTCTCGGTGTTTCGTCAGCGCGAAGAGATAGTTCTTTTGTGACTGATCAAGAATTTACAGTCTCCTCATCTTCGAACAATTGAAAAGTTAAAATGTTTTCAAATCAACAGTGCCCTTACAATTTCTCAAACTGATCGTTTACTCGAGCGATACACGACTGGAAAATTTCGTAAGGGATTGAGTTTGAAATAAAACGCGATAAACTTCTATCTCGAATATTTGAGGAATATTTCGTGAAATTTCGTAATTGTTACATTTTCAAATAGCAATCTTCGTTGGTTTATATTTTACTATCTGATAAAATTTCTGAAACTGTTTATTAAACTCTGCTTGCGATATAATTGTTTTCTGCCGAGGCAGATATTTCGCGAAACTAATAGATAAACAATTTATCTCTGCTCGGGAGTGTTTCGGTAGCAATCTGTCACATTGTTCCAGAACATTATCCAGCGAATTCCTTCGAGAGTTAGCCAAATTTGATGGGCGAAGTTTCACCATTATCCCTCGTTTTAGCCATTGCGAGAATATCTCGTACGCGATAGAGTCTATCGCTTTCGATTCCCCATCGAAAGCCCAGATAATCGTCACGTAAGAATGAACGTCTCAATAATTTGTTATTGTCTCATTGTTACAACGTATGGTGGCTTTATCGAGGAATCGATGACGTCAACACTTTTACTTCGACACTATGAGCGTCTTGTTTAAGCAATTATAAACTATAAATAAACTGTAGTTTTGATGTGATCTTTCCTAATTTTATGTAATCGTGAGATGGTTATATTCGATAAATTTGCTCCAGATTATTTCGAACAACTAGTTACGCAAGTGATTGCGTACATCTATTATAGCCATTACGCTTATTAATGCGTTTAACTAGCAAGATTATATACAATCCAATGTCAATGTTATTTTATTTTCTAAGGATTATTCGCGCAATATTATTTTATTTCGATTTTACCTTACTTTCGTGAAAAAAATTGTTATACTTTATGACGTTGAAATTAAAATTATACTTAATTCAAGAATAAATTTACAAAAATTTTATTCTTTCCAAATGCTGGAATATAATATAAGAATATCTTTCTAAAAAAGTAACAAAATATTTTTTAATTCTGCTATTAATAATCCGTTATTAATTTAGAAAGAATTGCGAATTGTCTATATGGCAATCCATTAACTTCTGTGCAGTTGCACAAATGATTTTCGTGCAGTTTTAATACACGACGATTTTCATGGATGTGTGAGGAATTTATATGAGCGCTCTATAAAAGCAATAAAAAAATTCTCGTACATGACGATGAAACGTGTTAATGGTGAAATTGCATACGATCGGAAAAAGCCGTGCGCAATTATCGTTTCGTATAAAAATTCCATTTACGGAGAGGCTATTTTCTGTCACGCAAAAATCGGTAAGGTTATACGTAGCGGTATCTTGACGGCTTTGGTACGTTGCTCCGTTCATTAAAATTATTTGAAGCTTCTGCTATGCCGAATTAATTTAGAAGAACGTGATATTAAGTTGTGGAGGCATAAATTATCTATTAATAATACGTACAGTACGTCCACATCCATGAGAAGTTTATAATTATGTTAGAAATAAATAATGATCATGCCCGATCTACACGGGGAGAATTTTCATCTAAAATGTATCCTGAAAATATTATAATCGTGGGCCGACACGGCATTTCAAAGAATTTTATGAGAGTTTTTAAATTTTACCATACACTTCACTAATAATTATACTTACAAATACATTTTACTAGTAAAATGTATGATGAGCTTTCAAAAAACTCTCATAAAGTTGTTTCAAATGCCATGTTGTCCCACGATCACACGATTTTCAAGGTAAATTTTCCGAGAATATTCTCTCCGTGTATAAATCCAGTGACAAGGTGCGTACTTTTTTAATACTAAAAGACAGCTTTGATGGTTGCACGCGTGCATTTTTACGTGAAACTGCATAATGTTGTCGTTTCGATGCACAATGTGCACAAGGATCACAAAGGATCGGCTCGTCTCGTCGATGCTGATTGTTATTGCCCGTCGTATATCCGTAGACGCTGCCTGAGGAAACCTGATTGGTACCACCGTAATCATTCGTGCCGCGAATCTCTGGCGAGCGATCAGGAAAATCACGGCAGGGTAACGAGATTCAACGCGCCGCTTTCTCGACCGGAACCGGGTTTCCCTCGTATCTCCTCGCTCGTATCTCCACTGCGAGGATGGCTGCCAACCGGTCTGATTGAAAATACGCGGGAGCAAGTGCAAGTCGTGATCTCACCGCGCGCGCCGGATACTAAATTTCGTCTAATCCGAATGGCCGGAATGGCGCGCGTCCATTCCCCAAGAGTTCCGAACTTGTTTGAGCGGAAAAAGCAATTTTCGATCGGGCTGCGGACTGCGGATTATCTTAATTTTTAAATGGCCAATGCGTATACGATAAGCGCAAGCTTGCATTGCCCGAGGCGTTTACTGCGACGATATGCATTCATTAGAAGATAACATCCGGTACAATTCGCGAAGATATTTGGCGAACGACGCAGGTGCATCCGCATCGTCGGCTTACGTCGTGCGCTCTAACGATGGTCGGGGAGGACGCGGTGCAACTGGCAACTGGAGTACATATCTTGCCGGTTCTTCTTATCTCCGGCTTCGAGAGTTCCCAGCCAGCCGTCTCGTCATAACTGCGCTAGTTATTGGACCGGAAACGGCGGTCGCGCTCGTCCAATTACGGCGCCTGGCAATCTTACGGCCAATGCCGTTAAAACCGGGGGATTCCCCGCGGTACATAAGGCACTTACACCGCCGCCCGCTATATTCCCGGCTTCTCCGCAAAAACGGCGGTCATCCTCGGAACTCGCCGGGCGGATGTCCGGCTCGCAGGACGCTCGCCATCGCGCGCCTCACGGCATTTGCTCCGATCCGACCGACGTCAAGTTTATCGGCGGGAAGCACATGCGACGCTCTCTTCACAGTTGGAGGGATCTTCCGACCGGGAAACGGAGTCCGTTTGGTCGAGAAAAAAAAATCGACACCTAGCAGAAGCAATATCCGCTGTCCGCTGTTTATTTTTAACAATTGTCCGATTTCTCGGCGCGATTTCACCACCCGGCGATCCCACCGTATAATGGGTATTGTTGACGGCGCTCCGCGCATGAAATTACGTATGTGTATGATGGATGGATACGAGCAATTACGGTGAACGGTATCATCAAATGCGGCGCTTATGCACGAAAGCAAATGCTATACTCGCGAAAATTAGTATGTGGCGCATTGCCCAACGGTAATCATCCAAATCGTAGTAATTTTGTCAATTTTTTACGATTAAAAAAATGCGCTTATAATTCCGGTTGTTTAAATGCAGATTGGGGAAACACGGTGTTCTAAATGTTTCACATCAAATATTATACGCAAAGTTATACATATCTTTTCTCTTTATTCGACATGCTTTTAAATTTATCGAGGAATCTGTCGGAAGTTAGACGATATATTCGCTCTGTTCAAAGAGGGATGTAAGATTTGACAAGGTACATGCAAAATGGCACACGTCTGAACAACCGCTCTAATATTGAGTGATTCTAATTGGCTCCTCCGTTGGCAAGAGACGGGACAAAGAATAGTTTCCGCTTAATCGGCATTCCATTCCCGCGATTTCAGATGCTTATCCTCCGGTGAGTGATATCCGGTTTCTTTTAAGGTTGAGGATGAGTTTATTCTTAATCCTCCATCTGACAAATGCCGGGAAATTGTTTCCGCGTGAACGAAGAAGAGGTCTGAACGTGATGTCACTGGAAATCCATATTTCTTGATTCTTTTCGAATGTCCATGACAAAAATCGTTAAATTATTTGTAGGAAACTGTTCGACAGTTATATTGTTGTGTATAAATGTATTGGTATCTATTATTTGCCCCTCCCCCCCCCTCTCTCTCTCTCTCTCTCTGACTCATCTTTACTTGTCCTGTTTAGAAGTGATGTAATGTTATCGTAACGATCTTCTAGAATTTCGCATAGACCGACAAGTCGAAATATAACAGCGAGAAACCAGTGGATATACAGAGTGTTCTGTAACACTCGTCTCAACTTATTTAGGGATAGAGCGGACTAGACTGAGTTGAAAAGTCCTCTACTGTTTTGCAATTTTTACAATAGTTAACGAGTTATTAAGCCTATAGACAGCGATTTTTAATAATTAATGACTCGTTAACTATATTGCGAAAATTGCAAATTGGTAGAGGACTTTTCGACTCAGTTTAATCCGCTCTATCCGTAAATAAGAGGTGAGACGGGTATTATATAACGCCTTGTATAGACCGTGTATCGGTCATCCGGACCGACACTCGTGTACAGTGCGAATCGCGGACTGTCGGGTCTCAATAAATCCTAGCAATTAGCTAATTAACTGTGGAAGAAATTTATTTAACCACATGCAAATCCCAAAGAAAACCTCCACATACTGTAAACAAAAGGATAATAGGAGAAGTGGAGTCATTTATTTTTCGAATCAGAGTGTGATCTATGCGATTGATGAGAAAAGTTTCCTTCAATTTCTGCAATTACATCGAAATTGCTGGGTTGCAAATATTCTGGGCGGACGAGGAGAATTAGCTATTTCAGCGAGACTAAAATTACATTGGATTAAGTCTATATTTGCGTAACGATGATTTAAAACTCGACCAAGGTCTTGTTTTATTTTTTCTGTCTCCCTTTTGAAGACACTTATTGCTTTAACACTGAGTAATATTTAATAAAATGAAAACGTGCACCAAGGTAGAAAAACATTAAATAATGTTTGACTCTATTTTTGAAAATTTTTTAATTGTTCAAATATTTTTATATAAATTTTGTATTATAAGTAACTAAGGGGGGAACTTTATCACTGCATTAAATAAAATAAATGGAAAATCTCTTTTTGAGGATGAGAGAGTAAATTAAAGCAATGCTGGAAAGTTATAAGTTACAAGAATAGTATCAAACGTAATTTTGAATAAAACCTGTTTCTGAATTTTCAATTTTAACGCTTTAAGCTTATGACGCAATCGGCTTTATGTCGTAAATTATTACTTGGATTTTATCATCCATTGCTGCACAACCATGTCCATCATAATTCGCACCTGTGTTTGATTTCGTTTTCTCTCGCCCTGCCCCTTCGCCCTCCAACGCTGTCGCGAAGCCCGAGCTTGATATCGGCCGTAGAAGAAGTAATCGTGGTCCGCATTGGCCGTAAGTTACACGAAAGTAATCTAACTTTCGATAGGTACATCTAAGAGGAACTTTACACATTGGCCATTCTACGTAGCCAGCTACTCTTTGGAGTTTACTTCGCGCGGATCGTACACCGCACACCTTGCGGTGCGTATCGATTTCTCTTTCACCGCGGAGCATCAGCAAACATGCTCGAAAGTGGGTGATCGCGTACGTATGCGACCTTAATTGTGCGCGTGATCTGCAGCGATGTGCAACTTTCTATCAAAAATTGCCCGACACGACCGTTGCCTCCTTCACGATATGCTAGGCGCGATAATAACGCGAGAATGTGCGATGTTACGACCGATTACGTTTCATTAAAGCGATGTGCGTTAATCGCCAGGCTGCCAGAGTAACGCGTCTTTCTCTCCTCTTGCGGGAATTGGAAAGTTCTTATGTTCTCTCATGCGTGACGAGTTGATCCTTGGGTTGCATTCCATTTTAATGCCGCGAGCATTACGCTTATGACTATATAAAGCCCACGATTATGACATTATTATAATACTTTGCTTGAGCGGCGATGTTTACTCACAGTTGCTCACAGATGAACACGCGAAATGTCGTGGAGCTTAGAAGCGATAATGTTATTTGACATGCTGCATAATCGAAATAAGAAGACAAACGAGTTTATGTTATTAGTTTTTATTATATATAATAACATATAATATATAAAATAATAATTATATAGCGCTCATATAAAATAAAATAATATACTTATCAAGATCTTGTCGGGTCCAAGAAACAGATTGCAGTTACGCGATGCAAGTGCTGAGATACCGCGCTCAGACGAGAATAAATCCGTAATGTAATCTCGTGAATCACGAGAGCGATACATGCGGATCTCGTGCGGCATTGCGGTTTCGAGTGTACGCAATCAGAGCAATTTCCCTTCCGGAGAGGCTTAGGAGAGGCGCCGACTGAACTGGATCACGCCGATTGTCCCAGTCGAATCCACCGCGGATGTCGGGGGGGG
>NW_011967235.1:1023157-1308943 GCF_000949405.1 Vollenhovia emeryi | reverse complement strand
CTCTCTCTCTCTCTCTCTCTCTCTCTCTCTCTCTCTCTCTCTCTCTCTCTCTCTCTCTCTCTCTCTCTCTCCCTCCCCCTCCCTCCTCTCTCTCTCTCTCTCTCTCTCTCTCTCTCTCCCCTCCTCCCCCCTCCTCTCTCTCCTCTCTCTCTCCTCTCTGTCTCCCCCTCTCTCTCTCTCTCTCCTCTCTGTCTCTCCTTCTCTTTCTCTCTTTCAGCTCCGAACTCTGCCCGCAGTTACTTATAGTTATCTCGTTAAAAGGTAAAGTTAAATTATGGCCGGTGGACCGTGTTCACTGTCGAAGCGTAGCCCTTGAGATTTTGAGTTCTACGGAAAATAATGGCCCGTTGGGAAGACAGCGTTCCGTCAGTCATTTTCTTTATGTAGTTGTTACCCGTGGAGATCTAGAACAAATATGAACGAGCATATATAACGCTAATATTCATGTGGGAAAAGTCTGTTATCTCCTTTTTCAACACAATGCTTCAGAGATTGTGATACAAATAAATTAGGTAACGTGTATTATATAACGCTTATATTTAATACATAAGATATTGAATATCAAGTAATATTTTAACTTGTAATAAACAATCAGGAATTAAATTTTAGTTTTTACATGATTTTAGGTGAAAAACTATTCGAAAATAAAAATTTAACTTACACATAGCGTCTGTTAAAGTGTTTTTGACACATTTAATATAATGAATTTGATATATTATAAAAGAGTAATACTGTGTGAAATAAAATCTTTTTATAGTAGTTTTCTGTTATCGCACAGTTATATTCTAAATGAAAGCACGATTAATTTCGCTGCAAGTCTTTGAATTTACATAGAGCCAGAATTTACAGCTCGCGCAACAGTAGTGCAAAATGTCGCTCGAAAGCAGGACGAAAAAGCTTGTTTATGGCACGCCTATTTTATATTATCATCGGTGCGACGAGCCGATATACCACCGTCGGGAATTCGCGCGACCCAAAATACAGTGCCACTGCGAAAATTGCTTCGTCGCACGGTAATTGCAATCGCGCACTCATAGCTTGAATATTTATACGTGTCGCGGCCACGGTCGCGTGTATTTGCCTCCGTAAAACACGAGCTCTCTTAGGATCCTCTTACAATGTTACGTCGCACCGCGGGGTAGCTACTGACGACGGTTTCACTCATGGAGAGCGGATCTACCAGCAGAAACTAATTTCGCGGAACCGCTTCAAGTATTCATTAAAACGGCTTGTACGACGTTCTCCGCGTACATGAGCGCGGTGAGGACAGAAATATAACCAATTCATGAAAGAGTACATTCGGTTCTATGTCGAATATACCGATTTCTTTGTCAGAGGACGAAAGACGGGCCGCGGGAGAAACCTTTAAGGCGTATGTGCGTACACAGTGCGCTTTTTCCCCCCAACAATTTTACCAACGAATTTCTATGAATTTGTCCATTTTAAAAATATCAACGGCATATATGTAGGTTTACTTGCTTAGACCAGTGCAACAATCGAGAAAGAAAACACGGCAACTATTCTTAGACACCCTGTCGTGCACTCTCTTTTAAATAGAGCGCACACATGGACCTTTGTGCTATTATGAAACGAGCTGTGTAGGATCTACACAGCGAATAATTAACGGACATCCCGTGGAGAATACATTAGCATGCATCAGTTGAAAATAAACGTCATATTCGCCGGTACGAAGTACCGCCCGGTGTAACCACCGGTCTTTATCTCGGTCTCACTGTTGCTTGGTTTTCCGACACATCCTTACCCGCGATATCGATGAACGAAGCTCGACACGCAACGAACAAATAAGACTCACAAATAAGATATATCCGTTTTTCCATTTTCTTTCCTTGCTTTGTACTCTTTTGCTCGTTTACTCTTCCGCATCACGTCGATAATCTGTACTTATTCTTCGAATTTTTTATTCTATAAATATCTCGTCGGTGCGTTAATATGTCAATTTATCGCTCGCCTCGTTATACGCGATACCGATAGCAGCGAGTTACGACGTTGTTGAAACTACAACGAGCGAATATCTTTTTATTCTGATCGTTTCACGAGTATTCTCGTATAATTTACAAAGCTTGCCCCCGGGAGCGCGACTCGGCGAGCAGAGTGTTTAAATCTTTTTCTTCGCTAGCCGAGTTTAAATTTTTTTCCATAGCCTGAAAAATTTCCCAGCGGAGATGCGAGTATTATTTACACGACTCTCTCTGTCTCTTGACAATGCATCTTATTAACAGCGATACTCGACAAAAAAATTCAGTGCAGTGCAAATATCGGCAACGGTGACCAATCATCCTGCAATTAATATAACAATGATCTTTTTTGCTTTTACGGCGTATTAATGAATGCCGAGTCGTGTCGTGTAAAACAAACGCACGGCGAAGAAAGTTCATGAAAACGTGATGCAGCGAAGGAACATAATCCCGAAGGCGTTAGGCCGAAGGTTCAGCAAAGTTCGCCGGGGATATTTGTACCCGAAACTTTGCGAATGCTCTTCGTCTCGGTCGAGGAAGGCGGAAGAAGAATGCGCGCCCTTCGAAGGACGAAAGGGTCATGGGTGCAAGGGACGGGGGTTTCGAAGCCACCCGCGGCATCTCTTTCCGAGCGCGCACTCAATTTTCCGAGGCTTAACCGCTCTACGGCGGTGATGGTGGTGCGGTGTTTCCTCTCCTTGCCTTCGTCTGCACGCAAAGTCGCGCGTTTCTTCCTCCCTCGCGTCGTATATACGACGAGGTCACGACGCCAAGGGAGCCAAAGTTGCCGTTTCCAAAAGAATTCGAGTTTCTTCTGGATGGATTGCCGCGCGCCGTCTGTCTCTGTTGAAATTTATGTTTCGGAAATAATATCGTTCAGTTTTTCGGAGATCAAACGTTTTATTTCCTCCGTATTCTATTGCGACGAGCGTAGCGTAGACAAAATTTGATGATGGACTCTTTCGCTGTGCGAAGCTTGCAAGTTCCGAACTTCTCGGCGGAGTAGTGCGTCGCAGTATTGTATATCCACTGTGCTGGAAGCATCCTATTATTTTGTCACAAAAGTACATTTCTGACTAAAATTAAATTCTGTATGCGCGCTTTCGTTTATATAGACATAAAAGAACACTGATACTTGCATTTAACAAAATTTTCGCAAATTTTTATGTATTCAGGGGATTATTTTTTATAATATCCTTAGAGCGATTCACTAGCATTATTTTAGAACATGCGCTCGGCTTCTATTTCCATAAGTCTCATAGCTTTCCTCAAAGAGCAATTAAAGATGGATAGGCTGAAACACATTTATATCGCTATTAAATATCCGCGGTGCGCTTCGCTCACGTACATCGCTCCGCGAAGAGACTGTGTTCGTTGTACGTTCTAAGTTCGTTCCACCCATCGGCCTGATCGATTAAATGACACCCCGGGGAAAACGGAATTGGATATGGTGGCGAAACTTGCTCCGTACGATTTCTCTTTTGCGAAAAGTTTCGGTTTCCCAACCGGGCCTCTGCATCAGTCTCCGCTACAGGGATATTACAGAGATGTTCAGCAAATTTCGGCGCGTTAAGCCCGGAACCTGCAACGCTAAATTAAGCAGGCGTTCAGTCTCGCATCTGATTAAACTTCCAAATTCTAAAAGTAGACGAAATTAGTTTGATCCGGCGACCTACAGTCTCAGCCTTCTCAGTACAGTTCGAACGAGACAAGAATTCCATTTGCCTTGTAACGGGATACGTCAGTCACTCTCGTGAGTCTATGAGGTCTATGTCCGTCACCTTGTCTCGCTATATTTCACGCGAAGATCCTGTCATGAGGGAGTTCATCAAAGGCGACGTAAGCTTGCAGCCTCACTGGTGCGAAGTAAAGCGACTGTGAATGCGTGTGACTTTCGGCACTGTAATTATGAGAAAGATCTGATTTTTGCAATTGTTAATTTCGTTATTTATTGAGCTTTCAAGCTTAACTCACGAAGATTCTCTTCATTTCAAATAATTTGTAATATGAAAGATATGCTTTAATGATGTTTCTAGAGAAACTCGGCTTTGAATTCGATAAGAAAGTTATATGTTATACGTTCGCTAATTGTGGGGCACTTCTAAACCAGCGTTTAGAAGTCGGCTCACATCTCTGAAGCCAAGTTTTTAGGTAACGTAGGAAGGCGTGCGTGGAATCAGCGAGCGCGAACGAAAGCGAATCTCGGGACTTGGAGCGGATGATGCTAGCGCGCATACCATGAGAAGGGTGGATTAGGCTGGTTTAACGAGGGATCTAAAAAGGGAGGAGACGTCTCAATCGCAGACGCATCAAGAGGGATTCACGTAGCACGTTGCTGCTGAAGGGCCGTTCACACGGAACCGACGATTAATCGCGAATGCCGATCAACCCCCCCTGTGTCAGGGGAGCCGAATTCCCCCGCTCGATTTGTCCAGGACTCATCTTATCATCAATTTCTTTTTTTTTCGCCTGTCACTATTTTATTTGCCGGCTCGACGATGTCTACGTATTATGACATTTAATGTTATTTCTCTAAATAGAAAAGCGATTAAACCTGAACCAGAAATATCGGTTCCCTTCTGAATAGTTTTTTTTCATGATTCTGAGAAAAAGAGAAATGGGAGCAAATACATATAGGATTAATATTTTAAATAATAATTACGATACAATAATCGTACTAACACAATTTTTTTGTATTGTTGCAGGTGAGTCAATGGCCCAGCAGCTAGTTTTTACTTTTATCGATGATTTCGAAAAAAGCACTGTAACGTGATATTGGTGAGTTATTTTGCGCTTCGCATTACATTTGAAAATCTTCTATAGAAGAACAAATCCGCGCAATAATCACATTCATCCTCTCAGTTGGTTCAATTTGCACGTTGATTCAATTTCCCTGTCCAATGCGAACCCTGCAGACCCCGATAATAATCCGATTTACGGTATCCACAAAGAAACCGTCCGGGATTGCAAACAAACAAGCCCCATTCTACAGAACTGGCATGTCGATTTTCTGGCGTAATTACGTGGCACGCGGGAGCGCGTCTTGTCACGGCAATATCATGGACACATTCGCCCAAGTTGGGAAATGCGCCAATTTTTTCGCTGCCAGCCTTGTTACGTGATGAAATTACGCGAGCTTTTCACGGTCTTTGCGTTACACGGGCCCGACGCGACTTCTGCTCTGGCATAGAAAATATGTCATTTCTGTCGCGGACAGACATTAAATTACTGCGGAATTTTGTTTCGCCCTAACTCGCACGCTCTTTTAATCCGCGCTTTTTAATATGGAGAATAACTCCGCGAACAAATTGAAAAATAATTAACTTCGCGAGGGGCACATTGTCGCTGAGATAAGCCGCCACGTAGAAAGAAACAAAAACGAGAAATTTCCATTTCAAAATGCATTGGACTTTTTTCACGCGCTTTACCCTTCCGCAGATATTAAAAAGTGAAATCCTACACAGTGCACCGTTGAAAATACTAACTTGTCGCCAGTTACAAAAAAGAAAGGACGTATGCATAAACTCATTCTCAAAGCGTTTGTAATCCCTTTGCAATTAAATATTGTAGATAGATAAGATATTAAGTACCATGTTTATACGCGATTGTTGCAATTAAGACCATTAATGTTGCGACCAGTTATATGAAAAGGAGGAAAGAGTAAAAGGAAAATCCGATTCCCAGAGTTTCACTGTAGCTCTTTTTATATAGATATTAAAGTGAAAGAATACACTTTAGTAAATTTCATACTGAGAAACCGATTTCCGACAACGTAGCGAAGTAAGGTGACAATAGAATGCAACCACATAGAGAAAATGCATGTGACTTGAGAGCGAGAGAGAGAGAGAGAGAGAACATGCGCCACTTTTTCAATTTTTCGCAAACTTTTCATGTACCCGCTGCGCTTTTATTCCGGGCGAACCGGAGATTCTGTTCGGTATTATTGTCTGTGGATGAATATGGTACAGAAGATGTTGCTCTTAACGATGGAATAATTACGTAAGTTAAGCAAGACACATTGTAAATGCGTAGCACATTCTTACGAAAGTCTGGTTGCGTCTTCACGCCATACATAAATCTAACGTTTCACGACCGTCTCGTAGATTGCGATCAGCATTTCGCTTTCGCGTTCATCGTCGCTGCGTGACCTGGGAATATTATTTCGCAGAGAAACTGTCTGATTGTGAGTGCGAGAGACGAGCATAAATTAGCTCGCGATCTTTCGTTACCCATCGACGAGTGATTAGCGCGCGCAATCGATAGAACTGTATTGTGTTAACAAAATGAATGAAGCTGTGTCAGCGGATTAGGTCTCGCGTGATACACATTTGAGGGATTCGTCGAATCAATTCGGCAAATAAAACAGAGAAAGTATGGCCAATCGTGGTTCGCGAGCAAACTCCCGTCGAGTTCATGAACCAATAATTCCGCGAAAATCCCACGCTGCTTTCGCTTCGCGGAACTTAAACTCGCGTTCTTAGGTAAAGAAACCGAACGGGCTTGGAAAAAGCAGTGGAGAAACACAAAAAGGGAACGAATGGAATGAGGAAAAGCAAATGAAAAAGAGAGTAGGGAAAAAAAATTTAATGGAAAAGGTGGAGCAAGATGCGAGTACCAAGTTACCGCTCCAAAGATTTCTTTGGGAAACGGCATAGTTAATCAATTTTATTATCTTTATAAGGATTTAATGCGAGCGGTTATCGAATTGCAGGGTATATTTAGCACGACGCGCAAACGCTCTTAATCCTTAAATCGTCCCACTAGATTTTAGCGCAAAGTGAGAGGATATCAAAGAAAATGTGAATGTGAATCTCGCAGCCACAATTTCCAACGATGAGGTGCCTTCGCGTTGACATATTTGATTCTAATGTTTGGATGAATCTGCCAGGATTTCGAGAAAAGTATCTACACACACGTTACCATTGCGGTATTAATTGCGATCCCCGATCTTGTCTAGCCAAGCCGAGCGTGATTTATGATGATGAATCGTAACGAAACTCGACAACAGTTACAACGCGGCGCGGGCGGCGTTGAATAGCGCTGAGATTCGCCAAATTTCACCGGATACATCCGAGATTAACGAGCTCGAGGGTATCTCGCGAGAAATCGCGGAAGCACGACGTATCGTTCCTCGAAAGTAATTTGGCGTCGCGACTCGATCCCGACGATTACATTAAAGTGCTCGCAATGCTATGCGTTGATTCAGGACGGAAGAGAAAGAGCCCCCTTATGTAATATGCGTGAAGAAAGAAATTGTCCGAGGTCTCATTGTTCTTCCGAAGTGAAAACGACACCGATCCTAAACGCGCCCGACGTCTTTGTCGCGAGATAAAACGCTACAAGCGTCGCATAAATGACCACACAAGTAGCTTTCGTAAGTTTCACGTCAAGCCGCAAGAATTAATTTTCCCGATGAATTTGAGAGTGACTTTTCCTCGGCGGAAATAGAATTGGATAATATTGCAAGTATTATATTCAGCACTAAGTATCTTGGTAATTGAGCTCCAAATTAATATTTTATTAACATAAAATCCGTTTGAAATTAGCTGAGGAGTAATTAGAGCCGGGTATACGTGTACTGAACTAATCTTGGAAATTACTTTGCTCTCAAAGATAAAATTTTAAAGAATGATATTTTAATTTTTGCAAACATTTGAATTATTTTTATGAGAAAAGCTAAATTTGCACACAGATTGCAGCTCGTTTCGAGATAATTCTATCTTATAAATAAGTGGAAAATCTTCCTTGAGATAATGTAGCGATCACCTTAATCGCGTTCAATTCGCTTGAGGAAGATCGAATTAATTCGGCTGACTCGATTAATTAGGGCGGTACAGTTGATTTGGCTAGTCCAATACTCCAAACTGCATTAATGGAATTGGAGAAGCGTATGCAGTATGTCCATATACTAGTCAAGGCTGCCTCTTGTTTGATCGATCTCTGGTAGTATTTGGGACAGATTCAAGTGTTTACTCGTTACGATGATAATGTGTATAATAATATACAGATATTTACTTAATTATTTCCATCAAATTTTCCATCGGAAACGAGTTTATAATCGTAACATCTCATGCTTTTATGAGTCACAGAAGCACTGCAATATTTTCGGAAGCAAACTCTATAAAAATAGATAATAATTTTAATATAATCGTACAAAAGATTTCGTGCTGTGTTTAAAGATAAGATTAATTAAATTCTTTATTTTATCAGTTTTTCGTATATTTTATCTGATATCGATGTCCCGTAGCGAGCAATACATTTTCTTCCTAACAACCACTTAATATACCATAGACTATTCACAGAATAATTTAGTCAATAGTTGCGTAAATCGTACCTATCGTAATTACCTCACTATCTATAACTAATATCGCTGATTAAACGTGTGCTATAAACTCGTTGCAGTCTCGCTCAGGGATTATCCCGCTTTACATTACTCCCCGAGGACCACGTAACTCCGGCTGTCCTGTTTTATTCGGCAAAGACTAACCGTTGGAGCACGTTGTGAAAGGAACACACTCGCGTACGTGTTCGAAGTAATGCTATCAATTGTCGCGGTAGACTTTATCTTTATCTTTCGCCTTCTCTCTAATTTACATTACTTCCTAAACGAATATCTCGCCTTAAGCACGAATTCCGCTAATTATCATGAAACGGATCCGCCTGCAGATATTCAATAAATTGTGTAACGCATAATCTGCGAGAGAGAATTACGTTTTATTTATTAAAGAAATTAGAGAATGTGTCGCGTATCCTGAAATATCTCGTTTCGCTAATCCTTGTGAGTTTTATCTCGACTAACCTTTTACTTCGTCATATACTTTAGTTTAAAATTACGATAAATCATATAGGTAATATTAATTCAAACAAATTCAAACACCGAACATTAATTGTATTCCAGCTGAAAGCATTCAGTGGCGATATTTTTTATTATGTTTGAATTGGTTGAACTGAAAAAATTACGAAGAATTTCATTTTTCCTCCCATCGAAACCAGCAGGCCCGCGGCTGCGTGCAGTAATTATCATTACCAGTGCAATTATCACGTTTTCATCGTGGTACTTGCACTGGGTTGTAACGTTACAAATGAACTGCGATAATTAGAAAGTGTAGCCACGGAAACCAGGTATTATCATAAGCATGTAATTCTAAGAAGTACTTGTAGATTTTACGGCGGAAACGTTGGATGTTGGAACAAATGGAGGGAGAAACGAGAAAAACGACTGTGATAATGAAAAGAAGCGTGCTGCGATAATGCATCCGTAGCTGCACATCGATACGCGAAATTACAGAGTACGGCGGAAAATTTAATTTCAAAGTGTTTGTTATTCCTGCCTCATAATTATTAACGAACGTTAATTGCGCAATTGAATTAAAACAAATATATAAACGGTCGGCTTAAAATAAAGATAATGACCATACGTCCTTCATTTCCACAATTGCTGATATAATTATGCAACTTTTATTGCGCACTGCGGTGAATCTAATTAATGCGGATATAGGCCATTGCGTTGCGTCGTGAAGTTTATTTTTACAGCTTGCGCGACGTGTACCATATATGTTAACGGAAAAAGAGTGAACCGCCAGACATAATTTAGACTTAATTAAGGCCGTTAAAATTTGTTGCTAGCATTATTTTATTTGCACTCTTGATCGCGCTTCAGCTATGATTTGCATTGCATTTGAATGAACCGCATTTAAATGGACAGATTAAAAAGACAGCCGTGCTCATTAAACTTTTTTTTACGGCGATTACAAGTTCATTTCGATCGATACATCGTTGGTGTGAACCGGGAGAAGTAATGCGCAGGAAATTGTAGGAAATTGCCGTTTCCCGTGCCCGGTTTCCTTTGCAATCATAATTATATTTCCATTTTGTGCTTAAAAGTATCCTCGCATTCGTGCTCGCGACAGGCACTGTCTCGCATTAGAGCCGGGTTTAATCAAGCTTTAACAATAATGACGGCAATATCCGTGCGAGTTTTCCCTCAATCCATTATTGCTATTTTTTTTATCTCGTTCACGATTTCTGGACGAAGGCAATTAAATTCAGATTACCGGGAGATAAAAAGGGAAGAAGGGAGGGGGGGAAAAAAGGCCACAAGGCATGATTCGTCTAAGTTGTATCCCCCGATTTCTTACGGCGATAATTGGAGGTCGACCTTTATCCGGCTGAAACTTACCTTCGTGATTCCTCCTCCGTGATTCCGCGAGTCTCTAACGAGGAAAACGGTCATGCATCACCGAAGATGGACCTGAAAGGTCATTAATTTTCCCGTTGCCCGAAGCCACATTCATGCTTTGATACGTTTATGCTTCTGTACGTTTCGAGTACGTTCATGAACCATTCTCGAACAGCCCCGACATGACAAATGGAAATGTAATTAATTGCCGCTTCTTCTATCGTGCGAGATTTTTCCATCGTGCAAGAAACTCCTATCTTCTTTCTTCGTGTGACGCGGCATTTAATAGATAACAGCTAGGAGAAGAAGAAATATCTCGTACTTTAATGAAAGGTTAATGAAAATTGGCATATACAAGATATCTCTCGGTTGTTTTTAATTACGCAGTCTTGAGGAATACGAGAGAGAAGTTGTGATTTCTTCATTAATAAATCAGATAAGAGTAAAATTCATGGAAGAAGAGCACACAAGCGAGGAAACGAAATGGAACATCTCTCGTGTCGTTGTTCAACGATGCTCATCGAAATCTGTCTGCCTAACGCAAGCTCTTTAATTCATAGAATGCTCTATATATTTCTCCTCGGTGCCGTTTTACGTTTGTTTTCCCGCGAGAATCTCGTGCCGTTGTATCAAGGGGGAGAAATGCTCGTTTACGCGAGAGAAAACGAACGCGAGGAGAGAAAGAGAAAGTAAGAGTAAGAAACCGCTGTCTATTCTCCCAGGTCGCATCCCGACAGTAATAATTAGAGCTCGACCATTCGTTCAGCTTAAGCGGAAGCCGTGTAAACCGTGTAATAGAAATAATCTGGTATTATCGTGGGGAGCGAATTCAAGCTGGTTAATGCTTAGAACGCTCTAAATAACTGTTTTAACCATCGCTCTCTCGTGTTTGCTCTTCCCGCGGGTGAATACGGACACTTCGTTTCGTTAATTGCTAATTGAGGACAAGCCGTTCGTTAAGTGGAATTTTTCGAACGCTGCTGGAACCGCGAGCTATAAATATGCATCTTTGTCCCTTAAATGCCACCAGAAACATTATTCACGCATGTTTTATCTATAAACATAATTTTAATAATTGACTTTGATACACCTAGAGAAAAATTTCTTTGAAATGAAACAAAGTTTGCCTAAATTTTTACCTTACTAAACTTTCATGTAATTTCAAAGAAATAATTTCTTTACCTTAGTCAAAATTTTATTTTCTTAAGACTGACATCTCTAAGAGAATTCACATTTTATTTCAATCTAGCAAATTTTTTTAGGTAGAAGTATTAAGATTTAGTAGATTCACAGAAACATGATTTCAGCGTATCTCATTTAACAGGAATAAAGACTTATTGTCGCCAGTAAATAATTAACCAATGGGAAATTAATAATCGACACAACTGGCAAATTCTAATGAAAGAAATTTATTACGAAAAAGTAGGGAGGTCCAGGTTCAAACCCTGGTTGAGGTGACATTTTTCGCAATAAATTTCTTTAATTAGAATTGGTCAGTTGTGTCGATTATTAATTTCCTACATTAGTGTCTCATTAATTTCACTTAAATAAATCTCGTTTTCTGGGTGTAATTGCCAACAAGATACGAGGTTCATGTGTCGAAATCGGGTGTGAGTTGACGCGAATCGGTAAAAGATCCTTGGTGCACCCTGAAACGAGACACCGGAAGAGTCAAATGAACGGAATTTGCTGATCGATCGGCGCGGCCGGCGGTCCTGGCACCTAAGCAGTCCGGCCAATGCGGCAACCGCACTGCAGCGATTCGTCGGGTCGTCGTTAAAACCTTTGAAAAGGCACGCGCGCATACGTACATTATCGCTTATCGTAATTACATGCGGTCGCATTTGCGAAGGCCCTCGTGTACGCAAGAATGTAAACTCGGAAATAATGGTACGACGCGGCAAGCATCGCGCGAGCGTTACCTACCCTCCACGCGGATGTTCGTGCTGCGCAACACGCTTTTAGCATTCCGATTATTCGTGGCTGGGCGCGGGGGGGAGTAATCGCGTTTTTCGCTTCCGACCAACATAAAAATTTGCATGTTGCACACCCCCCCTGGACGCGAACCGTGCGCCTCTCCGCGAGCACCGGCTTATCGCCGCCTATAATTGCGCCTAGCGCGCGCGCAGCGTTCGCGACAGGGGGGCTGTTTAACGTCAACGGCAATATCGGAGTGATTTACAAAACATTTTTATTACTTCTTATTGCCGAGTAAAATCCCGTAATAATACGTACGTACATTTCACTGCCTTCAGCGATTCGCGTGTGTGTACAGTGATGGACAGAATGGTTGCGACAGTTTCTTTTCTTTAGTGAGCTTAGGAACGTGCATTTATATAGCGAATTCGGTAGCTTGCACTAGTGCGCACTGAGCGCATGTTAAGCTTGTTTGCAGTCAATTCTTATATTTAAGGATCGTCCTTAGCCAGCAAAACGATCTGTATAGCATCCATACGGATAACTTTTTAGCTAAATTCTTTTTGAACGGGTATTTTTAAGACAAAGTTAAATATAAGAATGGATTATAAACAAGTCTTAGGCCGGTATTCATAGTCCGTTCTTATATTTAAGATCATCTTAAGTATACTCTTAATGTGTTTTCAACCAATCACAGAGCCGTATTAGCGTCTTAAGACAACACTTAGATGATATTGAAATAAGAATCGACTATGAATACCGGCCTTAGTGCAAGCAACTGAATTCTCTATTAGATTCAGGCGAGGGGTGAACCGCGGAAGGCATTGTGGTGTACAGATTTGCGGCATTACTGGGCATTACTAGGCATCACTAGGCATTTTTTGGGCATTAATTTGGGCATTAGGCCTTGCTGGGGCATTATAAAGATAAGACCCGCGGATTCAGGGTTACGTTCCAAAATCTTCTTCTCCGAGGAATATTTTACTCGAGGGGAAAACCGCTGACCAAAATCTTGTACACCAATGCCCACTTATGCCCAGTGGGCATTACTTTATCTTATTTTATCTCTATAATGCCCCAGCAAGGCCTAATGCCCAAAAATGCCTAGTAATGCCCAGTAATGTCGCAAATCTACACCAAAAAGTACACCACAATGCCCTCAGCGGTTTCCCCCTCGATTTTACTCGACGGCTATTCCGAAACCGTTTTGAGCGTTTACGATCTATTTTCCCAAGTAAAATTTTCCTCTTAAAAAGTGTTTTGAAATATAAACCTGAATCTAAATTTGCGTTCCTAAACTCATAAAAAAAAGTGTTGCAACCATTCAGTCCATCACTGCACCCATTGTATGCAAAAGTAGTGGCGAATTCTCCGATATACTTCCGTCAAACTTTCCGAGACTTTTATTGACAGCCGATTTGATGGTCTTCCGGGTAGCGCCGACTTTGTCCATTCGCATAATCAGAAACGCGTATATAGATGCACGCGCGTCTTTCTCCAAGCTCGTTGGCGCGCAGCCGCCAATCTGAATAATTTACATATAATCGTCGAAATGTGAAAGCATTACGGCCTACATTACTTATCCGCGAGATATCTGCCAGACTTGAATAAATTCCATCGTACCTTGATTATGTGCCGTTTTGCGCAAATACCCGTATACTTTGATTAATCGTCGCGCACATTGTTCGAGGCCTGATTATCCCAACGACCGGCAATTTCCCTTCGTCCCTGACCATCGCCAAGTCCGAGATTGGCCGTAATAAATAACGCGTAACATGCAATAACCGTATTCAGACGCTGGCTAATGCGTGTTTAAATTATTCGGTAAAACTTACGTCCGCGATACTCGAACGAAAGTGCATAAGTGCGGCGGGCAGCAACGTTGATTGCAACGGCCAATCTAAATCGATTACGCGCCTGGCTACCAATTTGTAGGTCGTAAATCTAGAAATATATGTCATAGCGCCATACGCTGTAAACGAGAAAGAAATTAATCGGCTTCTTTATTAACTGTAACGGGGCAAGATCAACGAAGAGATCGCGGCGCTTATCGATAGACATTTGTCGTATTTCATCAAGTATATCACGATACGCGTGTAGATGGCCTTTTAACCGATATTAATATACGAAAACGGAGATTTCCAAATGTATCTTGCATCTCATTCCCCGAACGTGTAATAGCTTTGCAAATGCTTACAGGGGGATCCCTCCAGAATCTCATCGTGCGATCACACGTACATGCATAAGCGCGCGCGTATGCACGCATGCACGCACGCACGCACGCATGCATGCATGCATGCCCGAGCTCGAACGGGTGTACGCGTGTAACTCCAGCTTTTACCCCCGGGCCACATATTTATGCGCATTACTCATGCAGCCTCGTGCATATCAGCGTCGACGGGGGCGTGCGCCGCGCACTTTAAGCGCAAGATATTTTCTCGGCTTTTGATTAATGGTCTCGCGAGCACCAGGCAGCCTGTACGCGCGGACCATTAGCGACCCTGAAACGTTGTAAAAACCTCCCCTAAATGCCGCATCAGTGCACCCCCCGCTCTCTCTCTTTCTCTCTCTCGCATGTCGCCGATGGGATGCACGCGTGCTGCAACAGGCCATAATAATTATGCGGGCGCCGCGAGATACGATGACGCCCTTCGGAAATACCGGCGAGGAGGACGCCGCGCCGTCGCGCGTCCGGGGGGATTTACGATTGCAATTAGTCCGCTGAGTTAATTGCTTAAGCTACCGTAATTAATAATTGTTAAGCTCAAAAATATTTATGAAGAGGACGGCGCGGATAGCCCGGCCGGACGCGAAAGTTTTGGCATGACGTAATCGGACGAAGGTGTCATGAATAAATACGTCTGTGGCACAGATGAGAAAACGGCGGGAGTGTCATTTAGAATGTAATGCGATCATCGAAAGCGGGATTTTACGATCGTAATAATGTTAGGTGAAATACGAATGCCATTTTTCCTCGTGCAGATTAATTGAGGAGAAGATTAATGAGATTCTATATATATCCTTATTTCCCTGTATTTATGCTAAATCTGTTCTACGCTGTATCTACTGTTATAGCTTCAACAATTAATTAGAGAAGATGTCATTCTCGAATCTTGGTATTGATAATAATATCTCTGTGTCAATTTTGTAATACTTTTACATCTCCGTCCTCTTTAAAAGAAAGCACTACCTTTCAAATATAATGATCAGCGTGCAAGTGCACAGCATACATTCGAAATTAAAGTATCGCAAGGATAAATAAATTGGATTATATCTGCATCACTCAGCCTATTTACGAATAGTTACAATACAAATCGTTCCTAAATAAATCATCGTGAGAAAGTTTCAATCGAGATGCGATTATCCACTCAACCAGCTTGAAATCGCGATGACAATCTAATCATTCGACCGACAAGTGCGACGTACCGTTGCAATTATTACGTTACGTCCATAATCGCGATAGAACCGAGCTGTTAGCGATTATGCAACAGCATTTCCATCTCCGTGTCCGCGCTATTGATTTCGTCGTGCACAATACGGCGCGAAAGTAGCCAGGCACCCCGCCTAGTTGCAACGGGCGTGCAAGATCGCGCGTCAAGGACGACGAGTTCCGAACAAGGCCACGCGTGTTCCGCAATCTTAACGATTATTAACGCTCAACTGGGATACCTCACGTCCCACCGGCGCCCGTATCCCACCGGACACCTACTAAATTCCCCGCGATTGAGAAGAGGTAGAACGCGAGACCTTATCGTTCCTCATCTGCAGTCCTTGCGAGGCGACGCAGAATTCAACACGGCCCGGTGTGATCTCTGTGACACTTGCGCAATCGCTCGGCGACAATGTCCGATGAGAGATCTGCTCGTAAACTATTATGTGGTATTAAGGACGCGTGCCACTTAACTCGCGTTGCTTGAAATCATTTCTCGAGAGAGCTGGAAAGCATTAGAGATTTATTCCTTGGCGGAGAGAAATAGTTTTCTCATTACGCTGATTTACTTTCTGCATGACTGTCTTGATTAAAATTGGACGATGTTCGAGCGAAAAATGTTTTTTTCTAATATTTCAAATCAGTAGGAAATTCTTGAAATACAGAAATCGCACAGGCAAACACGTAATTTTTTTCCGCTATTACGGGAAATATCTGTTTGTCAAATCTCTCCCGGATGAGGTATCGATTACAGTGAATGATAGACAGAGATTATTATTAATTCCAATCTCGTTTCCTTCATCGGTTTCACATCACGTGCCGTACGGCTACCGCGAAAATAGATGGAAGCTCGTAGAGAATACGAGCGCCTCGCCGCCTCAGCTGTCCGATACAAGTTGTGGCCAGACGTAAGGAGAAACCGAGAAAGAAGATCCCATCTTTTTTTCCTTTCTTTTTTCACCACCGCGCAATCGGTTACAGCCGTAAGCTCGTGAAATTGGCGGTACTCTCGTAATTCAATAACCATACTTCTCATCGATTTCGCGTCACGCGGGATATTCCTCTCGTAAAGGTAAGGGGATAGCGTACGAGCGGGATATTCTTATAAATTTAACCCGCCCGGGGTAATCCGTAGCGGGGCAAAAAAGCACGGAAATTCTTCTTCAATCCGCGCAGATATACCGAGATACGAAGCGGAGACGTTTGAGCAGCGTTTTCTTTACGCGGACAGTTACGGAGTAAGGAACTGGTAAATAATCTGATCTCACTTGTCGTGCCGGATGGTACTCACTCGTCGTGTCTCTGGTACTTTGTCACGAGTCTTGGAAGTGTTGTGAAATGAGTCAAGTTTCGCGATCTTATCATTCCTGATGAGACTAGATTGAAGCGAGTCCTCACGCCAAGCTGTTTTAATTCATATTAATCAAGCTAGCTTTCAATTAACGGCAGAGGCTTTCTCTCTCCTTCCCCCCCCCTCTCTCTCTCTCTCTCTCTCGTGGATTTAATTAAATTTCAATCGCGCGTGTGTCACACGCGTGACGTGAAGTATGCGGGTCACGCAGCTGCCACACGCGGAATCCGCGACCACGGCGGGTTATATGCGGAAATTGCACGATTTCGTCGGCCGCGCTAAATCTCGTAATCGCTCACTGTATTCACGCAACGCGCGTCGAACAGACAGATATTCTCTGTAATTCCATTTATATTCTATAATGGGTGCGTGCACCAGTTACGATGATGATGTGCACTCTAATTGGAAATATCCGCCATTAACGATCCGCAATCTGCACAATTAGATGGATTAGTATTCGATACTGTGCGATTCCAGGTATCATGATCCGGATTTCCGATATCCCGCGGAGCTTGAATAAAAATTTTTGGAAAGGAAAGGGACTTCGAATTGCACATATTATAAGATTTTTTTCTTCCTGGTGGCGATAAAATTTACGAAACGATAATAAATAAATAAAGATGCGGCAAATGACGGAAATTTAATGTCGAGAAATGCGGGAACAGAGGAAAGGTAACATTGATAAAATCTAAACATACCTCACATGTTTTATTTATGAAAGATGAACGTCCGTTGACACAAGATTATTAATATTGTTTATCGCGGCGGTCGTTTTATCGCCTCTTCTTCAACTCCACTGCTTTTTTCCCCCGTGAGCGTTATCTTGTCGCGTATGCTTCCCGCCTTCTCTCTTTCCTCGGTCGGTGGCGAGAGAGCGAGCAAACCTGAATAAGTAGCGCCATCGATTGTCTGCCGTACAATAGCTCCTTCTATCTAGAAGGGTGCATCGTTGAATCTGAATATCCACCATGAGACCAGCTACGTTCTACCATTTAGCAGCCGCTACGGTCGGGAGAATATTTATTTCTTCCTCCTCGGTCTCTTCTTTTTTTCTTCCGAACTCTTCTCGGGAATGCGCAGGCTGATTCAACGAATGATTGCGCCGATCCTTTTTCCCTGCGTCAATGTAACTGGACCGCTTGCTATTCCGCTTGCTGTGTCTCCCGCGATACGATATATCGACCCGTTGTGCCGCACGAGATTGCGCGTTCGAGCGAGAATTAGCGAGAGCCCGCGTAGACTTCCGGTGAATTAATTGTCTGAAATCTTTGGAGGGGAATTCAAAAATAAAATGACTCGCGTGACGCATTTCTGCCGTAGAAATAGATCTCTCATAATTTCTTGCGTTAAAATGTAAACGTACACCCTCAGAAAGGATTTCTGTTACCGAGACAAAAAATATTCTTGACTCATTTATATTTCTCACAACCTCATTTGGTACAGTATAAAAATAAGATAATATCAAAATAAAATCAGTAATTCTTATTCTCCTCTATCGAATTAAAAAAGCTTGACTTACTTTATTGAGACAAGAGTAACTTATATGAATGTAAGTTTATATCTTGCGTTTAGAATAAATTTTCCCTCCATCTGACAACGCACGAAATTGGCACCACGATATTCGACAAAAGACGATACATACTGTCATTCTATTCTAGATTTTACAATTTTTTAATTTAAGATTAAAACAATTCCTTTCTCTATAATAAATATGATTGGCGCTATATCGATCCTATTTTATGATACATTGATGTGTAATAGCATTGGATCCGGAAATTTTTTCTGTGGGTGTACGTTCAAACATGGTATTAAACTATCATATATAGGAAAGCGAAGACGAAGGGATGATGCAATGGATGATGATTTCTGATTGCTACAGCTGCTTTCTTTAATAATCGCGCGCGCGGAAGGCGATTAAGCAACTTCAATCGCGATTTCGCCGGAACACCAGCTCGGTCTTCGCGGCGAAAGGGTTACGCGACAATAAATATCTTGATGGAAGTTGATCGCGTCGTTGATCTCGTCGCTGATCCAAATGCGCGCAATTCTCCGATGCAATTTATTGTGCGCCCCGCACCCCTCGGACACTGGCCTCTCGGAGTCTCGTTTAAAAATCAATTTTGCAGCACCATCTGCATCGCGGGGGGGCAGGAGAGAAACGGGGAAGAGGCTCGCGTCCCTCCCTTTTCCGAGATTATTAAAGAAATACTTCTCCCCGCGCTTTCGCTATCCTTTTAATCGACGCGCGCGGGACGAGTTTCTGCTCATCCTTTTTTCGCGCTTTTCTCGTCGTTTCCCGTTTCTTTTTTCCGTCTCTCTTTTTTTCTCTCATCGGGCGGGACGACCGGCTTATGCGCGATTATATTACGGAATGGACTGCTCGCCGCGGCGCTGGCATAATTTAACACTCGATATCCTCCTCACGGCGACGTTACGTTTTCAGTATGGCTCTGGGATGAGAAAAACGAGCTCCCTCGCCGTTGACGAGCCGCAAACGATTGTTTGCTACGTATTTAGCGGTTTAATCTCGTCGTGCCGGAGAATTCAGAGCGACGCGATATTATACGATCGTGCCTTGCGCGAAATTGCATTCCTGCGAAATTATTTAAAGCAATTGTATGCGAAATATAAGAACGGGTAAGAAACGGAGCAATCGTAAAGGATCTTTCTCGAAAAATTTGTCTTAGAATAATTTTCTAATGCGAACGTGTATTTTTGTATATTGTAAAGTGACTCATTTACCTAACACTAATAATTGGGTTGTGTGAAAATACGGACAGAGAAATGATCACGAAGTATTTATTCCGAGGGGTAAACCGCTGATGAAAATCATATTATTATCATGTTTTATCTCTTTAGATCCTTTATAATGCCCCAGTAAGACCAAATAACACCCACTAATGCCCAAAAAATGCCTAGTAATACCGCAAATCTGAACACCACAATGCCCTCAGCGGTTTACCCCTCGATTTATTAGCATATATGCTACATAGAATTAAAAATAATGATGAACGGAGCGCAAAGAAGAAAAATTCTGTTTAGAGACACCTCAGTCACACGTCTATTTCTAACTACTGTACGAGCACTTTCGTCGCTAAAAATACGAGAACGATTCGGCCGCTTTAAATCGATCTGACCTTAGATAAAAAGGTAACACGACTGTTTCGTTCACGGCCGCTAAGGTCGCACCAATCGCCCCCTAGTGAAAACAAATTTCGAAGTCCCACGATTTCAGCTCCTTTCACTGGGGACGTTCAAGTAG
Organism: Vollenhovia emeryi; assembly: GCF_000949405.1. NCBI lineage: Eukaryota > Metazoa > Arthropoda > Insecta > Hymenoptera > Formicidae > Vollenhovia > Vollenhovia emeryi. Next base: position 1,288,828 of record NW_011967235.1, on the reverse strand, counting down.
AGTGTGATCAAGCTCTCGGCAAACCGCACGTTGCCGCGAAAGGACGAGCCTTTCACTGCCGGACTTCTCACGATGCGTGGCGAAGCTGCACCGATTACACGTTACACAATACGGTATATTATTTGTTGCACTTATCTCTCGCAGCGTTTCCAGGAAACCTATCTTTTATACGCTTCCGCACATATATTCTGACACCTGTGGATACTGATCGTGGCAGATAGAAATGAGAGATAATATCTTTTGTAATTTCGGTTTATAACAGTTTTAAAATAGACTGCGCATATTATGCAACATGAATCCGTTGAGAAACGACGCGTTCAATTATACATCCCATTGATTCTGATTTGCGTCACCAAATTTGATTCCACCTTTCGACGAGTGCCAGGAAGACCTTCTAACGCGGCGAAACGTTCATAAAGCGCGTTTCTCTGTTGATACGTTGCTTTTAGCAGATTACGCGGCGACGATGGGTAAGAGTGACTACGCTTTTAGGACTCGACACTGATTTCTCACTAGTCCGTGATACATCGCCCTGTGCGAGATTAAATCAAGTCGTAGCGGCAAGATGTTCTCCTCATTCAGGCATCGTGGCATCATTTAAATTTATAGTGTCGCATACACACACGTGCACAGATAGAGAAAGAGAGCGAGAGAATAATTTTGAAACCTAAATTCACATCATTTTCAATGAACTACAGATTTATGTGTAATAAACAGGATGTGATTGAATTCAAATATGTATTAACTTGAATAACTGTGTTATTGATGTTTCTCTTTTATTTGAAAATTCTTTTATCAATTTGGTGATAAAAATGATAGCAATTCTGACGTGTGCATGACAAGTTTAAATTACAATTTGGCAAAAACACAAATGTACAATAAATAGCAAATTGACCATAGCAAACTCCAAAACATACTAAACTCTAAATTTTCTAATTATTTAGTGAGCTATATTGGACTATATAGTTTTATAGCATATTCTCTCCCTCTCTCTCTTTGCTAGTGGCCTTTAATCATGATGAAGTGTCAATATATAATGGAATCTTCGTTAACGTTTTGCAAAACTACATGACTTGTTTAAATACATCGAGAGGTTAAAAAATATTTGAGTGTAAAATCCAATATACACTTTGCATGTAGTTTTGATTAGAACAAGGTCTTTTTTTTCAAGATTTAAATTTACATGAAGCCTAAGTGTTAGTCAATTTACTTTAAATGCCTCGTTACGTTTACGTGCGTATAGATTCTTCGCTGAGGGAAGCGATGGCGATCCGTGAAAGGTGGACACTCGATTCAGTCCATTCTCCAATACGGTTACTTAACGAGTTAAAAGTTGCTCAATCGACATTTCTAATCGAGCCTCTCGACTTGCACGGTCCTTCGATGCCACCAAGTTTATTACGCTAAGTGCTGCTGCTATCCGCAAGTGAAATGTTTCATTGAAGTGTGCAAACTTTATAACGTATAGCCTCAATGTAACAAGATAAATGTGAAAAGTGAATCAGGGAGGGTACTCTCATTAATGATGACTTGGTTTAACATTTACTTGAAGCTAAATGAAAATTAAGATTGTTTTTATCTTACTATCACATTGTTATTTTACATACGAATTTTGAAACAGTATCAAAATTAATTTTTGATGGAAGCAAACAAGCACGTATTTTGTATCCGGAATTGAATTTACGAAATTTTACTAATTATGTGCCCTATCTGAACATAATATATTTGTTCGGTATTAACTGTATCGTTCGCATTTGTTTTTTTAAGTATTTACGCAATTGCTTGCTGCTTTTTATGCTTGTGGCAAAGTCGGAACGAGAAATATGTGACGTTTGCTACATCGTTTTGAGGGCGAATCTCTTGGAATGAATGGCAGCCACGGCTGGTAATGATCGCATAAACGCCGATGGTATGAAGTTAATAGCCGTATGCGATATCGCCCGCCTTAAGTTCCCGTTTGATTGGTCCACTTTTTGAGATCGCGATGCCGAGATACTCGCCGAGAAACATCCAGGGCAACGGAACACATTCCGCCCTGCTATTATTTTTCTTTTTACCGGCTCCGTTACGTTGCAATTTAAATGGCACGGAAGCGAAATTGCTCTACTCGCAGGGGAAACATAAGAAGCCATTAACGCCGTTAGTGCACTGCTATGCGCGATAATTATAAAACGCAATTTGCAAATTTCGTAACTTTCCGCAACATTTCAATCATATCGATGGCAGAAAATATTTATAATATCTGCTCCCTGCAATATGAAATAGTAATTTCTGGATTAGCTTTAAAAAATTTATTACGCGTCGTTTCTCTCCGTTCTTTCTCATGTTGAAAATCGCAAACGAAGTAAACCGGCTATCTTTGCGTCTGCGCTTTTGCCCTCGTCTTTGTCATCGGTATAATAGAATGTCGCTAAAAGCCGCGAAAAGAAGACGCAGTTTTATGGCATGCTGTATTGCGGCGATGTGCTTGAATGAAATTTTCATGCAGCATAAAGAGCGCAGGAGGGGCCCTCTATTATGTGAAGGCTCTTCTTTTTATCTGCTCCGCCGTGTTTTTCTCACGAGCTACCAAATGCGTATACCTCGAGTTTTGCTCCAAGCACACCGAGCTTATACAGGGGGGGGTGTATTATTCCTGGATTCTCAATGCAGCGCGCGCGGGTCCGGGATCCTCTGTATTTTGATATTTTTATCTTGTCGCGAACGGTCGAGAAAACGAGGGTTTTCCTCACGCGCACGTCTGTTTCGCGTGCATACATTTGCGAAGCGATATAAGCGAACGTACGAGTTCGCATATGCCGCGCGCGAATAATGTCGAGGATAAACCTGAAGCCGGAGACCAGCGAGGCCACCGTCAAGACAAGTAAGCGCAATAAAAGCATTTAGTAATTCGATGTACCGCAATAAGGCGCACTATTAACGGCACATTACTGATCTGTGACGAGCGTATCAAGACGGCTAAAATTAGTTGCTCTACATTTCGCTATAATATTGCACACGTTAAGGCCCAGTTTTACCAAACGGTTCGCTTAATTTTAATCTTAGTTTAATTCGTGTTTGCTTCTTTCTAACGTAACAGCTGGAAAGAGACAAAGAATGAATTAAGCTAAGCTTAAAGTTAAACAACGTCGGTGAAACCGGACCTAAAACTCGCCGGGCACAAATTTATTTTCTCGTAATACAATTGACCTCATTAGATACGCTGCAACTGACCAAGACCTTTTAACACAAACGAAACAAGTAACATCGTAAATTTTACATTTGATGAACATTCAAGACAAAAATTAACGGGTGTTCTTTGTTTTACTACAGAAACGGAAATTCTAATCCAAACACTACGACGTCTCTATGCCGTTCTGAAATAAATTCCATTATTGTTCGCGCTTTATCCGCTTAAAAAGAGGGAACTGAGACTACAAAATGCTTTGCGGATCGCGCGGAGTGTACGTGTCATGGGATTTTTTTAAAAGAAATTTGAAAAACAAAATCGCGCACTGCGACAATGCCGCCCTGTCTGTCCGCGCGATTCGCGGCAGAAACAGACGACATCGGTACGGCACGACTCGGCACGACGTGGCGAAGGGAACATACGGCGTAACATGCACTTGCGCCATCGCCGTCGACAAATCAGTTGAAAAATCGTCACGAAAGTCACGGCGAACACACGCGCGCGTACACACACGCGTTCAGGCAATATCCCGTGCATGTTTTCCATATAAAAATATCTCTCCATCCCGAAGAGCACGACGGCACTTGCGAATTCAACCACGTTCCCACTCGAGAGTCTCACAGCTGTTCGTATAGAATTGTTCTCGTGTATTAGAGAATAATTGTTGCGGCCAGTTATAGAGAAAAGTCCCCTGTCGTGAGATTTCTATCTAATGCAATAGTAGGCTTTCAACGTCCAAATTCAATCACAAATCTTTTTCGCAACGTTTACACGACCTAACTATAAATTTTCCACTAAACTCTTTTCACTCCGAGGGCAATAAATTTATGGTAGAATCAACAGATGATGCCTGTTAATTTAGCAGAGACCCTGCTGTCTCGTATTAAGAGCTTGTCTCATAATAAGGGACTTGCTTCTACAATTTTTTAGACTTTGTATAACGATCTGCTGCTATTCAATCTCGTTCTACTATTTATATCTCGCAGCTCTTCCCTTATCGACGCTAGACTACAATGAGGTGAGACGACTGTTGATAGAGACATTAATGTTAAGAATATTGTTGCAGAGTTCGCGTTAAATCTATGTATGTCCGTAAATGCATAATAATGCAATCTCCCTAAATGCGCGTATTATATTGAATGTAAGAAATTTTGCTACAACTTTATTACAATCGATTTTGTGTTACATAATTTTAAATTACCCCTTCTTTCAATTATGCAATCGCTCTCTGCATTTTTACCATTTACGCGTTACTATATCGAATGGAATTAATTTCAAATAGAATTTTAAATCGTGCGAATATTAATTGCTTCACGTTTCGGATGCGCACTAAACTAGGCCTGTAAATCATGCCGGTCAGCTAATGTATTCTAATCCGTCCTCGGAAGACGAAATACCTACTTGGCGGCTGAATTTATGGGCAGATACACGTTAAATAAGATTGACATGTTCGTAGATTTATTGTAGAGGAATCGACGACAGCGTCTCGTTAAAGCATATAGTGAAAGGGACGATCCGAAAAATATTACGTTACCTTAAAACCGGGAACTGGTCCATTTCGTGGTTGCGCATGCTTGCTCTTCAGTCAGATGAGGTTAAACGCAAGTGAAAGGATGCTACTCAGGCCACTCAGGGCCGCAGCTGTCCTCCTCCCGAGTTGATCATCGAATTCATTTAACCCGCCACTTTCGCAACTACGTAACTTCTTATCGGTTACTATATACTATCTTCTCGACACCATGAATCTGTAGAATGATGGTCTTGAATGTTGTCTTGATATACATGTGTGATAGCTGTGCTATAAGTAATGTTACTTAACTTTTGAAAGTTGCATAATGTCATTAATTATAAATAACCATAATAGTTTGTTAAATTAATTCGTTCGAGAAAGTACATTTTTAAAACCCTTTATACACATATGTATATATTTATACGCTCATTTTAAACATATGTAGCATACATATGTGCAGATACGTTGGGAAAAGCAAAAATTATAGCTGTATATTATAATTTATATAAGTGTAAAAAGCTATTATGTGTTTTCACGGTCCACATGATAAATAATAGTTCGTATATTCATGCGAAAGTCTCTACCTTTGAATATCATTGCGCTACATGATAGAAAAATTCTTGCAAAGTTGCAAATAGCGGCGGAAAGCGTACACGGTGTGCATTCAGAAATTGCGGTTTGTTTAAAGTGTGATTACCCAGTTGAACTTAGCTCGAGCACGGAAACTGTCCCGCGCCTCCTCGGAAGCTGCGAAAGCTCTATTCACGTTCGATTTCGCGCGCGGACTTATACAGAATATAAATTACGATGACTATCTCGACTGTGCGAGGTACATAAATCAGTCTCGACACAACCAGTCGTCGACTCATTTAGAATTTCGCTAACGAATCCCAGTGCAGCTGGAGCCGCGCGACTACCGATGCTGCTAAATAATTGCTCTAAGAAATTTAATATTAAAAATAAAGAGTTTCCCTAAAGAAGAGAGGCAATAAAATTTTCCCCGGCACAAATTAATTCTATAACTTCACCGAGGAATATGTAATCGAGGAGGATCGCGCGACTTGCTCAATATCCTGAGATATTTAATTAAAACTTTCATTTAACTTGGAAAAGTAGCACGCATGACGGCTGATACATTTTCTTGTTCCAGTCATTTCAATGCGGTTACCTCTGATTCGCGATACCTACGTTTCCTTAATAGCAAAGAAACGGAGAAACGAATAAGCAGCCAGGCTGTGCACAAGCACCTCACGGCACGTGACACAATTTACGTTCACGAGAGTGTCATCTCACATATTTCCGTAGAAAGCAACATTTTATCATGCCCGCAATGTAGGGGTTCATATAATAGAAATAGAGGTATACCACAAGTTATTTTTCCCAGATGTGTAGAGTGAAGAAAGTTAAATTCCCGTGCATCCCAAGATAGGTAACAACGATGAAAGTTCAAGGTAATCCAGATTTAAGAGCTGTGATAGCGAAAAATATTTTGCATATTGCACGCGTAATGCCGTGTCGTTAAATTCTGCATAATCTTGAAAAATTATTGAGTAACCTTTTTAAAGATTACGTATATAAAATAAAACAAGAAAGATTGGCTTTTTCCACGATTTTCTTCCCTTCTAAATTATTTATCACGTGTGATTGAGCACAGTCCTGTGAGCAGTGTAAATCAGAAGCAGTCCATGCGCGCGTGTCCCCTAACGAAAGTAAGAAAAAACCTGCTATGTTGCACATTGTTTCGACCTGGCTTACATTCATTTCTTGGTTTTCAACGACTGAAAACGCTAATGGCATAACGAACGTATAACTACTGCAAGTACTAAACTATTCGTCGAGGCGCGAGACTTGTCACCCCGGCAAACGCTCCAAACTATCCGAACAATGTTTCGAACCGATTCAGCTCCAACCTACTGTGAGAGTGTGATACGTCGTGCGTTTCGTGGTTGTCCAAATATATCGTACACACCGGAATGAGAAACGGTAAATACGGGATTGCTCATCAGCGATCGACAAACAGATGTTGCCCAAGTATGCATAATTATTATTTGCCGGCGTGATCATTTAACATTATTAAATCATTGCCGACTAATTACAGGGTGATGAATTTTAAACTTATAATGTACCCGTTTGACGACAATAATTACTAGTTCTATTTAAAACAAGTGTATTAATAAAATGGGATTTTATTGACTCGCCAAATTAATTATTGTTGTCCATGAATTCGTTATGGAGACAATTGACAATAACATCACAACGAAGCAGGATAATAGTATTCCGCCTTGTACATATATGTCGCATCTTGTCTCGAATTTTGTCATCTTGTATTTAGATAGAATTCGGGAAAATTACGGACACCAATCCGCGTCACGTTGAAACTATGCACGACTCGTCTTTTGTCACGCTTGTATAAAAGCGCTTTAAACTATTCCAACAACGTTGTAGTCGTATTCGTGTGGTGTTACGTGGCGGTGTTTCACTCGATTGTGCGTTCAGTTGACTTTTCGTGTGTCGCAAAACATGGTAATGCGATCCCCGCCTGTTCAACGTTTAGCCGAAATCCTAGCCACAACAATAAAAGCCTATTATTGCGCATACAAAAAATATATCGCGTCCGGTTTTACTAGATTCATTATCTCGTATCATTATTCGTTAGCATATCGCGGTGAGCAACTGAAAACTGATATTCTTCTCCATACCATTAAAGGATCCCGTCTTCTACCTACCTATAATAACTTTAAGTAGCGTTAGGAATCGAATGATATTTCAATGAAGGTGCCCGATCATTACGATCGCGATTGTCTGTAAGTCGTTAAGGGGGACGATGATCGATACGAGGACATTGTCTCGCTGATACGGCGAGTTTAGAGACAACCATCTCGCTTTCTCCAACGTGTTTCGGATCCCCCCAACTTCGGCTTCTGCCAATTAGGTGGAATGCAATTAACGAAGTTACCATCTGATCCCTCCCTCATCCTTCTAGCCCAAAACGTACTCAACCACGCGACGTAACTAATTGCAATTAACTCATTCGCCTTTTCACCGCGTTCGTCTGGTCATCGCGGTGATTAGATGATAGACACCACTACATAAGGTACCTTATGTAAGTGAGGCAATCGATAGATGTAAATCCCGTAATGCCAAGACCCCGTCCTACACATCATTTGTTTGAGAGAAATTATCGTACCGTCTTTCCAGGTTTGCATATTTATAACTCGAAATAATGTTGATATGACGTCGTTATAAGAATGCAAAGATTTTTATTGGCTCTATTCATTCATTATGCATTCATTACTAGCTCGAACAAAGGGATACTTTGGATGAATAGATCGTGGATGAAAGCATCGATGAATATTCGTTATTGAGGAGGTGTGGACAATGGCCGAACGAGGCCATTGTAGGCGGAGAAAAATCGCGGCTGCCGCCACGTTATTAATGCCAGGAAAAGCTGCTCGTGGATTAGTCCAACTTCATAAATTGCGGCCACGGTACAAACTGGCAGGGTTACAATGTCGATTGTTCCGGGTCACGTTTTTCGCGGGCGAAGCACGCCGCGTTTTTACCCCCCGCGTAGAAATAAAAACTCGAATTCGCGAGAGCTGATTTACGCGCGTTACTCACCAGCAAGCGTTCAAAGTCGGCGGAAAGTAGACTTCAGCCTGCGATTCGTTTCTTGCACCTTTGAGAAAAGATACCTCGGCGATGTAATCAGAACGGCGTCGCATTACCGGATTCTCGTGCGCTCTTCTTGCGAGACTCCTCAATAAGGCTCCTCCCATCTTAGCAAGCACCTCTTAAAATTTGATACTCGCTCGCATAAACCCGCTTTTGTATCCCGTCGCTTTCCTCAGTCGGCGCCCTCGCACAATGCTGAGCATATAAATTTCACGCACGGCTGTGATTTTATAGTCGCTGTGCGAGAAAACTGCTTGAATTGTTTATTCGCGCTATTATGTAAAAACGTTCCTTCCTACGTTCCTCAATGTAAAATATTTTTAAATTGCAATTAATAAGCTTGCTCGCGCTATAATAATATTAATAGTAAATGTCATAAAAATATAGCGAGACATGATATAAATCTTATGTTAAAGCATCATTAATTTGTGCAGCGAATATGCAGGTTAAATGAAGTTCGCTCTTTTCAGCGTATAATAAGTCAAAACGGCTCGGATGCGCTCGTCTTCAGGAGTCCGCAGAAGAGCAATGCTAAAGGGCAAATATTACCATGTAACGCTGTGCATTATTAAAAGCTGGAATTTCTATTACACCCGCGTTCTATTACGATCTATTACATTAGTATTTACGTCGGTGGAATTTTATAATTTAAATGTAGATGAAGAATGTGTACTTTTGATGCATTTAAATTCATTATTATGCGGACGTAACGATCGATTGGCCAAATCGCTGCGACGAACGATCCATCGTTAAGGAAGCATGTTGGGAGTAAATTTTTAATTAAAAAACCCCGCTCTATCTCTCCGTCATCGTGCGCGTCGCGCAACCCACGGGAGAGGGAAGGGCTGCGATCAGTGGCGGTTCTAGCATAGCGAAAACAGCGAGTCACGGATGTAATTTGATTAAAGTTGGATCCGGCAGTTATCCGAGCGTCGAATGCGACCGCTCGAAACCGCGCCTGGGATCCGCCGGGCGTTCAATTAACAGAATTCCTACCGAGCTCCACGGGCTGACACGTTCCCTGCGCCCCTATCTCCCTCCCTCGCTCCCGTCGATGACATTCCCAAATCCGGAAAATTCCTCGAAAGCGCCACCGATGCGAATTAATATTGTGGCGAATATCGCAACGGCAATTGTTATAATTTCCGAGTCTCGAACGTCGGATTAACTCTCTCCGTGCCTTATGTTTTATTTATTTTATTTTCTACGTTAAGTATCTTCAGGTATGCCTGATTGGACCTGTTCCAGTCATTTGAGTATAATTAAATGGAAGAAGAGATAGGGGAATATTTAGAACAATTTTAGTTTAGCGAAACTTTAGTTGTAGATGCAACTACTACATTCGTGGACGACAAATGCGGAACGAGATTGTCGCAGGGCGGAGACACGGCTACTGTAATCGGATAATTAGATACAACAAAACGGTATAAATTTATTTCGAGGTACATATGTAACACACACGAGGATGGTTAAACACGTCCGATTTGTTGAGTCACCATATACCATGCGAGAATCTCGTCATTTAATATTTGTCGTAAAATTAACCGCCGCGCTTAACCGCCATGCAATATTTAGCTTACAATTTGTTCGAATTTTGTGATCCATTTCGCGAAGTTCGAGTATCGTTTTGTTGAAATATCAAACGACAACGGAACGCAATTCCATTTCGTGCTATTATTATTTAAGGAGAACAAAACGTTTTCAAATTGCGGAAAGGGAAAATATTCTTTATTTTCGTTCCTTTTTGAGGAACGTGATGTTTGCCTTTGCCCATATTTTTATTTATTCTGCACAAAATGTATGCAGTAACGTTATTTTTCTAATTGCAACACCAGTATAAGAGACTAAATCTAAATATCTCTGAGCGCGCGTTCTGCTTATGTAAATAATTATGCTCTGAATTTTTATATACCGGACGTTTGCATTGCGTGATTACATACAGAAAGTATCTAACTTGTACACTATAAAAGTACGTAACATGTGCACGTTTAATTTAGTGACACACGAACCTTTCCCGAGAACTGTGTTGACTTTACTCAAAGAAATTTATGTCTATCTGAAATTTACTTCATTCAAAGATTAATATTTGCACAATGAAAAAACATGTCACTTTTTACCCGAATTGTCACTTTACTCCACTGGTTATCTTTTAATAATTTTACAATCGAGGCTAGAACAATTTTTAAGCGTGCGACTATTTTGAACGTTCATATCATACCCGTTTATCCTTTTTTCATATTTTTCCCTCTTCAATGTTCCTTCCTCTTCAAATATAATCCGCTTCGCGCCACTAATCTGACAGCAAAATAAATCGATAGCGAGGGATTGCTCTAAATCCAGATGCGTTTTCTGTGTCTACTGTTGCTTCCCACCCTTTTCGAAATTCGCGTACGCTATAGATTTCATGGCAAGAGTGGAGTGCATTAATATTAATAGCAAAATATTTTCACAACAGGTCTGGGGCATTTTTGATAAATGTACGTACCTAGAAAACTGGTCTCACTTTATCTTTTGCCTTGGACATTGATGGATTGTCGTGGCTCACCGATGCATCTCCAAAATGTTCCACGATGTTCGTCAGGTACATCGCAATCGTACGTTATCGATACGTGTTCATTTTGAGCGAAAACTTTAATTAATGTTAAAATTCAAATTTGGTGGTAAATTAGCTAAGTCAGGTATACCATATACCGTCAGTGATATATTTGGGGAATAAAATAAAAGCGGAGACGTGTAAAGTTACTATCTGTCAGATATGTCTAGCATTAACTTCGGCACACATTTAATATTAGAAATTAAATAAAATTTGCACTACCAAATATAAAATTTTTTTATATATAACAAAATTTATTAGTAATATAAAATTTATAAAATTAAAAATTTCTTAGTAAGTAGCAAGTCTGATACGCAGCGCACATTTAAAATAATTAAAATCCCTCCTCTCTCTCTTTTTTTACGAAATTTATTTATGTGTATAAAGCTTCTTTAATTTTATCATAAATTTAAAAAATAGCGTAATTTCTATTTTTTAGAGGCCATTCGATCGTAACATAATAATACTGAAAATACATATTCTTTATTTATATTTAAATTATAAAATTCTTATGACGTATATATAATAATGTTACAAAATGTTTCAAGAGCATTGCAATATAGCTAACTTTTCGGTAACAAAACGTAATTTGTGTTCGTATTTTGAGGTGGACAATAAGAGCCACTTGGACGATCTTCAGATAAGTGTCGGGACGAAAGCAACGACCGACAGACGGGTTTATTGTTCCGGATTTCATGAAGTTTGCACTTCGGTCAGCTTTGAAAGAGTCGCCACGCGGACGTTAATAAAGGCGAGTGTCGGCTAGTGTTTTAACGAAGTTACTCTTCCTGTGAAACATTCCCGCGGGCCACCCTCGCACACTGTGGCTTTTGCATCGTCGGCCTTCGTCTCTTGCCCACCCGGCCTTTATCCCGTTAACATAGCCCGCTCTTTTTGCCTTTCGTCCTCTTTCGTGCATTTCGCTGGCGTGCACTGCCCGGGACACACAATGGCCGCATTCACGCCGCTCCGTTGCCGTTAAACCACCATCGCTGATTCCGGTCCGGGCAAAAAGGCACGTCGGCGCATTACTTTTGGCAATCGTCGAAATTACTCACCGTGAAAGTATGGACGATGGAAAATTTAATCAGCCGATTGTGCTTGCTCAGCATTACGCGTATGTGCTTAATTTAAAGGTGTCGGACAGCTCGCTTTTGAGACATCGTCGCACAATCAACTACGAATATTCCGTTTTTTTTTCCAAACAGTGAGTTTGTATTTTAAAACATAATAGTATTTATATCTTCGTAATATATATTTGCGAGATAAGAATAATAGATAAGTTTTAAAACTTGCGAGAAGTAAAAGCACCCACCCGTCAAGGATTAATAATCCCGGACTCGTGACCATTTATCATCTTAGTTCGATGTTGTTGGAGTCACAGAATATATTTTCCAGTGATCATTAATATTCCGTTCTGCCTATTGCATTTGTAGAGAGCAAATACGATTCAGTGAGTCGTTTGTAGAAACTTTCGTTGAGCACCTCATCGATATTACACGACCATTAATCTTGTTTAAATATAGACACAAGAGTAAACAGAAATGTAAGTTAGATGATTGGTACGCGCGCAGATTTACACATAGAATGGAAATTGCTCGTTTTTAACTTGCTTCCCAATACAATTCGACTTTCACAAAGTCAATTTTATCGCTCAGGGCTACTCTACACGGTGATAATGTGGCTCTAGTGGTATATTTCATCGGCGGTGCGCGGCAACAGTCGGTTTTGACGAATGGTTGCGTCTCGCACCATTCGCGGTCACATCATCTTTGACAAATCGTAACGTCTTTCACCGCCTGCGGTCGCGGTCAGTTTTGACAGGCAGTAACGTCTCGGGTCGACCTGCGGTTACCGGCCAATTTTTACAGCTGTCCAGTAGTCTGCGGTAGCAGTCGGTTTTAGCAGTCCGCTCTCCCTCACTCTATGTGGTCACGGCTTGTTTTAGTACTTTTTCGTCACTACGAGTTCAACTTTGACTAATAGCAGTGTTAAGTTGCTCACTGCCCGTGATTGTGAGGCTGGTTGATTCTCATCGGTTTTACATCGAGAACTTTTTTTTTAAACAATCTCTTCTACTGAATTTATTATTTGAAAACAGTCGAGTAAACATATGCTGTCTTTAAAAAATCGTGTTTTTTTAACTTTTCGTCTATTTTTAAATCAGTGGTATATGGATGTTATTGATTGACGTATATTAATCGTATTAATGTTACTCGTAGCCTGTACTCGGATTTTCGATCTGGCAATTCGCCGTATACCGATTATGTTCATCGTCAATGTTGACGGATGGCGCTCCGATGATTCCCAATTTTCGGAGGTAAAGGTTTGCTTCATTGACAGTCATCGCTATCAATTTCGGAGATAGGAAAGCGTGTCATCGATGCGATATGTAACTGTACTCGTCGTTCTTGATGGACATTATCATCGATTCGGAATTACATACGATTATTCCAATTTCAGTCGCCAATTGAACGCGATATTAGCGAGGTTTCGTAAATTTTCGAAAGCATTCTCCGTTTTATAAAACTCCACGGTGCCGTATTTGGGAAATCTTTCCAGGCGATCTCAATTCTTGTAACGTTATCAAATTAAAAGCAGCACGCGCTCGTTAATAAGGGATGGGTAAAAAGGCAAGACTAATTAAGATGCAATCGCTTCATGTTGCTTATTTGATATTGCTTGATATTGTCTCGATGAGGCAATGCTATTGCGTTATCATGACGTTGTAATAAGTGCGTTATATGAGATTTCGATACGTGTATACATTATTGAATTGGGCTTGTTAAGCTCTGAATTGTGAAACAAATTTGTTTTCTGACATTAATTTTCTGCCGTACAATAGAAACTATTTTACCGAAAAATTCGTTCGTTATTGGCGAAAATTACAAAGAACCTGACTCTTTGATATAGAAAAGAATTTTCTTCGTCACATATTATGTGTATAATTATTTATTCTAATATTATTATATCCCGCATTTTTTTTAAATGTCACACGTGCACATTTGTATATTGCGTACGTAATAATATTTTTGCTGTCATTTTCGAAAAATTTTATTCACGGCGTTAAAGCCGGATCAACGAGCGACTTCACCTTTGGCTTTTGCTCCGCAAATCTTTAAGGTGCCGAGTGCAAATTTCCGTATGTTGGACTACGCATACATGTTTGCCAGAGCCACTTGACGATGTCAATAGCACATAAGCAGATAAGTCGTTTACACTGCAAACACCCGCGTCCGTCGCGTAGCGGCGTGTACCGCGCGCCGGGTGTCGTGCAGATACGATGTGACAGTTTGACGAAGCGGCCCGGATCATTTTGAGTGATTGAACGCAAAGAGACATGGAACCTCTCTTATCCCGACGTATATATGCGTGTATATACGTTTGTATGGTAATGCGACGATGCATAGCGATTGCATAAGTGGTACCGAAGCATGCAGTGACGTCCCAGGAGTAAGAACTGACATGCGAGAGGATATCCATATGATTATCGACAGTTGTCAGACTAAATAATCAGCTACGAGTGCTGCGTAGCCTTGACGGTGATGAATAATAGTGTACAATGAAGTAGAAACCATTAGATTTTCTTTAGAGGAAAGAGAGAGAAAAAAATATGTGCTTGTGTACTTTGAGGTCCGTGTATGTGTCGTGCATTTCGTTTGAGCAATTAAGGGATTTAAATTGAAAACAATTACGCTTGTAAATTATAACGCCTGTACAATCGTGTCATTATCAAAGCGGCGAACTCGTTTACGGTGGAGGACCCCTCCGAGCCGCAACAATGTGTCGGGTGCGGGCTAAAAATCCCGATCTTCCGGCTTTTCAAAACATGAGAGTGAAAAAAAAACCAACAAAAGTGAAATAGGGAGATGGACTGCAATCGGTTTTCTGGGCCAATGTGTCCATTGAAATTCCGTGATGTCTACGCCAAAGTTGGTCGATTGTCCCCTACATTCGCTAACTCGTCCCAACACAACCCCTCTATTTCGACCGCACGCCCGTGCCCCCTCGCGAGGGAGAACACGCGTATCCGCGCGAACTTTCATCCCCGCCGCCGTTTTTTCTACCCTCCCACGCATCGACTGGCTGCGTGCATCCCGCGGATTATCCGGATATTGCAGCTTTTGCACAGGGCCATTCTGACGAATAAAAGGCACGTTATCACGTCCGGCACCCCAATCTCTTCGCTTCCACAGAATTTTTTGGTTTCTGTTGCCCGTTCGATTTCGACCTTGCTTTGAAAGCTTTCTCGCGTGTGCCTAACAAGTCTTTCTATGCCAAAATCCGTAATTGTTTTACATTTGAAAAATGACAATCTATCGTGTGCATTAGATAGCTGTATGCATATATTACAGCGAAAGAAAAAAATAGCTTAAATTAAAAAAATTTTAATTGACACTACTCTGTTTGAGAACAAAATTTTATAATTTCTTTATAATTGGATGAAAAGTGATAAAATGATAAAATATAATATTTCAAGAGAGAAGAAGCGCATATTAAAAAAGTCGAGTAATTAAATTGATAATTTAATCTCATTATTTCAAGAGATAAGCAGATAAAGCATATTTAATCAGATCGGGTCAAGAGAAATATGATATTTATAATATATTAACATTTATTCATTAAAATACAATTAATAATTGTAGATAATACGTCTAGGAAATACATGTACTTATAATTCACACATCAGTAAACAAAGAAAATAAGTTGTAACTAAAAATTTTACATAGAAGAGAGCCCTGAATTCGCAAACTCGCAAACAAATAATTTATTTATATTCTTCTGGCTATTCCATAGTTGAATTTTCGAAGATAGCGATACATACAGAATCTGCAAGCAGAAAATAATGGGCGTTGTGTCGGGCCGTTAATCGGTTAAGTTTTCCCGAAACTCAGCGATTCTCGTTTTCACCAACGCGGCCGCTAAATGACAAAGCTGTTCGCATCCCCGATTCGATTCTACTGGCGATCGTTAGCGCGCCATTTGCCGCACCCGTTTGAAAAAAGGTGTCCATTGACCGTGAAAAATTTCGACTCGTTTGCTACCTCTATTCCGCAACGGTGCCCCACGGGAATCGTGCTATTCGACGATGCGCGTCGATCTATAACGCGAACGCGGTGGATAAATCGATCACAAGGGAGAGGCATGCCGGTACAACCCTCACTTTGCGTTATTAAATTATATCCCGATCCATTTAGATCAAATTTAGTGATCTAGAATATATTCGACGAATCTTATACGCCTTGTTTGATGAATTTCATCTCATGCTTTTCCAACCATGAATATTACATCAATATTTAGACTGCGCCAATATGTACTAACCTATACTAGATTAATGCTTATTACTTGGTACCAGAGCACTAGTTCCATCAAGATATATTTACATCCACACAGTTTTATCGATATTAAGTAAACTTGAAATTAATAGATTAGCTTAAACAAATACTCAAACAAATGGCTACATCTTGCGCAAGAATATCGCGGTGTTGAACGAAGTGAGACATATTACAGCTCTGGCACGTAATAAAATTTTCCTCGAGATCCACCGCCCGTCTCGTTAATCCTCAGGACGACCTCTTCGCCTTCCGCATGATTCGTGGCTGAAATTTAAAAAGACGAACGTTCCGAAATTTTTCGAATTCTCCAAACTGGAGAGACTTACGATAATCACGTTCCTCCGATATTGCAAATATTTTATAAGAAAATTAATTGCACGTACAAATTGAATGCCAGGAAAAAATTCTTATCGCTCACAATAAGAAACTGCCGCGTTATTTCTTGTAAATATCGATCGGACGTTCTTTACGAAATAAGATTCTCCAGTTAATTCCCCTGCGGCGAAAGATTTCTAAGTATATGAAGCTGCGTAATTTGTAGAAATTTATTATCTAAATTTTTTTAAATTCCCTTGTTCGCCTTAGTAATAAATTTCGTTCTCCTCGATAAAAAGAAACCCGCAATACGTTACAGTATTTTTATAGTGTTGCCCGCAGGTTGGATAAAATTCCGTGCATAAAGTTTGCCCTTAAAGGACCAATATTCATGTAGGTGTGTGTACGTGAACGTGCACGCTACTGCATTTCTACAATTGTAGTTCCGCGCGCCGTATGGCGTTGTTTTTATAGCACGGCTACCATGCATGATTAAACTCCACCGCAAGTATGCACCTGTGTGCCTGAAATTTTACCGTCGAGGCATGCATCCCTCTAATCACGTATTACGCCTCCCGCATTAATTATACGTTTCAACTATGCAGAAAATTATGCGGTCATAGATCGCGTACGTTTAATCATTAAGCGGGTATCAAAAATCGATTATTGATACCCGCGCGTAAATAGGCGATAATCTATGCGGTTAGAGATATGAGCCTACAGTGAAGCACATATTGTGTAAACTGTACAAGAGGGCATTATATTATATCACATAATGTTGATCGTTTTGACGTTACAAATAAACGGTATACGTTTTGGATAAACGATCGAATCCAGTTGAAGAATCTCATCCTCGTTGCTCTACACGTAGGAAGAAAAACATTTTGGTTTCGGTGCGTCTACATAACTTACATTTCAACTTGAAGCAATAAGGATATTACAATAAAAACGAAGGCCGATATTGCTCCCTTTCGAAACCACCCCAAGTGCGCAATTCTCTTTTTAGAATTCATCCGTTCGTTCCTTTTTTGTGTTTCCGCTACTTTCTACACTTTTGCAAAACTTCGCAGTTCCGCCGCAGCTGCGGAAAAAGTTAGCGGTTCACCCCTACGGGATAAATTTTTCGTGGGATCTTTTGCGTGAACGGCAGTCGACTTATCGCCGTGAAATTTGCGAACGTATGCGTATGTAAGCATATTACAGATCTGCGACTGGGGAGTTGCGCGCCCTAACGGTGTCATTTCCGACAATAAACGCCCTACGAAGTACACCCGTGACTCTGTGCGACGGCGGAGATTAAAGAGGTGGCTTTATATCCGCGTTGCAACGAGCTCGCGGGGGATGCACCAACCGCAAGAAGCGAGGACGCCCCGTTTTTCCGTGCACTTTGAGTCTATAAGCCGCGCGCATTCCAACAATTATCCGCAAGAGTGGGACGGGAGCCGAGGGAGCAAATTAACTCACGCTAAATCTCGCAATCCCCTTAAAATTTTTTTCACACTAACCTCGCGATCCTGATTCGCATTACCGAATGGTGCTAATAAAACACTCGTTGTTCGAGCTTTTTATAAATCTTACTGGTATACGTTATGCGATATTTTAAATTATCGGACAGAAAATTATTTTCGAGCAAGATATTGGTAGCCCAATAATTGTAATCTAAAATGTCAGTTCGTATACCGTTTTCCGCCTTGTCCCGCGCGCCGGTTTCTTTTCGGACATAACACAGGTTCATTTAGATGGAATCATTATTGTCAGTGAATTCACATATTAAAAAATACCCGTCACGGATTGAGGGAGGTTCGAATCCTGGCTGAGATAATATTTTTCGCAATAAGAATTCTTTACAGTACGGAGAGGGGGGTATTGAATGTTAAACATAGCATTTTTAATAATTAGAAATCGTTCATCGATTTTAATATGTGAATTCATTGACGACAAAGATAGGTATATGAATTGACACTTTAGATTACAATTATCGGGCTACCAACATCTTGTTCGGACCTAAAGGCGCTCTCGCTTGTTATCACAATGGTCTTATTTAACTTTATTTAGAAAATTATTTGATACATTTCAACATTAACGAGATGGAAATTTTGAATTTTATCTAAAGGAACATTTAATACAATTTAAGGTAGAAAGAATTAAAATGTCCTATTAAAACAAAATCCTTACTGTTGGCAAAGATTACGAAACATCTAGGAGATATCTTTTCTGAAGTTTTAATTCCAAGGGAGATGCTGCCGTCTCCGTTGATTGCACTGCAGATAAACCGAATCCTTGCAGTCAAATAAAAAGTAGTAGGAGACGACGTCCCTATATCTCAGCTTCTCTCTTGCATTTGTTCGGTTTTAACAATATTATTATATCATCTTTATAAATTTGTAGTTTTTGGAATTATTATTATTACTAAAATTGGAAGCTTCTAAAATTTTAGTCCGCATATAGTATATTTTTATATCTACATAACGTTATATAGATTTTTCTGACAAATTTACAGCGGAATATTGAAAGATTTGAAAGGTACGCCATGAGAAACATAAATTAAAATTTTCATTAAAATTAAAGTCAAAGTTTTGTATAATTCTAGAGTTGCCTTCTTAATTTGATAAGGAAAGGAAAATATTAATATTTAGAAAAACTCGTATCAATCGTAAGACTCACAGCCAGGAAATTTTCCCTTCATTTTGTCTTCCACTCTGCAAGAAAAACTTTGTGACGAAGTTTCTTTTAGCATGCTTACTAAGTGGAAGTTCTCTCTTGCCCAAGTTTGCCACCCGCAAGGCACTCTAAGCTCAGTTTGACTTCACTCGAGCAGCTGGCAATTTAAGATCAAACAGTGTCGACCATTTGTAGATAACATATGTATGTCCTCTTATTCTAGTGAAACTGGTGCAAAAAGTTTAATTTTTGTGGTAAATTTTTTTAAGCAATTTAAAATCGACTAATGTGTTATTTCACGAAGATATAATTTGACTGGCGCCCATAGGTAGAAATAATTTCATCTGTTTCATTGCCATGCAGTACATGCACAATAAAGTCATTCCCTCTACACTCTTCAGTTTCATAGCACTAATTCGATCGTCTGAGACCAGCACTCTAGTGAAATTAATTCTTAACAGTCTGTCGAATTCTTAGCTTGCGTGATAGCGTTGTTCCATAAGAAATCGATCTCGTTTAAACTTTGTCTCTAGTCGTCGTACTGCATTTCGAATCTCACAGAAGGCGAATAACGATGTAGAAAAGAAATGAATAAGAAAAAATGGGCATTCTAAGGTCGAAGATGAATAGAATTTCGCGAACCATTCAGTTGAATGCTAAAATCAAGAGGAGCTTACAGACGTCACGATATTTTCTTTGTGGCGTTTGTATGATCTGTACGCTGTGAAAACCACGTTGAAGTTGGAAATAGCGATCAAACTATTTTTCTGACTGAAAGTAGTTTAGGGATGCTAGGTGCACTTGGATGGAGATCTTTCTATTTTCTTTATTCATTGAAAATGCGTGGATTCGCGGCGAACCGTCATGGCAAGCAAATACGTTATCGGAGTCTAGGAGACACGATCAAAGGTCTCCCGAATGTTCGCCGCTCGTAAAATGGGAAGACGTTTCTCACGACTGACGTCGTATTTCTTTTCGAAACGGCCGTTTCCACGGGAACTGAACTATTACGTGAGAATAGCTTGGAATCTTCTGTGGGAACGATTAAATTAACTGAGCGAAGAAAATGAGCGAGAAGCGATGGCAACGGCTTGCATTAAAGTGATCTGGAAACATCGAGAGTAGCGTATCCTCGAAATTTCGGAGCGTAATAATTTTTATATGAAACAATACGATAGTGAACACTGTTGTAGTATTCCGAAACAATTAAACCGCGAATATTATCCCGTTATTTAGAAAGATAATTTTGCACGAAATACGTGAACTATTCTAATATAATAGCAAATATATAATAGGAATATCTCCAAAACATTATTTCTCGTTATTCAACGTATAATTTTATCAACAAAATTTCCTCATGGATGTGAAATTGTTTTAACTGGCACACACGTAACAATATGCAGATGAAAATTTACTCAGAGAATACACCGGACTTTCCGCCAGGTTAACCACACATTTAACATTATTTTTGCTGTCTGCAACAACAGCTTTAATTTACGTAATTAACACGCAAAAGTTACACTTTTGAATCCAGCTTGGCGTAAATTAAATAGATTTATGACAGAGGTCTGTTATATTTATTATATTACGCAAAGAGCGGGCTCTTGCGCTTTACGCGAGCTTGATTTCCACGTTTTTCGGAGCAGTAACATCGATCTCGTGAATGACGCACTGCCGAGCTACGTTGCATCGGAGCAGTTTACGCGACCAATAGCGGAAATGTCGGGCGGACATCGTGACGATGATACACATCGCGAAAGAGAAAACGCTTACGAAGCCATTCACTTCGCGAAGAAATCGTGGAAAGATGGTAGCGCGCGCTTCGGTACTTTCTTGGTATCTTTCTCGCGAGGTGGATATGGATTTAAAAAGACCGGGAGTGCATTTAACTCTGCACGCCATCCGGTTATGTCTAAAGCCTCGTGTAGCTCACTATCCTCTCTTTCTCTCCCGCTCGTTTCGCTCTTTTCTAATTTTCATTCTCTTGAAACTGCTCAAAGCCAGATTAACTCGACATCGATGATTCGTAAAAATTTCACCGTTAAGACTTCAAAGCTACCCTCATCTGTCACTTTTCTACTACGCTCGTGAATATAAAGAGGACGCAAAGATTTCCCATTGATTGCGCTAGGCGGATATTATTTTTGCTCTTTGTTCCATTTTTTTCTTATCCCTCCGTGACGTGCTTTGCACTTTGATGTGGATCAGAGAGAGATTTCAGACTTTTTAATTAAAATCCAAGAGGAAATTAGTATCTTAATTATAGTATCACGTGGATATGACGATGATTATACAATTGTTGAAAGTCATAATTACATATTGATATATTTAAATGAGTTTATTGATGTTAATTGTTTGCATATGTGTACATCCATATATATGCTAATTATTAATTTAAATATATAATTATATCAGTACATTTTACATACAGATTCTCTTTAATATTAAAGGAATATGCAAATTAGAATCGATTCTACAATATGTAGATTACATTGGTTGACAAGTAGAACAGATTTTATTATCTATTTAAAGTACTTGTAACACCTATTTTATTATTTATAGAAGCATAATGTATTTAGAAATATCCTATTACGAAATATGGAAGCAACGCGCCTTTTTAATATTCTTGAAGTGATTATTCCGCAGTGGAGCGCATGAGGAATCGAGAGACGAGCATTCGAGAGTTTATTAAATCCCCAGAGGGGTTTATGTATATAGTGCAGTGCCTTAAGTTCGAGCAGTCCTGGCCCACCGTATCAACTCCTTGTTTGTCTCCCCACTTTAACTTAATTCTCGTTCATCAACTTATAAATAAATTATATTATTTCTGTTAATAGAGAATTTGAGACATTGATATGGGATTGAGATTACATCTGAAAGAACTGAATTGATTAAAAATTCATTATATTTAAACTAGTATTTATTATTAATTATCATTAATTCCATTTATGTCTATATTTTGTTGCATGATAAAATTCATTATATTCCTAGCGCAATTATTTTCTTACCTGTAGATACATGTAACAGTAAAATTGTTACTATATTCATATGACGAAACAAGAAATTGAAATCAGATGTTGCTGTCATCAAAAACGCTCTATAAAAATTCTACGCGTGCAATTCGAAAATGTATTTTGTCTAGGATTGATAGGTAATAAAACACGTAGCAAACGTAGTAAACTGCGAGTTGTACGAACTTGACTTGACGATAACTTTTACAGCGCACTCACTTGACGTGCCGAGCAAAACTGTTAAATCGAACATGGCACGTGACTATGTTAGACGGTACACTATTTCAACAGTAATAATGGACATTTCTCCAATATGTCTCTACGTTTAACACAGAAACTTGTACGCTATATTGGCATACCTCAGCAAGAAAATTTTATAAAATGTTCAACAATGATTTCGATTGAATTGAACAATATATTAAATGGATTATTAAAAATAAAACAATAAATATTTCACACGCTGCGTTTTTAGAATTAACGTAGTGCGTATTGAGATTACAATATATGTATTTCTTTTCACAAAAATATTCTAAATCAATTTTCACTAACGAAAGTCACTTCTGTTTCAGGTAAGACACGTCATCGAGGGGACTCATAATTAGCCATCGCGATCATCACCGATCCTAAGTAGGTAATTAAAAGGTTTCAATGGCGGTGAGTCGGACAAAGGCAAATTCCGTTTCTCTCATCGGTTCGCAGATAAGACGCGCGCCCTCGAAAACTTTCGATCTGTAATTGCCATCCCTAATGTAATCAGCCATTCCACGTTCAATCGACTATTAAAGCCTATCTCGTGACGATGGATGAAGGGCCTCGTCCTTCGGGTTTCGAGAAATCGTCGAGAGACGCGACGTCATCGAAATTTCATAACTCCCCCTGTCCCCCGTATCCGCCGTCTAGCTCCTCGCTTCCTCGTTCCTTAGTCTCGCGATTCGAAGTTAATTAAGCCCGAGAATGGCAAAAAGAAGATCGCAGGATAGAACTCTCGTCGGCAGTCGGGGCGATAATCTAAGACGAGTCCCTTGTTTCATTCTCCGAAGTCCAAACTACGCCAAGAATAATTAATAATGCCGTCCCCTTCCTTCGCCAAGTTCGTCTTTGACCGTACGGAATTTCATCTCTCTTCTTCCCATCTTTTCTGCCTCCATCCCACGGGGTCAACTTTTTCCGTTGTTCAGCGTTTTACATGAAAAATTCTTGAGACTACTTTTTTTATTGGTGTGAATATAGCGCAGCACGCGACTTCGATTCCAGGCGTATACCTAATTGATTAAGCAGCGTCCGATGATAGAGATGGGGCAAAAGTGCGAGGGGAAAGAAGATTAATCAGTTACTTTGATTAATCCGGAGCAAATGATAGAATAAAAATTATAAAAATTGACGTACAGCCGTAAAAGTAGTTTATACGTAGAGGGAACTAATAAAATTACTACTAATAAATTTGAGAAAGCAGATATAAAAAACATGCATTGAGGTATAATAAAAATGTTTGGAAATAAACATGTTATTGACGTACGGGATTATTATAGACGAGGAGGGAAAAAGTTAGAGAAAACGCGAAAAACTTTCTGAAGGGCGAATGTTGCTGCCGGCGCGGAGGCAAATATTGGGACGTGATTTACGGATACAAATATTGGCGCTCGTTAGAGCCTGGGAAACGGATTGTCGAATTCGCAGGAAGCGGGAGTTCCGAAGGAACGAGTGTTTTCTATTTTCTTTTTACCATCCCTCTTGCCTTTGCCACCTCCCCGCCCTCCGATCGCGTTCCGCGCGGTTTCCGACCGTAAGTCAAACTCGTGTTTTATTCGTCGAACGGACTGATCTACATGTTTGCGCGTCGTGCAGAAAGTCTTTTTATGGGATTTCTCTGGGGGAGAAAAAGTATTATACGACGAAAAAGCGCGCGCACAGATGGTAATTGAATTCGCATTCGCGCAGTAGCATAGCGCATACGCTTCCGCATAATAATGTCCGTAGCAAAAACATATATATATCAAAGGAATAGATCTTACAATTAGTAATGAGAATTTGTACGTTATTCGTGCTAATTGTTGAAAGAGTACTTTGAAGCAAGTAGGAGGTAAAATGATTTGTGCGCGTAAGAATTGAAATTAATTAAATGTCGCGAAAATTTTTACATCTCGTTTACGCGAAATTAACGTATCGCGCGAATAAATCGAACATTGATGAACGTTAATAGGAGTAAAATGGTACAAAACGTAACGTTTTGCGGAGTATTCAAATCAATTTACAATGAGATTATATAATTTCCGCGCGTTTCCATATATATGTAGTGCGCCGCGGTGCATTTTCGTAGCGAGAACGCACGTATTTCGCTTGCAAAACCGCGCGCATCTAAATCACGGTAAGCCTTGTTTATGCAGCTGCAAATTATGTCATTACTTAACGGAGGCGCCGGTATCCGCGCGGCGGCCACCGCCGGCGTCGGCGATATTAATGATTAATTGAACACTTTCTGTCGGGCTACCGTTAACAACCGGAGGCCTCGTAAGTCTCGTTTCAAAAGCAACTTTTACTTATCTTTGCGCTTCGCGCGTAATTTCTCGCGAGATCTCCCCTCGGTGGGTAATTCCGCCGGGAATATTCCTTAAATATATTGCAGCTATTTTTTTTAATATTTCGCAACTTGCGGTCCTCCCACTTCGTTCGCGCGTGAACGTAATTACCCAAGTATTGCATCTATCCTGGGTACAAAGGTTTATTGTGTGTTCATCTAATTCGTTAATTTTGTATGGCAAAGTGAGAAACGAGATTTACAACGTAGTAACGTCAGCCGTACATACATTGTATGATGAGTTATAAAATATAATACGAGTCACTTTGTATGTGACAGTATTTCAGCTTCCTAGCTAGGTATTTATTGAAATTCATAAAACACCTCTGCTCGTAAAATATTACTGATATTCGAAATTCTGCTTGATTATTTAATTAAAAAGCCCCCACTAAATATTCAATAAATTTTCCGTATCGATAATGAATAATTGTGGATGTTGCAAAATGTGCAGTTCATCGGATTTGGCGAGAAATGATTTAATTCGTTGATTAAACACAATATGATGTAATAATATCAATTTTTTTCAATCGATATTTCTCACGATCCTTTGTTGAAATAAAAATTTTTCAAGTTCTGTATTGTCACGCGCGAGTGCATACGCTTTGCAATTACAGTGTCGTGTATTATGCCTCGCTAGACGAGGTTTCTAGACAGACTGGAAGGCATAATGGAACTTCCTGACATTTGAACGGCGCGGCGTGCCCATCCTTTGTTCCAGACGTAAGAGAATGTCATCCCTTATTGCGACCACCCTTCGGCATCGGTCGACTCTCAGGGGGTAAAGGCCAGAGGATTGCGAGCAACGGTCCGTTCGATTGAACGACCACCTCTCGACCCCTGCCAACACGTCGGCCAACACTGGAATGCGAGAATTTATTCCGGAACATTCCGTGGGGTGGTAGCTGGACGTTTTCTATCCTCTGAATCCACCGCGCCACCCCCATCGACGATCGGAATATTTCCTTCCTTTTGCTCCTCGACATACGCGATTTTGCCTTTAAACTTCTCTTCGCCAGGAGCCAAAATCACTTTTGTGTCGTAGGCGTACCAAAGTATTCCCTTACTGGCACATGTAGAAAACGCCGCCTTGCGTTTGTATGTGTGTATGTGAATGTGACAGTATGCGTAAAATAGTAATCCATAAAATTTATTTACTAAAGCGACAACGTTGACCATGTGGAGAACACTTGCAATTAGCTTTCAGCAAAGACTGTTTTTATGTGGATTATGAACTCCTTGAAGCAAAGATTATATTTCACATATAAGTGTTTATCATCTCCAGTCAATTACAAGAAAAATTAGATAATTTATCGAAAATAATAAGATTACGATCAATTCTTACTTATTTATTTGATTACTTGGCGTAGGATGTTAATTCCTGTAAAATGTATTAATATCCGGATAATAATTTTAATAATATATTAAAATCCGTGATAATTTAATTTTCACACGTAACTAAACTGCTTTAAAATTATCGAATTCAAAACACGGAGATTATACGTGATATTCGATGCAAAGCACGTAGTCGTCAGGGCATTTGTCGTTTACAATTTCGTCTTGTACCGCGGGTTGATCCGTCGTAAATTAAACAGAGCTTTTACGCCATGAATAATTTACAACGGCGTTTAAACGACTGATTTTGAGCCGCATTGTCCGACGTACGAACACTATAAATGTCGCTCGCTCACCCGTAAAGTTTTACCACTGCATTCGTCGTTTGGAACATCGTGCTCGACGCGAATGTACCCTTTGCCGGGGAGAAACATCGATGTAAAGAAAAGTTAGAACGTCCCTAACACCTGACCCTGCACCTTCGTTGTTTGCGGTTCGTAGACATTTGTCAGTTGATCGCGCACCCTCCACAGCCACCTCCCGCCGTTTTCACACCGCCGCCGTCGCCACACGCCATTTTCTACACCATGGCGTGAAACGGGGATCAGTGAATCGGTATAACGGCAAAGACCGATAGCTTTTTTATCCTGTTAGATTTTATTGCTTTACTGTATCTGTTCGTGTAAAAAAATACTAGTAGAAAAATATGGTTGAAACTCAGTCAACAGCGTACGTGCTTTTAATAAATATTTTGAAACAACAAATGTTTTGCAAGGAAAGAGATACGTGCGACAAATATATTTTTTGTTGTACATATCTTTTAGATTGCGTATATTATTAAAATTGTCGTGTCACAAATAATCGTATATCAAATGTTAATTCTATGACACCAGAATATGCATATCGTGTTATTTCTACGTTTATTTTGCGTATAATATTTTATTACGAATTACAATAAGATTAGAAGCGACGAACGACTGTCAACCAACATTTTGAGTTTTAGTTGTCCACACTACGTGTCGACTTTGCACGAAACCGTGTACGGTGAAAACGAGAAATAAACCTTGATGGACGCGCATGCAGCTTGAAAGCGTCACGTTTGCCGGCTTTTAAAGCATTGCTCTTTATTCCATCCCTTATTCCTCCGCGTTCTTCCCCTACGAATGTTCCGTAGTAAATTGCGGCTGTCAGGCGCAGGATCTTTAAAGAAAAGGGTTACAGAACGTAATCGCGTAATTTTCATTACGTGCGAGTTGAATCCTGTTAAAAATATGAAGCGTATTCTGCAAGGGGTGACGGTATGCAAATGTTGACGACTTTTTGTTATTATTCCCTTCGGTGAAGCGAAATTAAACGTTACGGCAACGTTAAACATAAATAACAGTTCGTTAAATAATAATGCCTGCTAGATTGAGTTGATTGGCAATAATTAACAACTAACAGCTACACGCATAGGTTTTAATAAATCAGTAATTCTTTTATTATTGTTTTTTTGCAATTTATTATTCGTCATTTAATCATTTTCGTAAAGACGCTTCGAAACTTGATAATTTGTAGTCTATAACTGCTCTATATTTTGTCGCTACCGTAAAAAATTTGTCGTGCAACAACGATAGTCTAACTAGATCAGTTGCGTTGAAAGCTCTACGCGATACAGTTAAATTGGAGCAATTGTATCCGATGCTATTACATTCGGAATGTAACGTCATAACGTTGAGACTATATCGGAACCACGAAATCGCATAATCGCGCACCGGCTGTATGCGCGTAACTGTGAGCAACGCAGTTTGCTTTGAAACAATTCACACTAAGCAACATACTCGTTCCCGATAAACTGCGACTAGTATACACAACTCCAGTATCTTGCACAGTTTACAAATCGCGGAGATTTGTTCGTTAATCGTCGCCAAGATTATATTATTCTACCTCAGTAGAATACCCTCTAGCTAAGGAAATTTCGTGACAAAATTCTAATTAAAAGTTCAAGTTCAAAGTTTATTTAAAAATTAGTTCACTTTACTTATCAGGTATTTTTGTTTTTGTTGAATGAAAAGATGAACACATGATAGACTTTCGCGCTTTTACAATTCGGATTATTTCCGGGATTATTTAATAAGCTGATTCAGATTTACACCTAGCTCGTACACGTAGTGTTTTTTATATTTGATACTTTTTACACGTTAGTGAACAATTTCTCTACTACAATGCGTTATTTCAAATATGGAAATAATATGCATATGCATAAAAAATTGATTACTTTTGTAATCAATTCTTGTAATAAAAAAATTGATCTCAATATTTTGAATTATGTTGTTAACCGCATTGAAAACTATCCCTCGAGTAGAGCGGTGGCACGAGTTTTTTGGCGATTCGGTACATTTTTCGGCAGGTGTGTAGAAGCGACCCTTATGTACCTTGTCCTGTCTGCGAGACATTAAATGCCTCACGTTTCATTGAATACCGATAATCCGATGGGGGTAGGACAAATTTGAACGGTAATGTCAGGCAGAGATCCGTTTGTTATAGGATTTAGACTGAGGCTTACCGCAAACGGAATTCGCGGGTGATTATCAAATGTGAACTGCGCCTATCAATTAACGCGCTGTGCGTCGCTGATAATCTTCCTATTTTGGCTTTGAGCGGTTGATACTAATGTGCACCGTAATTGCTTCTAATTCAACTGAAATGAATCGATGTCGTCGCAAATCGTGCATACTGTATTAATATCCCGGGAAATTATGCCCGACCATGCTGCCTCATCTATTTGAAGAAATACTTTTAATATCGGATAAATCTGACGTGCGTTGCATTAGAGACTTCAATTTAATGATTTCAATACAAGTGACGATGTTGAACATTTCCTGGAGAACGCGAAACAACACGGAGAGAATTTTCTCTTAAAATTTATTCTGAAAATCGTGTAATCGTGGGACAACATGGCATTTCGAAGAACTTTATGAGAGTTTTCTGAAATTTTACCATACATTTTACTAGTAAAATATCCATTAAGTATAATTGCTAGTAAAATATATGGTAAAATTTCACAAACTCTCATAAAATTCTTCGAAATGCCCTGTTGTTCCACGATTACATGATTTTCAGGATAAATATTAGAAGAGAATTTTCTCCGTGAAGGAGATCGCAAACAAGGGGACAGCCGTTTTTCTGAATGGGCTTTCGAAGTTGAGTTATAAGCAGTTAAAGGTGGATCTTTCCTCTAATATAGCGCTTTAGCGGTCGATGCATTAAAAAACCGGCTTTACGTGTGTCGATTAACTAGTATAATTGCTGTTTTATCGAAATTGGTGAAGAGCAGCGCATAGGGTCCTCTTGCACACAAGTTTAAAATATTTTATCATTCCTTTTGCTATTTGCAGAACGGGGCGTAATTACGAAAAGTTGTGGTTAATTAGGAAACTTCGACGTTTCGCGAGTTGCCGCATACATACATGCGGATATGTGCTTTATGTTAACGTGTGAACGGAAAATAAACTCGTTAAACTCGACTCATTCAACAATGCATGTATGCCTTGAATTAGCGATTTAATGCGCTTAACTTTATTTTATGTTAACTCTTCGTAACTTTAACAAAATTATTCGAGAAATTGACAAACGTTTAAAATGAATTTGTTTTTTTTTATTAAATCCAATTGTTTCTCTTGTTAAATCAAACTAGAACAGAGAATATTTGTCGCCTCTATCTTAAATAATCGAAATAGCGTTAAACTCGCAAACGTCGGTGCACTCTCGAGCGATGCCATAGGTGTGTCGGTAACTGCTGAAGCCCAACTTCAGTAGTACACGTCGAGTAATACGCCCACGTCGCACGCGAGAGCCTTATCGTTACCATTCTAATGTACGGTGCCAAATGGCCGCCCATTAACCATCCGATGATAATGAGTTGGTTAAAATACGAGCACGTAGCACCGTGAGCCGCAAGGCGCGAGAAGTAATCGAACTGTCGTCACCAAAATAAATCGTTGTTCTGTATTCGTCCGCCGTTCGCTTATTCCTCTCGCTACCCGGCAGATTTTCTTTTCCTCGCAGATCTCCTCACCGTGCAACGATTAATCCCGATCGCATTTGTGCACTTACAAACCAAGCGCCACTTTGCACTGGTAGATACATTTTAAGAATGTCGTCGATATTATCTCGGAAAAAAATTAGATATTATTCCTGACTCAAAAGCACGACGTAATTTCACCTTTTCGCTCGAGAGCAAATATGAATTCTTCCATTCACCCTCAGAAAGGATTTCTGTTACTGAGACAAAAATATTCTCGACGCATTTTCAATTCTCACAACCTCATTAATGATTTAGTATAAAATTTATTTTAGTTTTATTATTTTGTAACATTAATTTCGCATAAAAATAAGACAATATCAAAATAAAGTCAATAATTCTTATTCTCCTCCTCTATCGAATTAAAAAAGATTGACTTACTATATTGAGACAAGAGTAACTTATATAAATGTAAGTTTATATTATATATTCTTGCGTTTAGAATAAATTTTCCCTCCCTTTTACAACGAAGTTGGCACCACGATATTCGACAGACGATACATACTATCATTTTATTCTAGATTTTAGAATTTTTCATTTAAGATTCAAATATTCCTTTCTCTATAACGAATATGATTGGCGCTATATCGATCCTATTTTATGATACATTGAAGTGTGTAATAGTATTGGATCTGGAAATTTTTTCTGTGAGTGCAGCCTCTGGTGATTTTCTCATTAACGCAGCCTTTGCAATTTCTTTTTTATTTTGTGTGAACCACATGGATCGATAGCTCGTTCTTCCGTCGTGCATATTTCGGCAGATATGAAAATATGGAAGGCATGGGGAGGGAAACTTCTTCGCGCCCGAAGAAGACGGGGGGGCGAGAAATTGAAAATCGACGAGTGTAAGAGCGCCGGAGTCGAGTACAACGTAGATTTACCGCTCGCGAGTTCCGCCCGGTACCCGGCACCGCATTTACAATCGCTCCTGCCGCACCGTCGCCCGGGGTCCCTAGGTCGGGTTTTCAATTATTTTCCACGTCACAATACGTCACGCGTCGGCTGTGTATTAAGAAAATACCAGGGCGTGCGGGCCATGAATCGAATCGGATCTCCGTTTCTTTCTTCGACTACATTTGTAGCGCCGGGCCGCGCTGTATACACCAACTACTGAAACGCACGTGTGCCCCATGCACAGGCAGCTTTCGCGGCACCGAATTTATCTTTCCCGAGGAAATTAGAAAAGGCATCCTCCCCGTGTCGGCCCCCGCGACCTTCTGTCCTCCTCCTTAACTGCCAGCCCCGCGCACCCCCGTAATTCCCCGCGACTTTCCGGAAAACGATATATCAAGAGCGCGCGGGATGGGAAACGGGGCGGAAATATATCCGGGAAAAGAAAGGCGGGCTTTAATATGGTATAGGCGACTTAATAACCTCAGATCGAGCGAAATGTGTACGTACGGGGGAATAAGCGTTTGCCGCTCGCGCGCGCGCGCGAAAGGAAGGATCCCGTTGAGATATATCGTCCTGTCGTTGCGAGGAGGCCGCTCGAGGATCTCGCGGCCGGGCGGTTTGTTTTGTGGCCGGTCGAGTGGGCAATCCGAATCGCTCCTCGGAAATGGACGCGCCGCGGCGGGAAAATTATTTTTATACGGCAATATTGGGGATCGGGCGGTGAACGAAGTAATTTGCCGCAAATAAAATACCGGCGCGGGATATAAAGTCAGGTCTAAAGAGTAGAAAATTCGTTGCAATTAAAACGACTAACGTAATAAGAATCGTTGCAATTGTAACAACGCACCTGCGGTTTCTTGTAGGAAGGATATTAAATTTCGCATTGCGGTAAGAAAGAAAAATGCGAGTGCAAATTCAGCGCGACGAGCGAGCGGAGTTTCATCGGGAATGAGGAAATCTGCAAACTTAATAAATGTTATTATCCTCATTCGCAGCCGCGTGATCTACTTGATCATAAATTGGATTTAAGGGAATTATAAAAAACTTTTCTCAAGCACGCGCGTTCTCTCGCGTAGGCTTACCGAAGGGATCGAGGCAGGGAATAATCCGAGGCCGTGATCTACGCGAAATAATATCGCGTCTGGCGGTAGTGGAAAAAGAGAAGCGGAAAAGAAGTACATTTTAGTATAACTTACGCGGTAATAACGCGGTCAATACCGCGAAATCAATGACCTTAATGTAAATTTATAGAACAGTCGTCTTGGAAGGTGGAAAATTGGAAAATGTTACGGGCTGCTTGATGCATGTTCTTGAAAAGAATTGCCTAATGAAACATTCAGCGAAGGGCCGCGAGTGAACAACGAGAAATGTTTGACAATTAGACACGCGAATTAATAGAGGCTCAGTGGCAAAGCAAATGACACAGCCAGAATATGTGACTGCCATAAACACTTTGCTTTTGGACAGATCCAGATACTTCGTGTAAGACCGACGATGTATTAGCTCATATGCAAATTGAGATGTCACAAACGCGACACTTGCTGCAAATATTCTCGAACGCACCAACGTGCACGTCGGTACTTACAACGATGCCCGAGAAAGTATCTCTTGTCGTTGCAAACGTTTGAAACTATTATACATTGACTTTTCGTCGCCTTGCTGCGCACGATTTGATTACGAAAATGTTGACTCGAAGATAACGTTCCTACTTGTAATTTCCGGATTATATTAATGTGCACTTCATTCAGTAAAATGAACTTTCACATTGGAATAAAAAATTACTAATCATTAATTTTTTTCAATTAAATAACTTTCCAAATGGTTGACGTTGAGTTACATTGTCATATAATCGTCAAATAATCAGACTACGTTACTTGCAATATACGTGTAATAGAAATATTGAAGACTAACTTTGATAGACTAATTTTTTTTTTAATGGAAGCAGAATTATTTTGAATTCGTTGAATGTTCCCTATTTTTACGCTGCAAACGCGCGAAGCATGCAAAGGATATCCGTCCCAAGTCGTGTTTAATTTCGCCGGGGAGATGTTACAAATGTCTTCTACGGATGTGCATCAAGTCTCAGAGAGTCAACTTCCTTTCGACTTCCTGTCACGCTTTGTACCTTCGTTACCGACAAAGCCTGGCTTTCATGCCACTGACAGGGTGACTTGAGGTGTTACGAGGATCAAAGTGTGTTATAAATGAGAAGACTTAAGAGATCGTCAATTTGCAACGCTTCTTTGTAAGATGCGATCTATATCTGCATCCGTATATAATACAATTTCTAAGAGCTCGTCGTAAATAATTCTCATTATCCTCCTCATACTCTCGGGAATTTGCTTCGATATCTTTTCAAAATTCCTTGAAAGCAATTTATATGTTTCTGATAGAGAGGGCTAAACTTGATTTTTTTGAAACAAAAAAGAGTTATCTGTAAAATGACTTGTACGTAGATACGAAATTAAAAACTGAAAAGTTTTGTTTTTAAATATTTTTTGTATATTAATTTACGCCAAAAATTGTAATGGGCAAAACATTATTACGGCAGACACTTTGCACATGTACATTTGACAAAATATATTTGGTAACGAATTCTGAATGACGAAATTGTACTCCATATCAATGAATACAGGTGAATACGTGTCAATGCTATCTGCACCAGGCTTTTGTAATGTGCGGCTGTGCGTGATGTGCGTTTGCATGCAAGCGATGTCTCGACATGCATTCGAAAAGAGTACGACACATTGTAAATCGTGGTGGAGAACGAATTGCAAACGTTATTGTGCATTTACTACAGACCGATCGCCCGTAGAATTTATCGCCCTCTTTCATAAAATATTAAATGTTATTGATCTCTTCGTCAATACGATATGTAGTGTTAATCACGTTAAAGCCCTTACAATATTATATTTATTGTGTCGAATTTTTCAATCAATCTGTATTCGATTTTTTTTCAATAAAAATTCGATTGGCTATTTTTTTCGTGATCCCAAATTTTTAAGATTAAATTTTGAGATTTTTTGTCAACGTTATTGGAAATTAACGATATTGTATCGACATCTGGCCGTCAACATTTGGTCTATTTGCTTTATACACTAATACGTAAATATTCGAGCAGTTTTGAACTATTTTTAATAACTAATGAGAATATTCTTAA
The DNA here is from genome assembly GCF_000949405.1 of Vollenhovia emeryi. Classification (NCBI taxonomy): domain Eukaryota; kingdom Metazoa; phylum Arthropoda; class Insecta; order Hymenoptera; family Formicidae; genus Vollenhovia; species Vollenhovia emeryi. The sequence continues at coordinate 1,254,534 of NW_011967235.1, read as the reverse complement.
AAGTCGCCAGCAGTAATTTGTTTAATAACTCTTTGAGTTTTCTGCTAATTGTTCTATCACGTTCATAATCAAATAAAATTTACTTAATACAAAGTAGCATAATGATGCGATACTAAGGCACTAAAATTCATCACTCTATAGTACGGTGTATACAATTTTACATTTTACATCGTCTTCGTATCATTTTCCAACAGTAAAAAGCGCACCGACTCGTTATAGCATTATACTATTATAATCAAAATCTTATTACGGTACTTTATCTTATACTAGCCGGAAAGATAAAATATAATCGAATCATCTTACGGATGTTTTACCGATCAATAATTCCATGCCTCCAGCGTTGCTTATCGCGAATGTATTGAACCAGCGCTCAGACTGATGACGTCGAAGCGCTTAATTAATCTACTAATTCATGAATATTTCTGCTTTAGCCGAGCAATCACCGATTTGTTCGTTTTCGAGAGAGCGAACGTCCTGATGATCGGATCATATTTCATCTACGCCACCCTCTCCTGCAAAACTAATTTTGCTTCAATTACTTGAAAAATCGGAGCACGTTAAAATTTACAAAAATTATTAAGTATGCGTATCTTTTTAATTGTCTCTGCCATTTTTATTCATTTAAAATTAAATCAGGTCATTTTTTACAGTACGTCCGAGTTCTTGGCCGACTAAAACATAAATAAATGTTCTCGAAGATGTAATATTACTATAGCAACAACATGTGTGTTACTTAAAAAATGTTTGATTAGACCGAAGCTTAATGTGTAAAATGACAATTATTTTAAATATCTATATCATATATTATTTTATGCTATCATCAGAGTAAGAAAAGAAGGAATACGTAAATGAAACGTTTCTTGGAAGCTCGATAACAGATATGAACGATGTAGCCAAGGATGCATCCCCTATAATTCTCTATTTTCTCTGCCACTTCTCATAGCTCTCGCGTCTTACTTGACTGCTTCGGAGCATTCATTCATCATCAAGTGCTACTCAGTTCGTGCGTTTAAAACCGGAGAAGTACTGTGGTTTCTTCAGTACGATCCTCTACGTTAAATCGATGCACCTACTCTGAAATTGATATCGAATGAATCTGCTTACGTCCAGTTGAACGCGCGGTCTCGACTTATCGAAACAATTTTTTTCCGCAGTGCTTGGATAAATCGAGCGGACTTAAAAATATGTAATCAACAGTTTGATATAACTTTTTCTACTTGAATTTTTTTTTAACGGAATAAATAGTTGATAAATAACAGCTAAAGAACTTTCGGATGTTAACCTCGTGCTCGAGCTGGATAAATGCACGGAAATAATTTCAAGATGTCCGTATTACAAATACGGAAATGACTTTAGCGAATTTAGCCATGCATTATCGTTAATTGAGCATCCGACTATGGAAAGCGTATTTAGCGCGTCTTGTAACGCGACGGGATCGATAGAATGGGGAAGAGAACGGCCGTTAATTCTCGTTAAGCAGTAATGACGGTGCCTGCTCGCGAAACGGGAGAGAAGTACGAGAAATGGTAGACATTCGAAAGCAATTCGGCGGCAAGGCGAGGGATTCGCGCTTCTGGGGAATGCCGAAGCTCTTGGCAACTTTCTCTTCGACGCGCGCTATCCTCCAACTCGCGAAAAACTAGTTGCGAAGTTCTGCACTTTCGCGCGCGCGCGCATCTTCGGTCGAAGGGCTTGTTGGCGCGTGCAACTTCCGAATTCTTTTACGTGGATGTTTAGAATTTATCGATGACGCGATAAAGTACTGCTGTTAAGAAGTTTAACGTCCCGCCGAGGCGACCGAAATGCCTCCACCAAGCAGAATCGCACAGGATATTTTATGGGATCGATTTGGAGTCGGAAAGACAGACGTTTAACCAGCTGCATGAACACTTTATGTCCGATTTTACCCAGCCAAGTCCTATAAATTTAAAGTTATGTACAATACGAGAAATGTATCTTTAGTTTTTAACCGAAAGGACTTGATCCGGCTTTAAGTAGTTTTACAATGTTGAAAAGTATGAAAATGCAGATAGATAATAAAATGTAGGTAGATGATAGAAGCGTTTCAATTTAAGAAAATACATTTGCCGGCCATGGGTTTATTCAATTTGTATTCTACGCACGTCCCTCTTGTCTCAATAGTGACGAGATTTCTCTATTTGTTAATTTATCTGTTCCCCGAACCCGTCGGTGTTCTCCTAAAAATACCTTTCTGTTACTTTGACGTGACAGCTGATCTTCTCATCGTGTCGCATTAATCCTGCTGAATAAAAACCTGAACTGATTTTCGAAGCTTCACGTCGCAGCGAATTCTTCCGTCGTTCGAGACACGCCGAAGAATTCGTTGCGACGACGATAATTCAATAAGGCACGTCTCGTAAATTTCTGTCATGAGATTCCTTCTTTGTAGCGTGTAGTCGGCTTCCGCTTCAATTTACGTCGGAAGCCGACATGACAGATTTAAAGTTTACCGCCGCGAGAAGAGGCGATATTGTAATTACGATTGTTTGGGATTTTGTTGGAATAGAAAAATTTGTTATTTCTTGATTATATATTGCGTACCAAGGCATTAAAATTAATAATAAATGAAATTGGACAATTTTTACGTAACACACATTCCATTATTCGCTTTAACTTCGGCTTAACGATAGAGAGAATTTTACAATTGCGCGATTTTGATTGCTATTTCCGCGGATTTGCTAAAATCGCCGGTTAAGCCGATTATTAGCGCCTTATCGTCCGTTTTGCGTTCTCGTTTCTGCTCGATTAGCTCTTCGGACAACGTGAGTGGATACAGCGCATGCACACGCACTCTTTGGCTGTAACTCGTACACGCTCAGGCCAAGTGTCGACAACTCCGAATCTGATCGAAAGTTACGAATCTCGAGGTTCGTCTCTGTTCTTAACTACCTCGAAGGTAGTTAAAGCAGCTCACATTTCCAGTCTGCTTCCTACTCATCTGCTCGCATCCTCGCTAGATCTCAACTAACCGATTGCAACTTCCAAAAGTGCACCCAAATGAGAGATTGCTCTTTGCTTGCGATTTCTTATGTTTCTCTCGCTATTACATAATTACGAATTCTTTTCTTTATTTGGACAAAAAAAGGTATTATTGCATTGAAGTATTGTTGAATCAACAATCGCGGCTATTTACAATTTGCGACGAATATAATATTACAATGTTTTCAATAAATCAACGGATATTGAAATTGTTTATTTTGGGATTAATTAATTTTTCAGATTAATTACAATTGAAACAACTGGAAAAGTTATTAATTATTACAGTAAGAACGACGGAAAATCATATTTGTAATGGGAGATAAAAGGGATTCTCACACTGAAACACTGATATTATTCATTTACTTGTTTGTTTATCAATTTATAAGGAAGAGAAGATTTTGTTGATATGTTACTTAAATGTATATCTATACATTAGCAAACAATACTGGAAATGTAAATTTCGATGATAATATTTCGCTCCGGCTAAACAATTTAAAATTCTGCTATTAGATACACGCGTCGCTTTTAATAACTTTTACAATACACACTTTCATTAGAATTACATTAGATTTTATCAATCCACGTTAGCGCATTGGTGAACATGTGACAGAATACTTTTCCCCCGAAGCACTCCAGATTTATCGACGTGTCTTTGTCTCACGTCGTGTCGCCCGGGTCTCCTCGTGCAATCTTGCGGAAAGCGCTTTATTCGCGAAAAATCCGCGGAACAATCCACCATGCTTATCTTACGGACACGGGACATCGGATAACCGACGTCGCGGAATAGTCTCGGACTTCCGCATTACGGTACCTCGGCACCTCGGGATATCGCGTCCTCGCATTGCTCACGATCTCACGAGGCGTCGACAAGACCGGCCGTGACATGAGGTATCACCTTGCGAATGACAGGGCCTCCGCGCATCAAGGTAATGGCACTGGATTGCGAATGTATACGCCGCCCGTATGTACGATCAATTCGACGATACACAGTCGGCTACACCTGGGATCTACCGACCGATTGCCTCCCTGTACCTCATGCTATGTACAGAGTGTCCCGATAGGAAGGATCGATCCCTTCTGAAAGACGGTGGCATCGATACAAACACTTCTGTACTAATTGTTCTCCAATTGTAGACAAAGTATTTGACCATTTGTACATGCGCGTATAAGACTTTGAAATATTGCAAACATGCATGTGCACGTTTTTTCTCTGAAAGTTTTATATATAAATTCCAAATTTTTAATTTTACGTAAATTCTCCGAGTATCCCACGCTTATTGTTTCAATGCAACTCGCTCGCGACACACAAGTCTCGCAAGTGGGGGCTTTTTAAACGACACTCGATTCTGTCTACCTTAGAGAGCGAGAGGCTCGGTCTTTCCTTGCTCTCCGAACACTCTGTACATGTCGGCCAACTCCTTGCAATTGCAGCGCGCCGGATGCGCCGAAGCGATCGGTTGCCCAGTCCAGCGGGGCTTATGCACATAGGCGTGCGGCTTGCCCATCGGCAGATACCAGTATGCCTGTCCCAATTCCAAGTTTCGAGCAATCGGCGGGCCGCTCGCTGCGCGCGGCCGTATACAAGGACGTTCGACGTCTGTCTATTGATCACGATCGCGCGAGTCAATCCTAAGGCCAAACGTGAACCTCCGCCTGTGGATGTTCGTTTGAAAGCTGCAACTGGGAGATATCGTAACGTGCCGAGACTCGGATTGAAAGCCAATCAAGGCGGGTCTCAAAGGACCCTGATACTCGGCGAATCGAGTAGATCCCGCTCGAGTTGATCCCGGTCAAATTACCAATCGCTTGACATGTGTCTTCTTTATGACCTCGTCATTGGTCTCCCGTTGAAAGTTCGTTAATATGGAATGTGCGAGCTGTCAGAAATTTCATGTTATCCCTTAACAATAGTTATCTGTCTTATACAAGTAGCACAGCTCTTGTTAATTACTGGAAAGGTAGTCTTCTTTGATCATTGTCACGTACCTTAAGTAAATACACACGATTTTCCTTCCAGCGTGTAGTCGTGAACTGTGCAGTCATTTCGTTTGCAATGGAACCATCGGGTGTTTAGCCAGCGACGATTACTTTAATTAAGTTCAACGATTCTGCAGGGAAAATCGTCTACGCATGTTGAAGCAGAGAGAAGACGCGCGATGATGTTTAATGAAACGCGAGAATGCGAAACTCGTTAGCAAATGTGTCTGATGGCACGCGGAACATTTCTTCGTCGCATTATATTATTGCACAATGAAATTTTGAGCTTTACACTCCGAGAATTTACTCTAAGGTTAAATATTAACATTTGTTTAACAGAAATATAAGAGACAACGGTACAATTAAATGTAAATAATGCGGCGGAGAATAATTATTTGCGTTCGACGCTTTTCGCGAAAGTTCAAATAATTCGAATTCTGATCCGATTTCAGTCCCGCGAGTGCAGTCGCTTTCGATGCTCGGAGAATTAAGTCGGCATTCGGCCGACTGAAATTAATGTCCATGCAAACTTTCGAAAGTCACGGCGAGTACGATTTTCGCCCGTGACGCCTCTCGAAGCTCTCGCTCTCGTACTTTCGGCGGGAATACGAGTCTTTTGGGAATTAGCGCCAGCGATTCAATTTCACCGGAATTAATCGTCTTACACCCTCCCCCCCCCTCTCTCCCCGCGTGATCCTTGGTTAGTCCGGAAAGCGCACGTACGTATCTACGTATGTGCAGGACTTAAAGCTGACCTACGCCAACAACAATCGGGCACCACCGGGCACGCGTATGCCCGGGGCGTAATGTCAGTTTAAATAAGTAAGTGCCCGTTTAACATTGACAAATACTTGGGCGCGCCTTGCCGCAACGCGGCCACTTAATCGTTATCGGAAATTAATTAATCGGATCCGATCTGCCGTGACAGACGCGTTACGTATAAACTGACCCGCTTGCCCGGGACGCCGATCCGGGATTATGTACACAGCACGTGTATAAATCAGATAATCTCCGCTGGCGGACGATATTAGTCTTCATGGAAACCTTTCCACAAGATAGATTCCACTTAACGTGCTTCAAAATACTATTAACGAGTCAACTTAATTGGAAATATTCGTCTGTGATTCATTACTGAGCTCCATTTTAGTGTCAAACATTTCTTTCTGACGTTTCCCGCGATAACACCGGCAAATAAAATACCAATCTGAAGCATAAAAATGCCTACTCGATGCAATTGAAGGAGCGGATTCCCTTTAAAAATTCGCTCACGCTACGACGAGCCGAGATACGGTGCGACCTAGTCCCTGGTAACATCACCACGACTTGACGTAATATTCACGACGCATAATTTCCGTTATGAATTGATCGGAAATTGATCTTTCGGGAAATGCCGAGTCAATCGGTGCGGTCCTTGCGGTGAATCCAAGGTGTCATTTCGCGTCTAGACCGATCGACAATCTCGGCCAACCCAGAATGCTAATATCTCACGAAATCGCCTTGTTCCATACCATTATCGCCCTAATGACGGGCATTCCAGCGCATGAGCGATCGAATCATTCAGTGGCTACCGCACGGCTTTCCGTCACGCAGCTCGCATTAGGGTTTTCTTTCATTTTCTTATTATTTCGCCGAATCGCTTAGTATTTCGAACTAATTCCAGACTTTGAGAAATAAAATGTCAACTTTTAATAAAAGTACGAGAGGTAATTGTTTTTGCTGTTCTCATCTTTTTCTTTCTACATCGTTATTTAATTCAATTTTTCTTCTTAATCGAATCTTTTTATCGAGAGCTGAAACTCCAGCGAATACCACAAGTAAATAGAATAATATATTTTCTTTTCCAATTATAAGGCATAATATAATTGTTAATACACATATATATGTGTGTGTGTGTGTAAGGCGTTGCTATTGGCGCATGAAAATATTATAACTTTTCTGGCAGTAAATATAGTTTTTTTATCGCGGCGTCCTATATCTCTGCAACTTTTCCAACAAATTACATCGTACGATAACGCGACAACTGTGACAAGTTAAAATTAGATCAACGGTTCCACGGCTTACGGCGTATCCTGTCATTAATTACTTGCCCGGCGTTTCATACCGAAGTTGTTTATCGCGAAGGAAAAATCGTGCTGGTGGTCATAGCGGACGATGGATACGTCCCGCAGAATTTATGAACGCTTTACGCCGCCGTAAAACTGAGGGGGATGAAATTGTAAATTGGAAAAAAAAGCGTTATGGTTGCTAGCACGCCAGCGGCGGTACCTACGTCCGATTCCCAAGCGTTGCGGGGATCATTTTTCGCGGAATGTGTGCGGCGACTTTGCACGCGTATTCCGCAAAAATTTCAGCGGAAAAAATTGTTTTCGTCTTAAATTAAAAACGCGCCCATTATCCATTCTACCGCGATATCGGCCCGACCTCATTCTAGATCTCGATTAAAAGCAACGAGGCTCTCATAATGCTGGCAGTACAAAAAGCGTTTCCGCCACAAAAACCATATTCCCGTATTAATTAATCACGTTATTTCATCGATTATATTTATTAATTGTTTTTATCGAATTTTCTTTACCAAGACGACTTTTCTTTTCGGTTTTGCTCTCAATCAAGGAACAAAACAAGGCTCTTTTACAATTTCAAATGTAAATCTTTCGTAAATCTTTTTCTGAGAAATTTTTACTCGTACGTGCATGTTAATGACGCGCCATCCTGTCTCGAAAATTATGGATACAAATTACACTAAAAAGACTTTTTCGCTACCGTAGTTAATCATGATTTGCTAAAAATATTTTGCTGTATCAACTATAAATTTCTGAACCACAACAAACGGTTTGCTGTCGCACCTAATGCAATAGGCACAGTGGATGCATCTTCATTAATTTTTAAAACATTACATATTTTCATATTTTTGCTTCCGATTATCCGACCAATGCAGATCCGATTAAGGAATAAAAACCGCTTTAAAAATACGCTTTAGGAAGCTTACCGTTAATCTCCCTGTCGCGCATCAATAAATTGCATTGTTCCTCGTTCAGGAATCCTATTCACTTCCGCTAGAGACGCCGTCGTGGAAATCTTCTGTTGGTTCACGAATTCCGAATCGAGCCGATGCGAGGTGGCCTTTACGAATCCCACGGCGACGCAGCTATTACTTCCGGCAATCCTACCGTTCGATTAATTCAATCTCGAGCTGGAATTAAAGGAACTCGACGTCGGGATGTAAAAATACTTCTGTGCCGAGTGGAAAATGAGGGGAATCTCCTTAACCTCGCGCAAACTCACTTAGAGGATAAATTTAATCCCACCACCTACAGTAAATTGATAAGGGGTACACACATAGAAAAAGAAATAAGTGAGAAATAAAGAATTTTCACATTCCACTGCAAGTTTATTCACATAAACATAACATCGCACATTTTTCGCCGAACTAACAAATCAATGAATCAATATTTACAACTGCTTGCGCGCATATAATCTTTTTATATTTTATTTATTTTTTATTGCATTATATTATTTTTTTATCAAACTTGCTGCTATTTTAAGCTAATAAAAATATGATGTGATTGAAAGTGGTAACAGCACTTTTATACGAGGTCATATGAAATTCCATTTGTAGATCGTTATTGAGGATGACACTTCGTTAATGTCATCAGTATTGAAAACGAACTTGGAAGAGACGCACTTGTAAATACACTGTACTCCGTTATTCTCACTGTGAATTCGCTGTCTATTCAAGTGGGATTGAGAGGGCTCCCTCTTCTTCAGCTGAGCTCAAAGTCGTCGACGAGAGATATTATGTAAGCGAGACGCGCGACGAAACGTCCTCTCCATCTGCAACCTCTTCCGTTTCTTTCCATCCCATTTTATTCGTCCCATGGGTACTCTTAATCTTCGCCTCGTCGCATTTTCCTGCAACCATCGCTTTTGCCCATCCTTTCTCGCGTGCGACTCGCGCGTGACTTTACGCGAGATTCGTCGAAGTTCGCCTTCATGCAGATCGCGGTGGCTGTGAAAAATAAAAGTTTGCAACCCTGCATACGTCGCAACCATGCGTAAATTACAAGACCGACAGATATGGTTAAACGAGGGAAATTTCTGTGCCCCATTTCTGCCTTTGCAGCAGCAAAATGTTCCGAGAAATTTGTACGCGTCGCAACTTTAGGGTAAAATGGTGCGCATATATTTTCGCCAAGTGTTACAGAAGATTTCTCGGTGAAAAAAAATTCATCAGTTCCAGCAACATTATATCTTAGAATGTTTGCTTGATTAATATTACATTTACCGTGCTATTTACATCAGTTGGGCATGTCGTTATTTGATTCCACTTCTAAAAAAGGCATGTATGGTCGATTAGTCGCATATCTCGTAGTATTGTTGCCGCTTTTCCGCGATGCCGATTGGTTTTCTCGAAGCGCGGTGTGCTTCACTTCTCTTTTAGATTCATGGTAAATGAAGATTTGCAATTTAGAAATATACATTTGTATACACCAACTATTGAGGTAAAATCTCTAATCTTAGTAATTCGAATTTAAATAACAACGATTTTTGTTCCAATACATTTTCTCGATTGAACAGAATTAATCGTTTATTTAATCAATACCAATAAGTCCGCAGAATGATACACAAAACGTAGTAACAGTCACGGAACAAAAAAAGACAACGAATTCTCAACGTTCGTAGTTGTTTTTCTCTCGGCGCGTTGACGTACGATGTTTGCGTGCCATCGTGTGCCTGAAGGTCGCCGCGGTATCACTCGCTCGCCGAACGTCGAGCCGGCAGGCAGCAGCGAGAGTCGCTCCGTGTGTCGTATTACTTTCGCGTTATCGGTTTCGAAGACTCGATCGCGATAAATGTATGGATAAAACGCTATTGATTTGCATACCTTTGTTAGTAACAAGTAACGTTCCTCGATTAATTATTAAGTTTCTACAACTTGTAATGAGAAACGAATTGCGTGTTGAGGTGACGGTTCTTTATCAACGTATACATAGATATTTAACGAGACTAACTCATCTATAATAAAATATGTGTGTAAACCGTGGTACTTTGTCGCGGTTACATCTCGTTTACGCACCGCGCTTTTAATTATCTGTCGATTTCGTGTAATCTGTTCCATTTTCGGGAAAAGAGAGAAATTTGTACGACTTCGGCGTTCGCGCTGTAACTCGCTCTGTCGTTCGAGGATTAGATTGAATGGCAAATATTGTAAAATATCGTTTCGTTGCGGACTAATAATTACTTTTTTACCGCAAATTATGCTTCCGATGCTCGCGTTGTATATCGCCAATTCAAAAGTGATTTATCCATTCTTCCGAATCAAAAATGCAAGTGGTTAGTTTGAGTAATTTTTGTGACAGAAAGTCACGCGATATTTGTTAATAATATTTCGTGCGTATATCACATCGCGTACGGGAGTGCCCGAAATTTCGCGCGATCGATGGTTTTCGCGAGTGAGTGTTGTGTGAGTGCAACAAGGAAATCTCAGAGGAGGAGGCGGTCTAGAAGGCATCGGGCAACGGCGGAAAAATGGTGAGGTAAGTGTCTTACATTTTTATATTATTTACTACTTGTGTAAAATAAAGTAATCATATAATAATCATATACATATATTGTTAACGATGTACAACTCTGCTGTTACGAATCGTATCAGTGAGTGATAAAAAAAGTGATAAATTACTTTTTATTTTAAATTGACGTTGCGCATACAATTACTTCTTTGCATGTATACAAATTCTTAAAAATATACAATGCTCGACCACAAATTGCGCGCGCGAAGCGCGCGTTTTGTCATTTCTAGTAAGATAAAAAAATAATAATTCCTTAGATAAACTATGGCGTTTTTGAAACGATTAAGATCCACGAAAATGCGTTAGAAACGGAGTTATTGTCAAGACATCCAAAATTGTTTTCATGTACAGTGGTGGACAGAATGGTTGCGACTCTTTTTATTAGTGAGATTAGTAACGTGCATTTAGATTCAGGGTTACGTTCCAAAATCTTCTCCGAGGAATATTTTACTCGACGGCCATTCCGAAACCATTTTGAGCGTTTTCGATGTATTTTTCAAGTAAAAGTTTCCTCAAGTAAACTGCGCGTTCCTAAACTCATTAAAAAATTAAGTGTCGCACCCATTCTGTCCATCACTGTACAGCATAGACTTGGTAGAGCAACGTTGGTCCTGTAAAAACTTCGTTCTACGCTTTTATAAGAGCGTTTGAATTTTATAAATTTTCCTTCTTTATCTCTTTCTCTTCCCTGAATTGGCAGACTATACACTACCATAAAGATTACCGACGCGTAACACGTTCGCCGCTATCGCGGCCATCGAGTATAACGTATGTCGATCGTTTGACGACTCTCTTCCATTCGTTGATAAATTACACCGTTATCGGTCCATGCGTGAACACGCGAGAAATAACGCGTCACGTCCGCCCAGCGTAAAAATCAATTTCCATTCGAACGCATCACTTTCACGCCATACGTAATTTGCGTTCAAATGTATCACTTAACAATTTTTTTCAACGCGCATATTTATATGCAACTTCCCATTTATTCAATTAAATACGTACACATGAAATATATAAATTTATAATTAAACGTATAAATACAAATCTACATGTGTAATAAATATACATATTATCTAGATATTTATTTGTATGTACCAAGTATCGACGCTCGCATACATAACAGGTTACCTTATTTCTATTCAACGTGCGTGCTTCCTACGACGGAAGCATGATACTGTCAGTAGAATCACGATTCCGTTGATAAGCGACCAGGCAGCCAGGGAAGAGGAACTCTCCTCTTTCTTCTTCGTGGCTAAAAAAATCAATATCTTCCGGCAGCCGTGGGCTGGTCTCATCTTCGATCTCCTCGACCTCATAAATATGCTCATACTTGACGGCGACGCGACGCGCCGGGTTAAAAAGCGCGATTGGGCCGCCGCGCGATGCAAAAGTGCATTCCGCAAGAAAGAAACTGCTAAGAGTAACAGCCCGACAGTAAATTTACATTAGAGAGGACTGCTGAAGACACGAGAAAGCTCTTCTGGTTTCAAGCTCCTCGCGCCTCTTCGTCTGGTATCGACTATTGCCGTTTCTTGTTATAAGCTACCGATGCGTATTGTATTTCACATTTCCCACCCGTAATGCGTCGCTTCTTGTATCGATTTGTGCGTAACAATTTTTGCAATTACCGCATTCGAAAAAGGAGACTAAGGTCAGAAAAGAAAATTTTTATTGCATATTCAATAATAAATTTGCATTGCATTTATATCTATAAATAATTATTATAAAATTGAATATACTTTATCTATGGAGTGACATTATTCATTACGTAAGATGGCACGAGAACGACATCGATGCAAACGTAGAACGAACGTTGTATCGCCACATCTCGCGATAAGCGTGTCATAAAATTGTTATCTCGAAGCTAGTGGGAGATAACGTAATTGAACGTGACGCAAGATCGTAAATATATCCTTTACGGCCGATGAGTAACTTGTTACATCGAGCATTTATGGATAATGAGATAGTCGTCGCGCTGTGAAATATTCCGGGCGCATTTCGCAAAACTGCATGGTAACAGAGATAAATGGAATTCTGCCGGAGATAAAGATGAAGAATCCAGGTTGACAGCCGCACGGTTTGAAACGGGGTGGCACGTGTACCTCGTACGACGTGGCATTAATGTCTCCTATATCAGCGTGATGCATGTAGTTCTGTAGACGTGGGGCTTAGCATACAGGTCACGCTAGACGCAACGGCAACCACGTGGATTACACGAGTGGCACACTCTACCTGGATATGGATCCGCATATCTGGTATTACAAACAGAATCTATGCTGTGCGTGCATGTTTCGCACAATTTTAACGTTGCGTAATCGACAGCAAGTATAACATCGTAATTTCAGATTATTAAATAAAGAGCCAGGAATACTTCTTATATCTTACATAACGACTGACTCTTGTTACAGTTCGATAAGAATTAATTATCATGAAAATTATTATAAAAATTACTGTAAAAATAATTGTATAAGACTGTCTGCATTTAATCAAAAAGAGTGACTGCATATATTTTTACCTATAAATCTTGAAAACAGTCTTATAAGTAGTACATCGCGGGATATTTCAATCCTGATATTTCCTTTCATCATTTATAGAACTAACATAAAAACCATCAGTAACCATAAAAAAACGTTAATTAAACCGTCTACTGAAACTTGATTGAAACGCGATGTTTGATGCTCGAGCCTTTTATCTTTCATCATCGTCCAAAAAATCCATTTTATGTTGCTGCGGCAAGTAAAAAAAATCGCCAAAGTTTGTAAGTTATCTTTCGCTGACCTGGTTTTGTCTGAAAAAAATTCACCGTTTCTCAGGAGTTCCCGACCGCGAGTTAGCAAACGTGATTCCACGATACCATTATGTGCAATTTTATGCGGTGCGGAAGAAAGGCGGATAAAGTGGGGAGAAAGAGAACGAGATTGCGAGAGGTCGAAAAATAGAGAGAAGCGACGGGGCAAGTTGTATCCTCGGTTCCTTCGCGGTGCATCGCGGTATGGTTGTTCACATTCGAGCGAACAGGAAGATCGATAAGAAACGTCGTTTCGTTAAGTGTCGAGGTCGCTTCAGCCTTCTGGCGGTGGCCGATCGAGGCCGGGGGTGGAAATGACAGTCATTCCATTGGGTTCTTACTATTGTTCCCGTATCTATTGGGACTGGTTGACTCAACCTTTTCGCTGCCAGTCGGTGTCGAGTATCGGGGACGCTAATGCCATGCGGTACTCACGCTGGATTCTTCGTCTTTGTCTCGCGCACAATGGGTTTTGTTTCGAGAGAAATTTCGTGGGCGCCGCAATCAGTTTACTTTGCACATCGTAGCTGTCGACAGATGATAAGTAGTGATGCAGCCCCTCGAATTTTTTAAAGGAGACTAAGATTCGGAAAGATAACTGTAAGATGGATTTTTAACCATCTTGAGATTCTAATGGTGAATTTTATACCCCAATCACTACATTGTGAAAATCTTTCAAGGAGAATTTTCTATATCGATCAGTCGTACGCATAAAATTCTCACTTCTTCTGGAAAATTATAATTTTGTTACGTACGTACTTTCAACAGATGTGCTTTATTATAGCTAACAACGTTTTCGTTCAATATCGTGCACGAAAAGAATAAGAGTAAGAGAAAAAGAAAAGGGGATTTCTCTCGTTTCATATAATACGGGAGATAATCGAAGTCTCTCCGCGAACAAATCGTCTTCTGTACATGACATCGAATTTCACTGTCGGCAGTACATCCCGCAGGATGTCGACCTTCCTTCCGTAGAAAGGATCGAAGAGGCAGCTGCTATTGTTGCCAGTTAATTAAGGGAATTGATGAAAGATTAAGCAATTCCTCCCGTCTTACCGGAGCTCCCGCGTCTTACTTCCCCGTTCCATTTTCGTGTTCCATCCTCTCTTCATTTGTCGGGTACGATCGAGGCTGTATTGTGTACCAGAATTGAGGCACTCCGTCTAGACTTACGCATCCTTCGAAGATAGAGAAAACTCGCGCGATTAGATTGTACACATGAGAAAATTCCTTCTTTTGTAGGAAATAGGAACTTGAATGTTTTATAGGTTTTTCTCGTGGAGTAAAATTAATACTTTCGATCTAACTTTCTAGATACACGAAGAATATCACATTCAAGGACATAAATAATTCGATTAAATATAGTAATAAAGCAAGCAAATAACCAAATTTACTTCAACATCGCTGTAATATCAGTTTTTTATTATATTTCACCAAGCGATCAACTTGGACAAATTATTTGCTGAACAGATATACATGGCTGGCTATATGTTTTATAAATAAATGTTTATTATTAGTTTGCTTACGGTTGGTGGACCTCAATTTTGAATTTTAACAGAAAATTCGATTACGAAATCCGTACAATATTTAGCCGGATGTGTCGAAAATAAACGCTCGTAGGAGAAGTGAAAGGACTGGTAATTATAAATAAATTTCCGTTGCGCGCGGCAATGCGCTATCTCTGTGGTTTAAATGCGGTAACTTCTATAATTCAATACGATTTCAACGATTTCAGCGATTTTATTGTAATCTACGTTGATTCCTTCGCGCGACGTGGCACATTCACGCTGTTACGATTAGTTATTGGCAGAACGGTAATATCATTTACGAATATGCAATTGGAAAGTTGTAATTTACACTCGGCGAAGTCGATATGTCAAATGCCCCATCAAAACTGAAGCATCGAGAATTATCTTAATCAAAATGACGCGTGTGACATTGGTTAATGCAAAACTGTGTTAACGCGGTATGATTATTAATCGATCTATCAAAAAATTTTAATTAATATCGATGCAGAACTGAATAACGCAGATAAATGCACATACTAAAAAAAGAAAGAAGATGAAAGTTTATACAAAAAATAACGTCCAAAAAAATATGTTTAATATATCTGCGCTTTCATCAGCGTTCGGTATTTTCTTCGCGACAAAATTGAAATGTAATCGAGAGAAATGGAGTATATGTATCTTAGATTTAGCATAAGTTAGATCCATGTCACGATGCTAAGTGGATTGCTGCGGAAACATTAAATTACCTGAAAGCCCGCGGTCCAGTCTGCAATCGTCCGAAACCGCCACAGGTGACATGGGACGAGCCGACCATTAACCACAAGAGCCCAGTGTATACAGGACGGTCGTTCCATGAAGGACTGAAGCAAGCCATCGACTAACTGGATTTACCGGACCGGTCGAATTTGCTGCGAAATTAACCCTTTGTAACCATAACACGCATTAATGCGTCCTTCTTAATTGCACGACGCACATGACGTTGACCGACTCCACTGAAAACCGAACGCACGTATTATATACTCGGCTCGGCATTAAAAACTAGACGCCGCTCGTGAAACGCATATTTGCATATCGTTATCCTGAGTTTGCGTTAAGTCTCTCATTTCCGGATTTACGTTATCGCCGCGCGGCAAAAATTGCCCGAGAGGTATATCAGTATTCAGAATATCTACTCTCTTCCAGCTCCTCCAAAAAAAACAAAAAGTTTTTTCTATCTTAGAATACTCCCCAGACATAGTAAACTTTAGTCTTACTTTAGCTTCGTCCAGCTGCCATGTGCTCCAATGAGACTGGCGGATGTGGGAATAAATTATTTTGTTCCTACTCTCTCTATTTCAGTTTGAATCCTTCTTTGACGGAGATAATTATATCAATTCTATAAGTGTATCATTGGGATAATTATATTATTTCGATTGCGATATACAAATTACGCGCAAAATATGAGAGATGTATTGCACATATAAAGGTACACTAAAAAAAAATGCTATATAAACTTGTGAGATGCACCTACTCTCTAAAAATCAATCAGTGAATTATCACTGAAAACTGTGTGAATATTCACTGATTCACAGTTATAACGCACTGATTGACTTTCAGAGAGTACTCTCTAAAAATTAATCAGTGGATTATCACTGAAAACAGTGAATAGTCACTGGTTTACAGTTATAACTATACCACTGAAAAGCGCAGTGACTATTCACTGTTTTCAGTGATAATCCACTGATTGATTTTTAGCGAGTACGCGCAATCGTCTTGCCGATTCCTTCGTTCACCCCGAAAACTTGACGAATTAACGTCGCTCGAGACAGGACTAGACCTTTTTCTCCGTGATCCTTCGCCTAACAATATTTAATCCCGAGATCGGATCGGCCAACGCCGCAAATTTAATACCGACGTCGTGTCCAAGTGTCATCCCTCCTACTTTGTCTGCTTTCGGGCAAATCCGTTTCCGCCGCTACGGACAGTTTCTATATGCAAATCTACTCATAACTCAGCGAAAACATATCGGACGGGTCCGGTGTTCTCTGTGCCGTGTGTATTCCCGCGTTTCCCTTGCTGTCCTCCTATCCTCCGTCCTTTCTGCCCTTCTCTTCGCACTCCGTCGATTCGAAATGCCTGCCGACGAACGCCCCTCCGGAGATGGAAATCGCAGAAAATTCCACGCCCCCGACAAAATTACGACAGGGTGTGTATTGAAAAAGAAACAGTCGCTGTCGAACTCCTACAGTCCATATTTTCACATGGACGACACGTAGACAGAACCTTCTTCTTTCTCCAGTCGTGCACTATTTGTTATCAGCTTTATTTTCTCCGCACGAAAATAGGTGAACGTGTTCGACCCATTGAATGAGTAGTGTAAAACGTTTTCTTTATGTCTTGATAAACAAAGGCGACTGACGATTCCGAAATAACTATGCTCAAAAGCTGGTGCACACAATCATTTAATGGAATAATAAAATTTTGCATTTCATTTAAATGTAATTATCCATTTCCATTAAAAATCATATATTTAAATATTGAAATATAAATTATGTCGTAAGAATTTCAGTTTAACGAACAAAATTTCAGTCAGTCAAAGAACTACGAATTTTAAGTTGGACAAACAATAATTGAACAGCGTAAATAATTTTAAATTGTTTTAATGTATTTATTTCTAACAATACGGAGTACGGGTTACTTTGCATTCTTTAGTTTCAGCGTATCCTGCGTAACATATTACGTCTATAAAGATTTACATAAAAGAGAGATGGCATCGGTTAAGATATCTGCTGAGTAAAGTATATCGGGCAAGCGAATCGGACAAGCTGTCTTGCGAATAATATATTCTTTTCTTGTAAACAAAGTGATCATGAAAATGTATCTCAGAATATCTCTCGGCTTTCTCGACTTGATCCTCAATAGAGCGTAAGGAGACTATCTTGAGGTACTTCGACTTTTTGATATGAATATAAATAGTTTAAGAGCGGAGAGTACGTATATATATGTATATTAAACATGTAAAAATTATGGCAAGAGACATACATGTTAAAATTTCTTAAAGACATACACTGAAGAAAAGGCTTGGTTATAATACACCCAGAAAAAAAGTTTGTTTGAATTTTGACCTTGCTAGACTTTTATTTAATTTCAAAGAAATAATTTCTTCACCTTAATCAAAATTTTATTTGATCAAGACTGGAATTTCTAAGAGAATTCACATCTTTTTCTTCAAATTTGGCAAATGTTTTAATAGAAACAAATGAAAATTTTGTAGATTCAAAGAAACGTGATTTCAACGAATTTCATCATTTGTTTAACTTAACCAAATATTTTTCCTATAATCCAAACTTGATTAATGTTACCTAGATTTACGGTAAAATAGTTTCAACTAAACGCATAGGTTGTTATGACGATATAAATTGGTTAAAGTTAAAACGTGCAGAATTTAGTTGGCTCAGCTAATGCAAAATTTACTTTCTTTGTCAAAATGTTCATCATCATTGCCAAATGCTTTGCTGTTATTATCAAATTCAGTAATAATGACCAAATTTTTCAGAAAATATATTACTCCGTGCATATCACAAGTTTACCTAGAATTTGTATCACCTTTATATGTGCAATATGATACAACATCTCTCATTTTACGCGTAATTCGTATATCGCAATCGAAATGATATAATTATCTCAATGGTACAAATATCAACTTGATATAATTATCTCCGTCAAAAAAGGATTTAAATTGAAAGGTTACATACCTAAATTGCAATTAATCAAGCAACTATAAATAAATAATTCTCTGTGACTTCACGCTTATGCTTCGTTATCATCGCGATGTGATGAGTCTCTTTTCATCAATTTATGCGCTCATATCAAAGCGGCCTAATAATAATATGTCAGTAACTAGCTTACATTACAGCATACACATGCTCCACGGCAATAACCGCATTAATAATGCCACCCTTGTCGATAATAATCGCGAAATCACGTACCTTGGCAATATCGCGCCGATCGATTTCGGTTATTCGCGGGAGATAATACAGAACAATAACGGGGAATGACATATTCGCCATTTCCTCATTCATCGTAAAACCGCATCAGCAATGACCCTCCTCTTCGAAGAAATCGATAAAGTCTTTGTGCGTACTTTATTTAGATAAGAGACGGTTCATAATTAGCAGCGTATCGATAACGCTATCATATTTTAATTTCGGACGATGTGAGTAACGCGCAGAATCTCAAGTGCCTGATTAGCTGAAAAAGATTAAAGCGACTTCTGCATTGTTATTGAAAACTCCAACGTAAATTGATCGATAGCCGCAAATTAATAAAAAGCACGTGAAACTTTGCGTCATTTCGTCATTGACATTAATCGTCCGCTGACCTCGGGATAATATAACTTTGGCGAACCGCATCTAAGAACATCGCGCGATCGGGAAAGTGTCGTGGCGATGACAAATTAACGTGCGAATCACGACATTCTCCGGCGAATGCATATTTAAACAAGTTAAAGCGTGCGCGTGCAAATCGACGTAAGTCGATCAGCAACGGCCGCTGCGAAGTTTCGCGGCAATTACGCGCGTAAATAGCATTATCGGATGCTAACTGGCTAAGTTTTAACTTGGTTTAACGTAGGGAAGTAAGCGTCTTCTTGTTGCTCCCCAAGCTGCTTTTTAAACTCTTCTTAATCTCCGGAGAATTCTCCTCGAATAAAGTGAGAATGTTAAATGTACATACTAACGCAGTAGATTTTCCCGACGGGGGAGGATAAAAGAGTCAAGAAACCGTTCAACTGTACGCGACTTCACGATGGCAGATGGTGTTGTTACATCGGTAAATGGCATAAATCAAGCGATCATTATTCGAAGCCGCATGGCCGCAGCGGCCCGCGAATCCGCCTTCGATTCGACATGCCCTGTTTCCCCGCTTCTTCTTTTTCATTACTCGTTTCTATGCCATTTTTTTTATACTTCCGCCGCGAGTTCGTCGCAACAAACGTGTGATCTCCGCGCGTGGCCTATTGTCTGAACGCTATGCACGCGCCAGGAGGCGTTTCCGGCTTCGCGTATCACCGCATTGGCGCATATGCAATGAATTTTATGGGAGTCACGTTTATCGTTTTCGTCCCGCAAAAAGAAATAGTATCTCCGCGGCGCTAACAGTTGTGCTCGTAAATTAAAGACAAGAAAAGTCTGCTCTGAAAATAGAGGGAAGAGTAAAGACTCTCGATGAGGAAGACCGCGATACATCTTCCTCCAAATTTTCGATACCGTCGATTTAATTCGCAATTAATATTTAACGGAGTACCATAATGTAATGTAAATAAAAGAGACGTGTTCGGAACAATGCATATATAATTGCAATGTTAATATTTTCATTTCCCGAGAAACTCCAGAGGTGTTGGTTTTAACGATTTTGCTGTCAGTTAATTAAACAGTCTGCGAATTCAGCAAATTATCGAATTTAAAATTACTGCAAATTACTAAATGTAATTAATTTAAGTACACACTTATATGTACACGTCAAAATGTAATTACGCGGGGAATTTATATGGCTATTATGCGCATCGTTCTTTCACTAAAAAGGATTATTCCGCGGTCTCTCTGATCGCTGAATGAGAACTTCGAGAATTGAAGGCATTAAACTCTGAACCTTCTTAATGCGATGTCTTTGCAGTAGTATTACATTACGTTACATGCACGGTTAAACCTGCAGTACGACGTTATTAGATTGCCTTTACCGGAATCCAATGCGAGAAAGCGGAAACCGATATTACTGGCAACGCTAATACTGCCAATATACGTCGCTGGCATAAATTTGTCAATTCCGATGCGACGTGGAATAATTGTAATCGTGTAAGTGTAAGACGGAGTCTCGTGTTAATTTGACGGCTGCGATCGCGCGAGCGGGTCTATTATGAAATCCCTTAGGGTAAGGTGACCAAATTCGGATCAGGTTTTAAAAACCCTTCTCTCCATTGATAACCAGTTGCTTTCAGTGAAATTTGCTCTGCGTCAAAATGTTGTTAATCATGTCCTCTATAAAATTTTAAAAAGATAATTTCATCAGTTTACTCTGAAAAGCTGGCGACAAATTTAATCACTCTCCAAAAGTTAATCAGTAGATTATCATTGAAAACAGTGAATACTGATTGACAGTTATGTGAACCAAATGCGAGTCACAAATTTGACGAGTCGCTAATAAGCGACATGTTAAAGTGCTTCACTGAAATTTTACTCTTTTATATATTTACAACTTTATGCTATATCGTCGATATCATAAAAGGCTTGACGTGTTTTTATGTCGTTTATTAACGACTCATCAAATTTGTAATTCGCATGATATCGACGATGTAGCATAAAGTTGTAAATATATAAAAGAGCAAAATTTCAGTGAATTACTTTAACATGTCGCTTATTAGCGACTCATCAAATTTTTCATCCGCATTTGGTCTCTGATCCGAATGTCGTCACCTTACCCTATCCGCTTTCACGAATTTGCCCGATCGCGATCGCGCGACGAAGGCTGCGAGGTGCAAAGTTATAAAAAGAATAAAAATAAAAATATTGATTCACGCCACTTTCGCGTCCCCTTCGGTGACCGATCGCACGAGGGCATTTCATACGAGTTTTATGCGGCAACGCGCGGGCCGCTGGGCGTCACGCGGACACCGCCGCCGTTGTGGAACCGGATGCAACAGCCTGCCGCAGACTGACCGTCCGAGTGCGCTTCCGGTTGTAATCCGATCTGTGAGCCGTGAATTAATATTTCATCGCGGTCGCATCGCCTCGCGCCCTGCGCTTCTCTCCCTTTTAACGGGGCGCCTTCCTCATCGGCTGTCGCGCCCAACGTTTTATACTTGTTCGCTTTATTCACTTCCTTTTGTTGGACGTTTTCGCGCGTGAGATCGACGTCGTAAGGTTAACGATCCGTGCTCGCGGAAAATACTGCCATTCGAATTGCAGTCGGGGCACTTCCGACGGAGAAGAATCGCGGTGAAATTAACGGTTGCTCGCCCGCTTCAGCGTACAATGCAATGCATTAATGGTTCTGGTGCAAAACGCACTTATCACGCTTACTCTATAGGTCTCAGGGCGCTTACTACCGTTTCCCCGGCGGCTGCGTCCATTCTGCTGTTCGACAATTGATCCGACAACCTCCGTTGTTTTGTTCGATCATGCAATTCAGTCTCTCAAGTACCGCACAATCACGAGGAATTTTCAAGCTGTCATTAAAATTGTTAAAAATATTAATTAACGTAAGCATAAAGGGCTTAGGCTGTTGAATAACGAGCAGCTCGATTATTCTGCGAGCATTCCCCGTTAAGCCGCGTGTGTCCAACGAAAGTAATCCGAGTGAAAATGGTCCATGTTCAGGCAACCGCGGGGCAGCATTGGCGATCGCTACGTTTACATTTTCTCCGGAAACAAGGACGATTTCAAGTTTGTCCACGTAACCCCGCAACTTTTGTACGTGCCGGGGTCATGCCCATGAAAATGTCCTCGTGCTCTTATTCCCCGAGATGCCGCGAGGAATCTCCGGCGTCGCGAAGAACGAGCCCGCGCGGAGCGAGTCCCCCGGAAACCTGATGAGCGAAGTTCGATGACCTAAATATCGATGGCACAATACGTCTGCCGGCAAAGGCACAATGCGACTGCGATACGAAGACCCTCGTGACTCCGCAGCGACTCGAAATCAATACGGCGTATATCGATGATGTGTCAGTACGCAGACCAGACCGTCTTGCCTTACAATTGACTCCTGCGCCGAAGCCAAGTGGTCCAGGCGAGGAGGAGTCGAGACCGAGTTACAAAGGGCCGAGACCATCTCGCCGATCTCGGAATTGCCTGGGCGGAAAGACGAGAACGAAGACGTTGTAACTGCATTACACTGAGAGATACAGTTTGCGACATTTCGTCATTCGAACGTACCTGCGATATAGCGTCACGTAACTCGTACAGTTTACCAAATTAATAAAAAATTATTTATGAAACGACAATAAACGTTCGCTGACCGCGAGTGATCGCGATAACTCCGAGCCGGTTAGGGATTATTGAAAGTTCCACGAGATTCGTTAATCTGCAGCTTTTACGAGACATCTACGGTAATTCGAATGTGACAAGTTCTAATGGAAACCAATCTTTCTGTTAACAGAACGAAAACAGAGCCTTACGGCTGAAAGAGCCCGCGTCCCTGGCGCTTTCCGCCAGCGGAAATTCCGGCGGGTACATGGATCCAGACGGCACGGCCATTGTGATGTCATCCGAGCTTCTGCCAGCGCCGACCCCGGATCCGAGAGTGACGTGGAATTACTTTGACGAGCAGGGGTGAGTCCGGGCAGTGATCTTCCCTCGCTATTATTAGCTTTGCGAGCATCATTCACCTCGCGAGCGTCTTTTCGACGTCAGTCCGAACACTTTTAGACATTCCGGAAAGCATTCGCGGATGTAATATTGATTCAGCTGCAGCGAGACTTGCTCAGCCCGGAGTTGGAGAACATCGGCATTAATTATTTCGCGCGTTCGGCGCAAGTTATCTTCGGCACTCTTTTGCGGCGATCCATTAACTTTCCGCCGGCTAGAAACTCGCTAGAAACGTATCGCGCGTTTATTACTTGTTGCGTTACGTTGGAACGTTTCATTCTCTACGCCTATTCGTCGGTACTACTGTCCGTAATTATAGACGCGCCGTTATAATCGTTACGGGAGACGTCGTGTTTTACGGCGCGGTCCTTGTGACACGTGACGAATCCGCGCAAACCCGGATTCCGGGTTTGACGGGGGATTTCAGAAGAAATAACGAGAAATTCAGCGGCAATAATTTTCTTTGTGCAACAGGTACGTTTCAAGAGGTGGTCTACGTGCAGGCGAGGACCCATACGCGAGGAATAAATTCAATCAGGAAGCCTCTGACGGTCTTCCGAGCAATCGTGACATACCCGATACTCGTAGCGCCATGTAAGTAGCTTATTACGTAACGTTTGTCGATGTATCACGTTTGTTTCTTCGGTTGAACGCTGTCGGAATGTATCCTGCAAATGCTTTTTTTACACACGTAGATACGTTAAGCACAATTATACACATTAGGTGTATATAAATTACATATATTTATAGTATGACTTATACGGAATTTTCTTTCTTTTAAAATTTATCCTGAAAATTATGTGATCGTGGGACAACACGGTATTTCAAAGAATTTTGTGAGTTTTTTAAATTTTACCATATGTTTCACTAGTAATTATATTTACAATTTGTAGAGGAAAGTCCTCTATTATGAGATAGGTTCTGTTATGAGGCAGCAGGTTTTCAACACCCAAATTCAATCAAATCTTTTTTTGCAACGATTACACAACTTAACAATGAATTTTCCACTAAACGGATTTCGCTCCAAGGACAATAAATTCATGGTGGAATCAACTGATGATGCCTGTTAATTTAACAGAAACTCCGCTATCCCATATTAAAATCCTATCGCATAATAGGGGACTTTGCTCTATATATTTTACTAGTAAACTCGATGGTAAAATTTCACAAAACTCTCGTAAAGTTGTTCAACGTGCCACGTTGTCTCACGATCGCATGATTTTCGGGACAAATTTTAAAAGAAAATTCTCTCCATGTGTACACATCATTAACACATTTTGCATATAACCAGGGTTGGGAAGTAACTCGTTACTTGTAACGAAGTTACAGTTACAGTTACTTCTTTTTGGTAACTCTAACTTAACTTCGTTACTTTCTCTACATTTGTAACTGTAACTTAACTCAGTTACATTTTTTCGATAACTAGTAACTAATTTAATAGTTACATTAATAGTTACTTTATATATTTTTTCAACTTCCACAGATCGCATTAGGCCTTGCATTTGCGCATAAACGCCTTTATTGCCGCTTTATAATTCAGATGCAGATTCGATATTTTTATTTCTATTGCAAGGGAGTAACTGCAAAGTAACGATTCGTTACTTTTCGAGTAACTGTAACTGTAACGCGTTACTTTTCAGAATTGGTAACTTGTAACTGTAACTAGTTACATTGTTAGCGAAGAAACTGTAACTGTAACTAGTTACTTTTATAAAGTAACTTTCCCAACCCTGCATATAACATATACTAGTACGAAAGATTAATTTTAATATGCAAAATTGTACAGTATAAAATGTGTTTAATAATACGAACAAAAAAGGATGATCGGTGTACTGTGGCTAGTCTCTCACAACCCGTCGCAATATTTATTCGTCCCGTATCGTCCATTGACAAAAATGTCGAAGGCGGTTGCTCAGAGTTACGAAATTGCCTCGTGGAATAAATTCTCGATTCGCGTGTCCGTAAAAGTCGGCGGGACAAGTTCCTCGTTTTAAATAATGCATTGCCCCGTGACAATCGGTGAATACGATTTCCCGTCAGACAGTCCCCCCCAGCAGTCTCGGCGAGACAAGTACTTCGGGAGATGAGCGAAAAGACGGCGAGAAGAAATAAGAGGACGCAGAAATTGGCCTGTCGGTCGATCAGCCTGTTTATACGCCACTATTGGCAGCTACGTGATTCTCTCGGCGGATATTATTCCTCGCAAATGATCGGCAAGATCGCGGCGTACCGCTGGGAATTCATGCGGTATCATGACAAGCTGCCATACATTCAGACCGCCAAACAGCAGTTACTCCGCCGAAGAAGAGCGGCGAGATCTCGCAAATACTGAGTAGTAATATATTTCTCCCCGTATAAGTACAATAAGGTAGTTGTACGTAGTCATTTGCTGGAGAACTTTCGTCCAATTATCTTGAAAATTCATGACGAAAGATAATAAATTATATTCTCGTGGCAGTTTCTCATTACGAACTCCGCTCAAAAATATCTATTTCATTATAAACTTCATTTTTTAAACGTACCGAAGGAAGACTATGATATCCAAAAAATGCAAAAAAAGCCCGACCTAAATGCGTTAACTAGAAATTAAATGGACAAAAAGTAAAGAAGTTGAGGTGGTAACGTGGGTTACCACCATGCTTCAAAGGGTTAACGTGTGCATGATGAACGTAAAATACAAAGAATCCATTTCTGCGTATGCCACCGCGAATATCTCTGATAATTTTCTGCGAAGTGGATCCAGCATTAGTCTGTTTTACCTATCAGACACCGTGCTTTCATCAAATAAAGTAAACGCGCAGATACATTGAGAAATATTGAACATTTGAAAATTCCAAGTTTCGAACTTCATCATTTCATTGCGCACGTAGCTTGAATGCATACGAACACGTAAAGAGCGTGACGCTAAGAAATCTCTCGAACAGGCTCTCGAACATAAAACTAATTGGTAGCGCCTTTGCGCGATAGGATCGCAAAGTATACATATACCCGGCGCAATTCTTCTGATCCACCTAGGCGCAATCTATCCTTGTACGCTGTCTGACACAAGACTCGCACACACGTACGCGCGCATACACACGCGTCTTTTTATATCATGAAAAATTCAAAGGCGCCGTGAAGTTCCAATACATTCAGACCGTAAAGGAGTTTGAGTCGCTCCCAAGAAAAGCGATAAAGCCGCGATCATAAATTCCTACCGATACACATAGATCGTCGGTGCCGTTGTTACACGCCAAACGTGTTACAGCCGCCCTAAACGCGTCTATGTGTGAAGTCTCGCGTGAAACTATGTGTACATTTCCCGTGTTTACGGTCATTGTATGATGTTTGCAATGAATATAAATTATAGCCGTCGCGATATCTGCTGTTATATCTTGTCGCTGGAAATCATGCGAGGATCAACTGTTTGTCATGAAGATTAATCGGTTATATCTGTAATGTACGTGCTATGAAGGCGTATCGGTAATTAGTATCATGATGGTATTCGCAATAAATTGCGTTCCCATGTATGCATTATTTTCCCATTGGCGCATACGCTTTATTAAAATGTCATCAGTTAAGCGCAATGGGCATTATGGCATGTGATTCATATTTTTACGTACAGTATATTTCATAAAAAATGTAGAATATTTTACAAGATACGAAATAAGTATCGATGTACACATGCAATGTGCTGATAAGCACTGTGTTTTTTTAATTTACAATGATTAGTTTAACAAAAATTGCACGTTTTCTACTAGAAAAATTAAGACTCGTATCATGTTTTACATGTTGACCGCAGGGATTGTAGAACGCAGGAAAGCTCTTCCATCGCAAATATTATATTGCTGATACTCTTCCTTCGTATAAAGTTAGTTTTGTGTACATTACTTTAAAAAACATGTTGAAAAATGTCCCTGCGAATAGATAGAGAAATATTGCGGATCTGTACATATCGCGCTACGAGGTAAATCCCGCTTCAGGAAAATCGACGCAGGAACGTGCTTTGCAGCGCGCATTCTGTGCGAGATGAATTTTTGCGCCTCCTTGCTCGCACAGACAGACGTGACCTCGCGAAAATGCGGGAAGTCAAAGCCGGGCGAAGTTGCGCGTTTTAGATGAAAAAGAGATGGTGCTTTTTGCTAAGACGAAGGTCGTAGAAGGGTTCCGGACTCGATCCTAACGGTTAACCCGCAAGGAAGAAGCAGTGGGACGACGGGAATTGGGGAAGCAATAGAATTGAGTTTGCGAAGTTTTTTATGGGCGGTTCTCGCGCTTAATGGTATTGCCTGCTCTTGTTACCTTACGCGTCCAATATACCGCTAATAAAAACGTAGGCTGACTTGAGATACTCTCTTTCTCCCTCTCCCTCTCTCGTCGCTTTCATCGAGCGTGCAGAAGTACCATACTGTCCGCTCTAAATTTCAATCTCGGCACGGTTGACGATGACACAACGAAATTTGTCAGCAATCGTGTCGGGCCAAGGGAAAGGTTGACCGAAAGAGACTTACTCTGGGCAGTTTCGTCGCGAAAACCTTTTTGTTCGGATAAACTTTAGAATGATAGAATTTGCCTACAATATAATCGTGTATCCAGAATAATCGTAATTTAATATAATTATTTCGACGTCACGGAATATTACGCGGATCGGCATCTCTTGATCAGAGAAACCATAATACCTATAATCCAATCCCACAACTAATTAATTCATTATCGACGCAGCTAATATTGAATGTATCATAGTACACTTTGCAACATGCAATATTATGTTGTTGTTACACACACGATTAATATCCTCTCATTATATTGTTAAAATATTTTAGATGCTAATTTCCCCAATTCTCTGCATAGCCTATTTTTTAATTATCTCAGTATATTATTGTTTGCAAGTGAAAATAATTGTTTTCATACCTATTGTAGAACCTATGGTAGAACAAGATTTCCTTAAAAACAGTACGAGATTTGCAGTTTCTTAATGTGTGCTTTCTTTAAAAAAAAAAAAGAATTTTCACGTCAAGTGAAGTTTATCGTTAATTCAATATTGCAAAGTAGATGTTTTTAACGTGCACTTTGATATCAAACGATCAATAGCGTGTTTCCCAGGTCATCTCATCCTGAAACTTTATCCTTCTCTCGTCAAATCAAATTTTCTGCTTCTCTCCGTTCCGCGGCCGTTACACATGACTACGTCATGTTTCTTGCGAACGAACATGGTCAACGGTATCCACGAAGCCCTCCGAACGCGGAAGCCGTCCAACGCGAAGTCCCTTCATCGGAGGATATGACTTACAATTAGTATCGATATATTCGATTGTATCTCCTGGCTACGGGCGTTATGGCGCAAGATGCCATTAATTTTGCTTCAAAGCGAAAGGGGATTCGTATCAGTTTACGTCCGTTTGATTAATTCTGTATAACGTGCTGTCGGAGCGAATTCGGATCCGCGTGAGTTATCGGATACGATCCGTGACGTAAACTTCGTTTTCTCCCTGGCGCACGCCGCTGGTGCGCGCCGGGCAAGTAATCGCCTTGATTCCTGACGGAGCAACGCGGAGATTCTGTTAGTTGCGTTCGTGCATGACCTCATGAATCACGAGGGAATCAGCGAGAAGTCTGAAGTCCATATAAACGGTGACTGATGGGATTATACGGAATATCCGTCATGGATTTTATATAAGTGTTAGCCGCCTAGGATTGAAAGTAAATACATCATCCGCGCCTCCCCGCACGCCAAGAATAAACTTGACAAAATTTATTAGCAAGAATAATATTTGCGTTATATGCTCTCTAAAAGTCAATCGGTGGATTTTCACTGAAAACAGTGAATAATCATTGATTTACAGTTGTAAGTATACCACTGCGACCAACGACATATACAGGGTGTCCCATTTTAACTTGAATAGTAAAATATCTCAAATACTAAGCCCAGTAAACGAAAATATTTCAGACAAAAGTTGTATGGTTTTGAGGGAGACATAAGATGGTGTCATTAATTTGACCTCGAATAGTTGCTTGAAGATCACATGAAGATCACCTTCAATTTTTGTAATGGCATCCCCTTTTGTTATACTATCTTATTCTACTAATTAACATGAGCAACTTGTGTCTGGAACATTTTTTATTTGCCTAATACTTTTTCAGATATTCAAGAGAAAATTTATAACTTTTTCAATATTTAGCTTATGATATTTCGATAACTGTTTGTCGGAGGGAAAAGTAGCACAGGACGTTTTTACTTGATTTGGTCTCAAAAATATGCTGTTCCAATAGTGCTCCAATTACTGAAAATTTTTGTGTATGTAAATTTTGTATATGTTACAATACACAAAAATTTTCAATAATTGGAACACTATTGCAACAGCATATATTCCTGAGACCAAATCAAGTAAAAAAGTACGATTTTCAGTGGTATACTTATAACTGCAAATTAGTGACTATTCACTGTTTTCAGTGATAATCCACTGATTGACTTTTAGAAAGTGGAGAAATTATTTTTTCTAATTACGCAGGATCGTGATAAAGGTTAGTGCTTGTCTCATATTCATCGCTCGTAACCGTCCTTTAGGCAGCAATCGAGAAACCCGATAACCGACAGCCAGAAACAGTGCGTAAATGTTACACGATCTCCATTGAATGAGCTTACAATGTGATCGATTGTGCTCTATCGATCGACGAGGGGCCGGCTTTGCCAGAGTCGGTCGCTTTCTGCAAAAAGTCGTTTATTAAAACACTTAAAATTCTCGTCAGAAGCGTATGTTTGACCGCAAGGGAGATCCACTAGATCACGGCGTCCACTGCTACCGCAGTGCATAATATTTGACTCTCCGACAATCGTTCAAACATTCAACTACCGCGCGCGTACGAGTCAAACTTACAAAGTCACCGCAGTGCTTCGCAAACAGGGTATTCGTTATCGATTGCCTTCCTCTTGTAATTTCCATCATATTTACCGAGGCTAGAAGATCTACGTTATTTGCATGCCGCATGCCTCGCGAGACTTGATATTTCGGTCGATATGCATTAAACATATCAATGCGCTGTGAATGTCAAGATAAGGATCTCGGGAAAGGTTTACGCGTGATGTATGTTTGTAAATCCGCCATTGCGCGATCGAGCCTTAAAGGATTTCTAAGAGGGAAAAATCTTGTCGGAGTTGCCAGTCAAATTTGCATATCGAAAATCATTGTGCGCGAGCACAAAGCGGTGTTGGTTGTGCAAATGGTGATTGACCAAAAAGAAATTTTTTTATACGCAAAACTGTAAGTAATACCTCGCGCGAAGACAGCTGCGAGTATTACTTTTCCAAAACTGGCACAATATTTTATAAGATTTTGGGATTTTTATTTTTATTTCGACATGGCTTGCCGTCGTGCGAAGAATTATGGCCACGCCGAAAATACCAACCTCCATAGAACAAAACGTCAGGAGAAAAATTATAGGAGAAAAATAAACGTTACGGAGTTGCGTTACGGATGTGTTTCGGGGGGGGGGGGGGGATTGAAACTATCTATTTGCCTGTATATCGCCTGGCTGACGTAACAAGATTTCGCTACTTGCACGCGGTCTGACCGCACTCGCGGCTACTACTTCCCGGCTCGATAAATACGCGCGAGCCACTTGACATGGAAAGGAATCGACAGTTTTACTGGTTGTTGTTAAACAATCAGTCTGTCATATAAAATAGAATTTTTAATCCCCCACACATTTGCTCTGTGAAAACTCTTTTGCGTTATTACTTGTTTCATTTGCGTTAATACTTATTTTATTTAAAAAGGACTTGTTTTACATACAATTGAATCAATATGCTTTCACGCATATTTCTTGTCGGAGGTAAATTTGCCTCAACATTAATGTTGCATTATTGATATAAAGAATTTTATTTGGAACAATAATATTGTAATCTCTCCGTATATCACAATGATTTCATAAAGCATTTGCATAATTAATTCTACAAACGACCTGATTTATATATTATTAACTGTAATTTGTAAACTAAATCAATTAATTAAGCATACATTAATTAACAAAATACGGCAAAATAGTAAAAACAAGTAAGTTTATCTGAAACAGTCGGTCATATATCGCATTTTGTTTATGAAAATAAAATCTAAGAAGAAATTAATGCTTACATATTGCCAATTATACTAGGTACATCTTTTACATCATTCATTTGCACTCCCTACAAATTATCCTATTAACTTAAATGAGAAAAACGTGTACTAATGTAACTTACAATTAATACAATGTATTAATTAATTCTAATGTAAATTATTCAACAATACGATAGTTTCAGGCGAATAGTGAATCCTTATTAGACGCTCAGGTTTGATAAATTATTAAGTGTGCCTGCGTTCACAGAATGCAAGATAGATCGTGCGCGATATAGTTGTAGAGAATCTAGCGGTGCGTCTTGTCGTCATTTCTCCCTATTCTTATGAAGTAATAATTCGGTCAGTCCCAGGATACCTTAGTGCGCGGCCATGAATTATAACGAGAGCAGCTTTGTACTCTATTATGAGATCTTCTAGGGCCAGATACGCGTTGCCGTTTGATGTATAGTCGACCCGCTGGTCCACCGGTCCTCATTTTGCGCACCGGCTGTTTTATGTCTCCTGCATTATCGATCCGCTTTGCCGTCTCGGCCGTTGCAGGCATAGAAATATTTAATTTCTCTGTTTGCAATATTCCCGTGTGCACTGCAGTCAGACGTGTGCATTATGTAACAAATTCAGCGCTCCTTTTTCAGGAGACTCCACTCTATTGACGCGTTAAAGTGGTGGAAAGTGGAGGCACTTGTTCGTCAAGCGTCACGTCATTACGCGATGAAAAAGTAATTTGCCGCATGAAACGGTTTATTTTACGGCGGCGCATTTGCGCATTCGTGAAATTGCGCAAAAGACAAAAACTGCGGATGATGAATCGGGAGATTCATCGCGGAGAGGAACTACAGGCGAGTTGGTGCAACCACTGCACGTGGATCAAGCCCATATACTCTCAAGTTATTCAAGTAAATCCAGCGGTGTCTCGGGGAGCTTTACTCGCAAGAGGCGAGCGGGATCGAGTCACCGTGCCGCTGATATCGTCGATGGCACGACAAAGGATTGTCATCTTGCCCAATCCATCCGAATTGCACAATAGCTGGGCTATGCACGAGCGAACTTCGCTGAGTGATCATGAATCTGATTCTCCTGGCATACTCGTATCAATGAACTTGTTTTAACTCGGCTCTGCAATTCAGATTATCTTCGCTGACCTTCAGTGTTGTACAGACGAGGATCAGTTAATATTCACGGAACTCGTTCCGTCGGAGAAATCAATTTAAATTATTTTGTACAAGGGAAGATACGTGGGCCATCCGAGGCCACTATTTATACATTTCGTTCTCGCTCTTAAATTATATAACGAGAGGTTTGCCGTTTCGTCGATGGGACCGGTGCAGCCGAGCTTAATATCGCCGCGACGACAGCGCACTTTCCTAAACGTGTCCGGACAAATTGCGAGCGAAGTGCATCATTTCTCGAAACGAATTTCCCGGAGTCTGCGGACGCCGTGAGAGCTTCGCGTCGCGGGGAAAGTCGAATTACGTCAGCGGGCTACGAAGATTCTCAGAGCCGCGACAAAAGATGCCATCTTGTCCGATGCACTTGGCTGACACAATGAAGTTTCGTCCCTATCTAACCGTACGAGCCGTTACCGCCTGCGTCAGCACTTCTTGCATAAGCGCGTCGTCTGGCGAAAACGGACGACACTGCGCGGTGCGATTCCGTTCATCCCGAGACGAGTTCGAGCGTTCGCCACCCGCGCGAGAGAGTGTGCGAAAACACACAACGCGCCCGCAGGAGCGTTTCCGCGAAGCGAATCCTCCTCTCGCGTTCTCCATCCCTCCCCGCGATAAGACGGCATCGCGGGGTAACCGATTTCTCAGGTCTCGAAAAACCCCACCGCCATTCCGAGCTCGCGGGAAAGTGCTCGTTCCGCGATATCGACGCCGATAGAAACAATTTCGCTGGCGATTCCGACTCCTCGAGCGACGCTCGAATGCGCCGGGATTCGCGGGCGTTGCGATTGCGGCCGTTTCATAAACTCCCGAGTTATTTCCGAGAGCTTAAAGTCGTCATATGACCTTTATCGTGCACGGAAGATCGGTAAAAAACAGACCCCGCGTCATTACTTCCGTCGTTATTATACACAATTGACCACGGAGGAAAAGACTTTTGCAACATCTAGTTTTATACGAAACAATAATTTCAAATATATAACTATTTACACGTATCTTTTATATAATATTATATTTATATGTATGCGATTAAGCATATAAATATTTATATTATTCATAAATCTATAAATATTAAGTTAAATAATACAGTACAAATATCAAATCAGAAGTGCGAAAACATGTATCAATTTTAGAAAAACCATTTTTCCAATATCCTTCCGATCTACAAGGTTTCGATCCTTTGTTTTACCAATACTTCTTACGCGAATATTAATGTGAACCAAACAATTTCATCATAGCAAATCCGCGTACAAGACGCCCACGCGTGTGTCGAACGTGCGCAAGTCGCTGCTCCAGGTTTGCGCGCCTTACGTCCAGAAGTCCATTGTAGCGAATATCGTTTTAAGGCGCCATTTTCGGATAAGACGGCGTCCGGGATAAACGGATTTTTCAACTGAAAAATTCTATAACCACTTTGGTGTGCGGTGACGGTATTGGCGTGGCACGGAAACTCTCCAGCGCTGATTCGCCCTCACAATATGGAGTCCGACGCACGACTTCCGCAACGGCTGCTACAACTGTCCGATACAGTGACTGTCACGCTCAGACAGTATATTCGATAGAGTTTTTTTTTTTATCAGATGTCGCGACGTCTCTTTACTCGAATGCCATTTATACTAATTTTATACAGTCGGCGAAACGTGTCGAAACACCGCCTAGTTTATTCCTCGCTCCGCATTCGTTTACATAGCGTAAATAATAACTCTACAAAGTGTGCACTACTAGTTTTTCCGAACCTGTTTTTTTTAAATTACTTGTGCTTTATAAATAGAAAATATTTTATTTAAATAACGTGCCATACGCTATAATAATTCCTACCATATTATAGCATGTTCATATCTTTTCTACGAAATAAAATGTTTTGGCACATCTCACTACTTGTATGAATACGTAAAATGTTATGAAATTCTATACATAATTTTTGCGAGTGTTTAACGAATCGCGAGGAATATCAAGCTCGAGCTTATTTTGGATAATCACAGAAATTCAGAATACTAGAGAAGCCTTTGATAAAAATAATTCAAAGAGGAACTAATTTTCTCAGGGCACGAACAATGGATCTACCAGCGTCCTCGTAAACTTTATTACCGGTAAAGACAGACCCCTCAGTACACTCGGAGAATGACCCTCTTCACGTCGCTTCGTGTTAGCGGTTCTTTTTTTATCGTTGCACCTGCTGACGCCCTTTACGTCCCTTCGGCGCACAAAAGAGGGACTATACCATCTTATCTGAAAATACCTTAAAAGTATCTTAAAAATGAGTACTTCCGCGATTCAATTTGGCCGCGGCAATAAACAGCCGACTCTCTCTTCCTCTTCGAGTGAATCTTTTTACGAGCTCCCTGAAAATTATTTTGCGTGCATTCAGGAACAAGGCCGTCTCGCCAGAGTACCGTCGATAATACCGTGCCACGATTACGTTGATGTTCATCACGATAAGTTTCCGGCGCGTTAGTAAAAATTATTTAAAATCCCTCGCGCGGAATCGAGCGCATCGGCGATTCTATCGCGCAATGGAATCGAATGATATCGGAGATCGGCGGCAATCGTTTCTACTGCGCTGAAAATTCGACGGAAGATATTAAAAATGCTTTCGTGGAAACTATCGAATAACCCGGATTCATTATTGGATTTCTACAGATTTTTTTTCCGCCCATGCGAGAAGCACTGCGGAAACATTTCGAGTGATCGCACGATTTCAATGCTACATTAATACTGTTATGATATCAAATGGCATTTTCCGAATATATCGGAGGCGCTTCTAGATTTTCATTCAATTATCGTTTTTCCATGCTATGGTTTCTGGAGGAAACCAAATTTTTAACGAATGAATATAATCTATTAGAGGAAACTAAAATTTTTAACGCAATAACATTTTTTATTTTTATTATTGTAGCTTTTATATATATATATTTATTTATGTATGTGTAACATCCATTACACATGCAGATTAAATGAATTATTTTCTCGTGCCAAAATCTAAAACTGGTTTTAAAAATTAGGATTAAATTGATAAAGTTTTACTTATTATTATTATAATACCTATTTTTCACTTTAACTATTAATAACTCTTGTCTTAGGAAAAACTCTCCCTATATTTATGTAAAGATGACTAATGATTATCTGCTTAGAACCAGTTTCACAAACATCGGTTAACTGTTAACTAGGGTTCAGTCGACTCCCTATCTTTTCCCATCTTATTATTTAAGAAGAGACAGAGAATCAATTAACCTTTGGTTAGCAGTTAACCGATGTTTGTGAAACTAGCTCTTAGAGTAACAAAATCAATGCGATCGATGTTTAAAAATTTTGTCCTCCGATCATATACGCACAGATGGTTCTGAAGGCAGATGCTATCTCGTTATATTTTTCAATTGAGAAACATTGTTTTCAACAAGCGTACGCTATCTTTTAGTTTTTAGTGCCGTATTCCCCAACATCGCAACAGTTAGTTCGGTCGCCATGTGAATTGGTCTCCACGACTGGAAATATCCCAAGGGGTACCTATATCCTTCGCTTCCTGGCAATTTCCTGTATAAACGCTGGTAGTTACTTTTACAATAACCATGATCATACGACAACGTGGAGCTTTCTTATAATCGCTTGGGACTCGGATTCCAGTTTGTAACTTCAGCGAGTTTAAAACATGCGCGCTCCTATTCATTGACCTCCAATAATATCAGCTAGTACAATTCTGCAAATTTGCATGCGCGTATCTTTAGACGATCCCTATAGCTTTTATTTAAATCACAGACTCAGTATTTAATTCTTGTATCAAAGTTTGTATTATTAAAGCAGTTGAGATTGTAATTAATATAGAAATTGAAGAGAAGAAAGCTGCAAACTAAACATAAAAGTAATCTCTAAATTTATACAGAATAGGTGAAACCAATAAAGAAAAAGTTTAATATCATCTATTTGATATTACATATCTCCTTCCTTTAAACCGATGGTTTTCTCGACAAATTAATGCTCCGTATCTGAGAAAATGTAAGTAACTTCTGTATAGATCTTTTGGATACATTTTATCTGTGAAGTAAATTCAAGCGCAGCTTCTTTGAAGAAGGGGGATGTCAGAAAGAATGAAAGAAATATTTCTTCTTTTGATATGAGCATGGAAAGATGTAACCATCTTTTTCAGAGTCCGGAATACCTTCAAAATCTCATTTCATAATGTCTACGATTCTATGTGTAGCGTGATATTTTATATGAATAATGCGCAGCGATATCCTAGCATTCCTCTTTACGTCATATATCTTTGCGTTACACATAATATGGAAATTTCTACCTCCGAGGCATGTACATATACGTATATATCCAGATACGTGATCTTTACTAAATCTTCTTATTCCGACATCTCATTCAACGACACCTTACGAATAACGTTTATCGTAACATCTGCTGCAGTATTTATTTATCCTATAATGTAGTGTTCAAATATAACAACGAGATGTGTATCATAATATAATTTAACAAACAATATTTTAACGTTTAACTGATTTGAACTATTTTTCAAAATATACTCTTTTCCTTTGTATTAAATAGATATTTAATTTAAATATAATTGAGTAATACACATATTTAACGTCTTTTCCGTCCGCGATTAATGAGGAATGTTAAGTAATAAATTAGTCAAAACGCAACTGGATTCGCGACATTTATGTCTCGCCGCACTGGAGAGCTTCCACCCATTTCTTGCCGCCACCTGCCATTGGGGTAAACCGGAAAACTCTGCCGTGGCGCGGAGGAACCAGTCATTACGAGGGACTCGCTGTTAACGTTGGGAACTGCGGGTAATTAGGAAGCCGCTCGTAAATAGCGCGCCCCGGCGGCATGCCGGTCGGAACTTACGAGTTAGAACGAGGCGAGGCATACCGCGTTCAGAAAAGAAAGGAGGAAGAAAGGGAATTAGTGGTCCGCTTAACTCCGGAAATCTGTTATATTGACCTCGCGTTTCCTCGCCGGCGCGGCGCGGAAGTGGGTAGAGCCTTCCTTCGGTTTCCGTCAAGAGGATCTCGTCGACGTGGCACCCACTTTGGTTCTCGAGCGAGACTGAAGCCGGATAAAGGAAAAGCTGGCGAGTTTTCCGCGTATCCGTCATTTCCTACCAATTCTTGCCGTTTTCCTCTCGGAGAACGGCGCGGCCGAATTATTACAATTGTGTAAAATTCATTTTGTCGAAACAATCCGGCTTCCGCCGCGGGAATTCTGTGCCTACGAACAAGTTGGGTTTATTCCTCGTCGTGTCTCATTGTACGAGACACGTCGTGTCATTGTACGATTCATGATAGTGGAACGCAGCTCTGCTATCACCGATACGCGGCACAGATTTATCACGGAATCTCGTAGGAAATTTCTCGACGGGTGCAACCAACGTTACGCGCTCTCATCACGAGATATCCAATCGGGTGCCTGTAACGTCGCGTTTCTCGTCTCGTTTCAGCATTACAGCTCGCTTACTTAGTTTACACGCGCGAAAATAAATGTGCGCGCACGCTACGTACGCGCGAGTACGTCGGTTTGCACCTGGAAAACTAATCTCCGGTTACTGCTGCGGGATAATTGTGTTTGCCTTCCATTTAAGTTGTTTGCACATCTGTTTGCATCCTAGCTTCTCTTTTAGACTAACTCGTCTTCAGATTCGGCCTGCCATCAGGTCGCCATTCGCCGGCGTGCGGCTTCCTTCTTCCTTCCTCGCTTCTCTTTTGCCTTCCTCGACGTCGTATCTCGCACGACGATCGGATGCTCTTGATTGTCTAATTAAATTGCCTACTCCTTTTCTGTTTGCGGTACCATCGATTATTATTAATATTAAAGGCCTGAGATTATTTTGAGAATATCATATTCTCTGATTTATCTTTGCTCTATCAGATATCATTGCAGTAATAACCGCTGCTAAATAGTTGCTGAAGAAAGAAGTGTATATCGTACACACGTTGCTAATTTGAAGTAACACTGCCAATTTTTTTTTACCCGGGAAAAATGGAAATATTTCATTATATATGTCTCAACCATGTCATATCTAATTATATCCAATTCTAAAATTATCAGATCTTCAGAGATGTGACACTTTTATTGAATATTCAATATTATTATCTATTGAGATCTAATTGCGTTATCTTTGAACATTTAATTATAGATTTAGTTAGATCTCGATAGACAACCTCGAACATCCAAGGAAGTGTCAAATCTCTGAGGATCTGATGATTTTTAGAATTAGATCTCATGAGATACACTGAGAAAAATTGTATCGGATGAACCAATTAAATAGTGCGTTCGATGGTTAATTTTTTCGATTGAATTATGGATACATCCGATGAAATGCAGTTACCGGTGAAATTTGATTGACAAACCGATCATACTTTTCATCAGATATACAATTTAATTGGATATATCCGTTTGTTCTTATGTAATTGGATTATCTGATTATAATTAATCTAATTTTCAGTGTATAATTAGATATTACATGATTGAGACATATATAGTGAGATTTTCCAATTTTTCCCGGGTAATGTTTCTGTATCACGCGAGTAATTTCACTACGGATATCCCTGGTGAAGGGATGTGCACGGTGCTATCGAGAGTGCGCACGGAAACTATCGAGACGAGACTCTCTCGATGATAGAAAGAAAATCGAATAAGAAAAAGACGAGGAAGAAGGGGGAAATTAAATGAGACCGAAGTAAGGAACCGATAGATTTGCCTGTAAATTCCGAAGGAATTTGCAATGAAAGTTCTTTTTTGCGTCTAAACAATTTGGAAGATGGCAGATTAAGCTTGCAAGCGTATTACCTGTAATGTTATTTGTGTGTTATGACAACATTTATTTTAAGACAATATACAATATTGTGCAATAACAATGTTAGGCATATTATATATTATCACAATGTGCACATCGAGTAAATCGACGTATAAACGAGATGCATAGATGTATACGTGCACGTGCATGCGGTATATGCGACAATGTACATGACGTTTGTACTACGAGTGACAATTATTCTAGTTGTACAGGCGTGAACCTTAACGAGCGCGTACGGCAATTAATGGCGCACACCATCCTGCGATCATTATGATCGATCGCTGCCTCCGATTCTGGACCGCGCGCGATCGACGCGCTCGTGCGCTTTCCCGCGAGGATGCGTTCCCACAGTTATACCGGAAACGGAACAGCGATAGATCCGGACAGAGTTCTCTCGGGGAAAGTACGCGATCGAACTTTTTAAAACGCACAGGTGAAAGAAGCTCACTTGCGCACGGCCATCGCTCGTGTTTCTCCCCAGTTAGCTACCGTCTACGGGACACGAAGGAATGTCTCGAGATCCCACGCGGGCCATTAAGGCCAACAGGGAAGTTTCACGATTTGATCTATGAGAGGCAGGTAATCTAAAATAGCGTGAAGACGGGCTCGTTCGTCTTACTGATGCAAATAACGCGATCTTTCCTCGTCGATTCGGTGAAGCGGATGTTTCACGTGATAGGAATAGATTGGAATAAATATTAGCCTCCGAACGTCTTGGCCTCTATGAAATATATAATATATGAAATGTCTCAGAACGCGATTTATCTCGGCGGCATTTGGATCCGACCTTTGATTATCACAGAGTTGATGCTTCCCAGAATATCAAGTAAAACTTATTATATGATAAAAATGAATTTTTATTAATATCTTTGACACATTAAACGAGAGAGAAATGACGTTAAGCATCAATTTCCAATTAAAAATATACTTATATTATTAAAACTTCAATTTAAGATAAAAATCGATTCAGGCGTGTAGATTAAGAGAAAGAAAAGAGAACGCTTAATTTTAAATATGGAATAATTATCGCTAGTTCCTTACAATATCATATATCTGTATACACGGGAAAAAAATGCTTGAATTAAACGTTGATTTAACGTCACCAGCTGCCACAAACATAAATAATTTACTCAATTGTATTTGCTATGGATTTTAATTTTAAGCATTCAACTAAATGTCCAAATTATTGAAACAACTATCTGATGTTTTTTATTCATTAATACTGGTGTTGTTTCAACGATTTTATTTCAATTACACTGATCTTGTTGATACAACATCATTTTTTCCGTGTATGCACCACAGCATTATCGTCCGCGGGAAATGATTTGCGGAAAACAGTTAATGATCACACCTATTATAGAATGGTTGTGGTACTTTCAGCACTCATGCATTGAACACGGCGATGAATCAAATCGATTCACCGAAAGAGCTCAGCGGACCACGTATTTAATGATTGAAATTCGTTGAATCACAGTAACACTGATATCGTGACGGAAATTTGCCGATACGCTTCTATGAACAGCTCGATTCTATTTTGAATTTATACAATCCCAAAAGCATCATCCGATTGTATCGTTCCAATT
The DNA here is from genome assembly GCF_000949405.1 of Vollenhovia emeryi. Lineage (NCBI taxonomy): Eukaryota > Metazoa > Arthropoda > Insecta > Hymenoptera > Formicidae > Vollenhovia > Vollenhovia emeryi. The sequence goes on along the minus strand of NW_011967235.1, from coordinate 1,213,717 downwards.
ATCGTTCGGGGCACGAGCGCCAATCCGTTAAAAGCTCGAATAAAGAAACATTGACATTTCATTAAAAAGTTATTAATAAACTTTCGGACGTAGATATTACTTTTGAAAAACTCAAGCAATGTAAGCGAACATAATAAGTCCTTACGAGTAGAAATATCTGTCAAAAATTCTTCAAACGATATTAAAACGGCTTTTTGCGATTTTCTCGCGGATGCTCGCAAGCAGAAGTTTTTCCATTTGCGTCATTACTTTTACAACTCGAAAAATTAAGGTGCAGGTCTTCGGTGAATCGGTAATTTGGAACGAAATCACGGTCAGTGGAAGAACTTTAAATCGCACTTTCGCCACGATAATTATCGGACTCATAACAGCGCGGTCTTCTTTATTCAGGACCATCGATTCCGGGTGGGACAGAAAAAGACCTCGACTTAAATTCGGCCGGTCAATTAGCGCTAATTAATCGTTTCTGCACGAGGACCTCCTAGGGTGCGGCGCTCTAATTTCTTTTTTTTCCCCCCTCCTCCGCCCACAAAATAGCCGTCCTCCATCCTTTCTGGATCCAAGCTGGATTGCTCGATGCTACAGTTCGGTTTCTGCTGAATAATACATAAACCGCTTTTAAAATCAAAAAGTTGCTCGTCGTTTTTCCGGCCCTTTTTTCAGCAGCTATGCTCGCGCCGGTAGGGCCGGTCGTGTGAATACTTAAACGCGCGCAGCTGCCACTTCGTGTTATAACGACCGTTTTTTCAAGGCTCGTCACCCTTTCCCTTCCGTATTTTCCACTTTTTTCATCTCGAAAAGATAGAGAGAGATAGAGAGGGCGGGGGAGGGGAGGGAGGAGAAGAGAAAGATATGACACCAACCGTCCTTTCGTATACACCGACATTCTTTCGTAACACGAGAGCACACGACACTAGAGTGAAAGCGATGAAAAACGATTACGTGGTCCAATTAATGCCCTCTCTTGTAATTGTGCAAGAGATTACTTTCCCGTCGATAATTCACGGTAGCCTTTATTGTTTTTTTTTGCGCGCATGCGATTATGACTTGGCCGATATTAACCATTAACCCGCCGCTTTCGCAGCCTGCAGATTCGATTGCTCTTGTTTGTTTGAGAGTTGCAGAATTTTGTTGTTAATATATCAAATTTTTAAAAAAATAAAATATAAACGATATGAGAATAACAGGTAAAAGAATGATTGCACGATATCAAGTTCGTTCGAATAAAATTTGATTTGATAAAATCTTTTCAAAATAAAATTCATTTAAAAGCAATAGTCTTTTTACATGAAAATTGAATGTACAATATATTTGTCGCTTTAAAGAAGCTCTTTTTGAATGTATTCGTTCGAATCGCTGATATTAAAACGCATTGTTTAATATTTGAATATATCACTGCACGCGTTCGAGTCACGTTACGTTAATGTATTGAATATACCACATACTTACACGCTACAAGTATATAAACTCTGCTCCCTCCGATGCAATTTACTTTTTCCTCGTTCTCCACCCTCTTCCTCCATGCAACGACTTTAATTTTCTCGGGAGAGCCTGTCGCGCTATATCGCCGTCGTAAAAAACTTGCACGGAAGAAAAAAGGTTACGCGGCTCAATTATTCCGTCGTCTTCCCGCACGGTAATCCTTAAGATCCGGTCGAGTCGCAGGACAGACGATTCCTGGTGCACGGGACGAGGTACTTTGTTTCGCATTAAGAACCGCTAAACGTGCTTTTTGCCGGCCGCTTTGAATAAATTTCGTGGCCCGCAACTCGAAATGCCGATTCAACAACCGCGCAGGGAGTTGCGGAGCGATTGCGCCGTCCTTTATGTCGGCGAAGTTATAATTGAGAAAAGTTTTCGGCTTACAAGATGAATATAATTTAAGCGTAGTCGCGGCCGCCTTGCGGATTATCGAGCGAAAATTTATATACGGGTCGCGATAAACCACTTTCCATTGTTGCACATCCGTGAAGAATTATGAGTCGTTGTACACGTTACTTGAACGTAGAGAGAGTCTCCTGTACATGTTGCTTATTTTTTAGAGAGACTCGATTAAGTAGATGCACCGTACAAATTAAGTACGTGTATAATTGCTTAAATATACTAAATTTTTATTGTCATAAAAATGTTTGGCTACACTGTTATAAAAATTGTAAATTTACTTGTTATTTATCAACTTCGACAATGTTTTTCCCGTTTTCCTATTAAAACTTAACTATCGTTTTAAACGAAACCTATCACGCATACTGCTCGAAAATTACCGATCGATACACGATGAGAATTTTCTTTCGTAAAATTTGAATTGTTATTCGCTTTTGATGCACTTCCGACGCGAGATCTCTCTCCGATTGTTCAGCTGCGATTTGTACATGTCGGTTGCTAAATGCTAAGTCCGGCATTTTTTTCTTGATTGGATAACACATCGTTTCTCTGTTGTCACTTCCACACCCTTTAATTACACGAGGAAGATATCGTGGTTGATGTACGGCAATCGTCTATAATTATTACATCAAGTTCAGGATCTCCCTCTGGCGCAATTAACCGAGAAAGCGCAGTTCTCGGTTCCCACGGCGCGGGCGGAAGCAAGATCGACGTGAATCTTCGCGGAAACCAAACGCAAAAATAACGTAAAATAATAATATCCAAATTTCCCAATTTTTACACAAAAGTTGTAACACATTAATAATCCGCGTGGTCACAGTACGATTCTTGTCTTTCATGCGTGTGGTGATTCTGAAACTTAAAAATTGAGTAGAGAAAAATTATGAGATAGACTTCTAATATGAGATAGTAGGTTCTCAACATTCAAGTTCAATCGCAAATCTTTTGCGATCTACAACGATTACGCGATCACACAATAAATTTTCTACTAAACAGATTTCTCCCCAAGGGCAATAAATTCATGTCGGAGCCGAGAGACGATGCCTATTAATTTAGCAGAGAACCTACTATCTCGTATTAGGAGCTTATCTCGTAATTGCGGACTTTCCTCTGTGTCGTGTCTGGATCAATTTTTTCCCGACAAGTTTAGATAGTTTAAGGAAGCTTCGTCGTATATATGTGTAGCAACTCGACACTTAAAACATTTTTTTCGTGCTGTACGTTTGCCAACAGGCGCGTCCGCGTGCGCGCCGATGCTTTTCCCGCTGGACCGAGGGAAAGTTCTCTCACGTGTGCACGTTACCTATGTACCGCATGTCCTCTTAACGCGTCGATCTCTCGGCGGGCGACTCTCATTTATCTCGGTCCCGCTTCGCGTCCGCAACGTGACTCAATCTTCCCTCACGTAAGGACATCCACGTGAGATCCCCGTAAGAGAGTCGCATCTTATTCCACCGACTGCTCCGTCCACCCCCCGATCACGATTCTATCTCGTCGATTTCAGGATCTTTTTGCTTCATCCTCTCGTTTTAGTGGGAATACGTGGCGTGAACTTCGCCACGGGCAGACGAACTGCGCACGTTCCTCGTAAAATGCTTCCCGTCTAGAAAGCGCCCAGATATTTCGTTGGGATATGTAGAAAACGTGTGGAGTAAATTTCGCTGATGGCACCGTAATCCCGCGGTATAATTTCACTGCAAATTTTACGGCGCCCGTAATTACGCGGCATCAATCAACGCGGGGACGAACCTTTCTTTGTCGATTCTCATGTCAGATCCAGGTCCACGAGGAGACATCGAATAGTACGTGACGTGTCGTCGTATATCACGTGCTCGCTCGCCGTTATGGTAGGCGAAGATTATTAACTCATTACTGACGGCATGTATATACCGTTTGAAGGGATCATTACATGCCACGGCGAGAGATTTATTCCATTTCACGACGCGATATCAACGGTGAAACTTTCGTACGTCGATGGCTTTTGATCCTGGAACAGTAATGTGATCTGATGGATCACATATAGTTGCGCGCCGAAGGTGATGAATCGATTCAATGTGATTTTCTAGCGCGAGAGGCTGAAAGTATAAATGGATTTGCATAATGCATACGCAACGCGTTGCAGGGAACAAACGCGTAGGTCGATTTAAATGATGAGAAGCGATGGGCCAGAGGTTGCTGGGAAAGAAATTCAGCGTGCGAGACATTTTACCATCCTCTACACGGAGGAGCCCGGTGATGTCTTCTCTTTCTTGGATGCGAGCGTCGTCGCAACGTTGCAATAAAAGTCGCACTATATATCCCTCCCCCCCACCCCTCTTCCCGCCGCGGTTCGTTCGTATAATTAATGTAATGTTCGCGGCGGTTCTTTATGTTTAAATCCAGACGGTATCGCGGCGGCGGGCGAACGAGGTGAAATACGCAAGGAGACGAGAATGAGACGGCGAAATGGGAAAAACGAGCGCGAGCGGAAGGGCGCAATTGTGGCAGCTTCGCGGAAATTACGAGCTTAAGGGAGGAGGACCACGCCCGGGGAGATGAAACAACGCCTCTCTCAAAACTTATACGAAATTAGATTTTCAATTTCTCTGCCTGGCCAGCGCAACGGCCGCTCGCTGTCCTCCCTCCTCTATCCCTCTCTCTTTCTCCTCCATCGCGCCATCCCAAATTGCGGAGAAAATAGAAATGCCGCTGCGACGAGCCGTAAGCGGATGCAATCCTTTCGCTGGATTACAGAGGGTAAAGGGAAAAGGAGTACGGAAAGGTGCGACGAGAGGAAAAAGTCGCTCCCGTATCCTCTGCGACCGCTCGGCTTTATTTACATTTTCCTATGGGTCGACGCGCTATCTCGGCGCCGAGCGTGAATTGAAATCGCGAAGCTAAGTCGCGGAAAAATAACTGCTTGTGGACACCTCACCGCTGGCGATATTGCGAATTTGCCACGTTGTAAAAATACGATAAATATCCAAACTGAATATAGCAGCCGCATGGATATTCTTGAAGCCCCGTCGCCTCGCAACCGCGGCATAAATTCGAGTTTATTCCAAGCATATGCAAATAATGCTTTCAAATTATAGATTCCACATATGTCTTAAGGAGATGCTGGAGTGACGGCAAATACCGACATGTAGAGTGACACAGCTTTCTTTCAATTGGCTTTACAGATTAAAAAATCCTTTCATATACTTAAAGTATGTACATACATACAAAAATGTATTACAGGCTGGTCAGTTTAAGACTAAAAACGAACAAAAATTATAAAATATTTCTTGGTGTTGCACGTAAAGCTATCAGTTCAAAGAAACATTCGCTTGTATACAAATTATATAACCCGTTTGCACAAATCGAAAGCAGTCTGCAATTCGGATCAGATTAAAGAATAATATCGAATCAGTAAAACTAAGATTAAAAGTCTAATAAAAAAGATTACTAAAGAACTTAATTTTATGTAAAAACGCATATCTTTACACCCGAAGTGTAGCTACGGAATGACAAACTGTAGGTGCCAGATCTTGCAACAAATTGCGCTGTAATATGTGTTAGACAAGGATAGATATCTCAAGAACTCTGTTCTCGTCTCTTTTATGTTGCGTATGTATGTTTCCAACACATCTTTACGTCCTGGGCTGAATGGCAATATAGGACATTAAATTATATATATCGACGATTTCAAAGTTCAGCCGTCAGCTGTCAGTCCAGGATCCCCTTAAAATCTTGGCTTACAAAATGTTTTTTTCGCCGCGTGCCTGCATTAGCGTATTGACTCGTTTGTATTTGAAAGAGCGGAAACCCCAAAGACTATAACTTTGATGACGAGAGTGTTAAAGGGCATTAAAACCGTGCGAGAGTAATTTGACAATTGTGCCGCGTTCCGCGTTTGCTGGCCAATAAATCCGGCTTAACGAGATTAAAGGACAGGCAAATTCGGCAGCAGCCGGCACCATCAAACGTGTATTCGAGCAAAAACGAAGTTTTCGAGTTTTGTACGGTTACGCATCGGACGGCATTGTCGATGTGCGAACGGCACGGTCATAGCCGATGACGGATAGGCAATATACGATGCGATGCACAGACCAGCGAGCCAACTCGAAATCGCTTTTTCTTATTTGCATAATTTACCACGTCGCGCTATTCTACGTTGAGAACAGAATATCGGCATCATCTACATAAATGGTCTCTTGAAACTAGTATTCTCTTTATTCATGGATTTTATATATATATTATATATATTATATATGTATACACACATATACATTTGCATTCGGAGAAGGAAGAAAGAATTCGAAACATTAATCACGCACAATTGTACGATTCTGACGACAACACTTGCTCGAAAAGTTGTTGTTGGAATGCAGGTAATTTGTATTAAAAAATAATTTTTCGCCGTTTCCAATACGCGCCAACGATGCGAAAGGCCAAAATCATTTCCCTCATGCGGTTATGACAATACGAAATTTCCGCTGGGAGAAATCCGAACGATCCATATTGACGTGAAATTATCCCTATCGCATTGTCACGAATGTATGATGCAATTTTCCAACATACTCCGAATTGGTTGCATTTTGCAATATCGCGGAGAACGCGCCGACCGCGTCTATCAAATGATGAAATTCCCAAATAAAGCATATATGTATAATTCGAAAAAGTGCAAAATAAAAAAATTCTTTTCCGTAAGTGATACAAACCGAGTGAATTTTGATAAATCCATGTTGATTTTCGAATATAAAAGTATTCTTGATCTTGATAATATTACAAGTAATGTCAATTATTAGCGGAATCCTGATTACGATTGCAGGAGATACGATATTTTCGTCGAATCTTTCTATTTTGATTATTCATATTCGTATGCCCATTTTACGCGAAGCTATAATAATAAACTAATTAACTCATCATGAGCAAAACATTAATTCCCAACAAATATTGTTTATTATAACAACGTGTTCACAGATCTGTCTGATAAAAAGAGGGGAAATAATGAACGGCGTATCATATATCTCTACTCCTTTTGCCGAGTGGATAACAATTGCAGCCAAAGCAATTATCGGACCTATTAATTGAATCTTTCATCGAAGTGTAAGGATTGATTTCATTTCATTTGGTTGCGTATGTACATATAGGTCCTATTGTGTTCATTAGTTGACGATTGTTATATTTTGTTAAAATGTTTCATCTGCAAAATTAACGTAAAATAATTTAGAAGCTCGCCGTAGTATTGCTATATCCAATGTAAAATAAAAATCAGACGCGAAGTTCCAGCGGAACTAACTTTTGTTCGTAAATAACACTGGCGGGGAAACAATCAAAATCCTTTATTCTTGTTAAACAAAAGTTTCTGACCTGCTACGGCAGCAGTTCAACTCCGCCAAGTCAAATGTTGACTCGCTCTCTACAGCCATAACTAATGATCGTTCTCGATCTCTGTGAAATACCGTTTTCGATCACGTCGTGAGCCAACACAATCGAACCCGCTGCTGAGAAGGCGGAATTCAATTCTTCAACTAATTAACTTTTGGATTAATAATTTCAGACAAACCCGTGGAATTATCGTAGCAATTTTTCAATTAGACAGTAGAAAGCTTAACGTAGCATAATTCGATCAAACAGTTGGAATAATTGACAATGTCACCAGAATTTAGAATTTTATCAAATTCGACCGGATGAAAACTATTCGCGAAAATCAGAGCGTAGCGCAGATTAAATTCCGCTGTAAACGTACGCCGGTGGCTGAAAAATAAGCTTGAAAATATAAATTTGCAAGTGCGTACAAATATCGTAATATTATACATGAAATGTTATCGTAGTTACAAAATCAGAGAGCATTATAATAGGATACCGAAATTATAATAGGATACCGAAATTACTCGTAATATTAATACACCCATCTCGATGCATAGCTGAACTCAAACAAATTTATGCCGACTGCAGCTGGCATTTTTATTACCTATTCCAGCGCCGCAAATGGGAGTATAAGTCACGTGTTACGGTGTACATCCGATATATAATCTGAATCTATTGCGAAATTGAACGGGGTATGGTCGTACCAGGCATTCTAATACTAATCGTCCGTAAATACGTCATTATGCAAATTGAAAAGCGGATAAGACTGCTGGTCAATCTTCTTACGCGTATAAAATTAGATTCCGTTTCCTTTTATCTATTCACGGCCTCACTTTCGCGAATTGGATTTTAATTGGCAGCTTTCGGCAGCAAATCTGATAGAGTGGCATTAAATCAAGTAGTTTATACGACACCGTCGAATTGCGCGGGTCAGTTGACTGTCCTCGATGTCATATTGACTTTGACCAAGTGGTCCCGCGGCATTTCTGACAAAGTTGTTCACTAAAGGCTCGTCCAATCGTATTAAATTTCCGATGTTTAAACTGATGTCTTCGAACCGACTGTTTTGCATTTTCTTTGTCTCACGTTCATCATGATCGGTAACAAAACGTTTCAAACTCATCCGAGAAGTAATCGAAAACACGTTAAAATTCATAGTGGCACTTTCTACATATTTGAGCTACGTTTGACGTCACAAACCGCTTATACCCGTGTATTATTATACGCGATTTAGCCGAACGCCAAGATTAATGTTAAGCGACTGTGTCGTCGGGATTGTTGTTAGAAAGATCAAAGCTCTCTCTCAGACTCATTACACGCGTAAACGCGCGAAAAGGCAGATATTAGCTTGACAAATCTCACCGTAAGCTTTGACGCGGGACGGAGAAATCGCCTTATATCGGCAGGGGGGGGGGAGGGAGGCAGACCAACATGCGGAAACGGAGAGTGACAACGAGGGGTGAGCGAGAGGAAGCCTATTTCGCCCGTATCCAAGGCCACGTCATGAATGCGAAAACCAAGGAGGACGACGTGTAAGTTATAGCGGTATTACTTTCGCCACACCAGAATCCCATAGAGACACCCCCTCCTTCTGTCGTTCTCTCTCTCGTCCCTCTTCTCGTTCGTATAGGCGCCCCGGCCTTCTTTCTTTAAGCATATATCTCCAACACGCCGCGTGCTATTTTTTTTTGTTTATCGCGCTGTATGTACGCACAACGAAACCGGAACCTCCGACCAATTTCCCCGCGTTTCCATAGCTTTACGCTCTGTACCGCAACGGAAAATATTCGTCACGAGCGATGCTGTGAAAATTCTGGAAAAATAGCCCGCTATTTACTTGCTTTGAACGATAACGTTGACCATACTTCAAATTAATATTGTCGCAAACAACTTGCATATGCATGATGAAATATTTTTCGCGGACAATAATGACCCTGCATTTAATTAAACGCCGATAGATCTGTGAAAAGCTCCGCGAAACGTGAGAGAAAAGAGGAAAATTGCATATCAATGATTTGGAACGGAAACAATCGATCGTGAGATGATTTTCAAATTATAGGCTTGTTTTCTATTGCTGCACCGGTGAACTAGTGCAGTGAGCGAGAATGAGAGAAACAAAATACTCGTCTTGCTCTAATTTATTGCACCGGTTCACCAGTGCAGCAATAGAAAACGAGCTTTATATACGCGTCGGCAAAACGATTAATGTCAATCCACACGAAAAGCAGACGCGTCCTGGGTCTTCGCCTTTTCTCTTTCTTGTTACACGTTATCCCAGAATTGAAAGCCGCGAAAGCTCTCCCGGTTATTCCAGCAGTATTATACCGAAAAAATGTTAATAGGATAGTTTCACGTTGCCGTTTCTCCCAAGGGGCATTCTCGGGCTGCGAGGCTGTTTGCGGCGGTGCCGTCACGCGGAAATAGAAGACCCGGGTATTTTCTAGCGGGATAAAGAATAATAAAGCGAAACCGGATATTTTCCGCGGGCTGATCTCGAACTGTCGCGGGTGGGATCTTCCGGAATTTTGTCCCGCCGGATGGAAACGGCATATGCAGATATTTCAGGTTTGGATCCTGGAAATGCAGTTCGCTGCATTAGCGTGTAAACGTCAGCCTGCGGTAACTTCGATTCCACCCCTTTATACTGTAGCGTCGCGTTCGTAAAATATTACGCGTTCATCCACCGTTGGCCAGGTCATGGTATTGTATTTTGAACATGGGTCAAAAGTGATATTTACTCACACGTACACTCTTGTTCCGCCTCGGAATCGGAGGCGAGTTCTTCGCAACAGACTAATGAGTCTCTTGTCACCATGACTAGTGTTTCGCAGCCGAGCTCCGCTATCTTGTTGTCGACGGTACAGGCTGAAGCCCTGGACGTACATGGCGACCCACTCTCTATTCGGGTCCTATTGGATAGCGCTAGCCAGGCAAATTTTATTACCGCGAGTTGCATGCGAAGAAGAGGTTTCGGTCGGACTAGAGGCCACACGTTGATTTGGCCGTGAATGATACAAGGGCGGCTGCAACCGCAGACTTGTACATATAACTACTAGGCTGCTACCTTCAAGCTGAAAAGTGAGGCAAGATTTCCGCCATGTCTTGCTAGGTAAATAAAGTAGTACGTGTGCATCGGTGTGTCACTGATAGACTATACTACCTAGCAAGACATGGCGGAACTCTTGCCTCACTTTTCAGCTCGAATGTAGCAGTCTAGTAGTAGAAGTCCGTGGCCGCAACCAAGGGTAACACTTAATTCGCAATTCAACCACGTGGCTGGAAGGACATTCGTACACTAATAGAGGCTACGGTCCTTCCACGGATCTCAACCCAATTACCGAGCAGGCGACTTGAGAGCGAGAATTGTACACGTAATGATATGTGCTTATCCACCTCTCAGCGTCTGTTAACATTATATATTTATTTATATTTATATTTACTAATTAATAAATAACGGCGATGTATTCTGCAGCTATTTCGAACTCGTGAACGAGAACATGAAAGTTACACAGAATAAAGGAGTTCGAGACGGTAAATGTGTATATAAGCGTGTGGATATACAAAGACGTATGTGGATACAGCGGGCGCGCTCGGGAATGGAAGACGGAAGCCTCTAACTTGGCGCCTGGGAGTTTGCCGGCAGGGTTCGGTAATTTGCATAACATCGCGAGTATATAGAGGATAATCTGTGATAACTTCTCCTATCCTGCTTATCGCTAAGTAATAATATAATAAAATAGTTACGTGCCCCTCTCTCTACGCATTAGCATTGACGATCTCTCGACCGCGCGAGTGGTAGCAGTTCACTTTTTTTTTTGCCGACGCCAAATTAAAAGGGCTATGAGCCGTGACAAGGTTTTAGTGTCAAAAATAATATATTCGATTTATAAAGAAACAGACGTTTGGGTTTCTCTTGTTAGACCACCTTCATGTATAAATTGTAAGAATGAAATTAAAACATTCACTCGCGGTGCATGATTTCGTTTAATTATAAAAGTTTTAGGGGATAATTTATTACGTCAGTGTGGTAGAATGTCTGTAAAATTAGTCACAAATTGACCGGAGATAGAGCGTGTTGTTGTGGCAACGGAAAAGTAGAGTCAACTGATGATTCTATTCGAGAACCCATACAGCACGCATGTCTAAAAGATATCTTTAAGACTTTTTTAGACATACATATCTAAAAATCGAATCAAAGACGTCTTTTGGACACGTGTTGTTTGGGGAATATGTGCGAGGTTTCGAAAAATGCGAGCAGGATGTCATTGCAAAGACGCACGTTCAAGTCCACAGAACAAACGACACCCTTCCGATCTAATAAAAAATTCGAAGAAAGAGACACGGCCGAAGTTCTCTGCGTATGCATATATTCGCTTATTTGTTTCGGCTGAGATATTTGCGCGGGAGCAGTCGTACGAGATGCTGTCAGACTTGGTCGGCTGCCTTGTTCCTTGCGCGAACAAGCGTATCCCTAATTCGATTTAGTAGCCGCCGGATGGAGCACTTACCGAGTACGCAAGTTCCTGGCCGTTGCCGGTACCGGGGAGCATTTACGGGGATCCACGGGAATCGATATTTCGCGTGTGTTACTCATGTGGATAGGGGTCGTCCGAGCCAGTTCTACGTGCACACGAGCCGTCGTCCGTGACTAAGAGAAAAGTTTCGCACGACCTGCTCTCACACACTCGCGCGCTCGCGTGAACCAAGTTGCGCCGAACTGCAGGAAGCCGCGAAATCGCCAGGTAGCCGCGTACTCGCCGTAAGAACCGGCCGGAAGCTCGAATGCCGTAAGGACAGTTTGCCTCCGATAGGATCTCCGCTGACAATTGCGGAAATACCGTGTTCAAGCGCGCCGCAGTCGGAAAACTTGACCGCGAGATTGGCGAACTTATGGCGCCCGGGCAAACCTTCTGTCCGATGATCGCGCGCTCTCCGCGATAAGAGACGGTCTCTCTCGGCCCTCTGGAAGTTATCAAAAGAACGTTTTGTTACCCGGTGTCTTTCTCCTCTCCTAAAAACGCAATCGCACATTCTTGTCCCATCCCTCGCGGTTTTGGAGAACACCTAAAACGGTTACCGCGAAAACGGCGTCGTAAATCGCGCGGTCGTACGAAAAGTTGGCGACCGCGCTCTCGGGGAGCGGCCATAATTCCCGCCCTCGGAGGGCAATTTATAATCCATCGAGAGCCGTCGTCCGGAGCGGCGGAATACGGAGCTGGGCGCGCGGAGCCGTGGCTTCCGCTCTTCTTTTATCCGCGTCGTGCGTTCGCTGCGGATATCCGTGAATAACAATGGACCGCCGTCGCAACTCTTTCGACCCGGCCGGTTATTTTGCCACTCGCTTGGAGAACGCTTTAACAACGGGGGCGGAGATAAATGTGTGTCGGCCGTGCGCGCGTGTCGCGGCTAGTTGGACGGGTGAATGATGGAAAGCCGCGTTTCCCGATTCCGAGATGCTGCCCCGCGTGACTTGACGCTCGATAGCGCGGTGGCTACGCTATGTCAATCTTTTCACCATAGAATCGTTGCCCGCTAACCCGTTTGCGCTGATGGACACGCATTGTTTTGCATACACGTATTAATGGAAATTATCCGTTAAAAGTGTATTTAACATTAAACTTTTGACTCGGATTTTTCTTCTTCCCCTCTTGTTCCCCTTAAAACTCACAAGTTAATCAAATGGAAATTTTTTTTATGTTAGATTAATAAAAATGAAAGAATAAGTTTTGACGAATAACTACATTGAATGCAAATTCGAATACAGCGTACGTTGCGTGGAATGAGCAAAATGATTATCGAGCGCTACCTTCGAATGCTATGTAAGTGAAAAGGATTTTAAGAGGAGCCGTTTTAATTGAAGATATATAATTGATGGGCCATCAATAACTCGATTCGTGACTCGGTTGCCCGTAATAGGCTGGCACGGCTCGCCGAGAGAGCTCATACGTCGTAATTAGAAAGAAATAAAGACAGCAAGAGAGCAAGACAAAGAGGGACACGTGGAAAAGATGGATGGCGCGAAAGGCAGAGCGAAACTCTAAGGTTTCTAATGCACCGATCACCGCCTGGGGAACGACCTTAATCCATCGATTTGCTCGCTTGCTAATGTTGCGCCGCTTTCCTCGATGTCCCGAAGGAGAAAATGCGATGTCGATTTCCCCCCCGAGTTTGCCCAGAGAAAGGATGCGCTTGCCGGGAGAAGGAGAGCATTTGCGTATTGCTCAGCGACCGCCCCGGATGCTCGGCAGGCCTGTCCGTTATTCTCGACTCGACCAGTTTTGATCGAGCGCTCTGTTCCCCGCGGGCTAGATGCCGATACACGCCGCCTATGCGGAAGCGATAAATGAAAAGTATAACGACAGATGTATAATTTACCACTAGGTACAACCGTAATAATTTGGTGGTTCGATTACCGTACGATCGCGATGCTCTTTCAAGTGTGAAGCATGTCTTCTTTTTCCTCTGTTTTTTTTTTATGAAGAACGGAAAAAGCTCATTTTTGCGAGATGAATTATTCTTTCAAAGCGATAAAAACCTGAAATAAAAATAGCATCTATCATTCTCCTGAATTTCAACTGGATCTCTTTATGATTTATTCCAAGATAAATTACTTCCTGCATAAAAACTTCGGCATCCACTTGTACTGCTAAATTGACTGATTTATAATCCGCTATCCTTAAATGTAATGATTTATTCCCTGTTACATCATATGACGTATAATCTACAGTCTTTTTCTCTGATGTATAAAAGATATTCAATTTCTCCCTTCCCGAAACAAAGCGTAGTGTTTGGTTCATGTTAATCACGCTCTGACAATATTTGGGATAATCTACGCTCTCAAAGCTACACACTAAAAAAAAATATTTTTCGCTGCCGTAGCTAATCATAGTTTGCTAAAAATCTTTTGCTGCCGTAACTATACATTTCTACGCCACAGCAAACGGTTTGCTGTCGCACCTAATACAATAGGCACAGTAGCAATTAATATTTAGCCATCACAACTAAATATCAGCTGTTCATATTTTACAACTAAAATTTACTTGCCACATGCAGTTTTGTAGCTGCTACATGTCTCTCTCCGTGTAGCTCCTTTATGGCAAAACCGCAAATAATTTGAGGAGCAGAGCATGAAAAAGAATTGCGCAACCACTCGTGACACACGCTCTCCACTCTCCGTATAATACGCGGTACATTCCTCCGGTCGGAAAGTTAGATCGTGTTGATCCTTCGAGGATCGTCCGCCGGAACTCCCGTTACCTTAAGTAGCTAGTTCCACGACGGCCAGAACGAGGGAAGTTTCGAGTTCCTTCGTGAAACCGCGGTAGTAGCTGGTCTGGAGGAGTGACTCCGGTCCTCGCCGTGTCTCGCATCCACCTGCGCGTCGACCCTCCTCTTGTTCTCACGGAGCCTTCCCGGGGTGCACCTACCCGGGCGGGACTTGAATAATGATACTGGCGCGTTCGGATGGACAGGTTTAAGGACGGCTCGTATCGCTTTACCAGCCAATTCGGCGAACCGAGAGCAATGCGATGCTCCTCCGCAGCTTCATTAAGCGATTTCTCGGATCTGTCTCGTTCAATTCCGTCGTTAATTAATCATTTCCTGGGCAATGCGAGTGTGGAATACCAGATTTGATGATGTAATCTCTTACACGAGAGGACATCTTAACTATATTTGCTGCATTTCGTGCAATACGAAATTTTTTTACATTACACGGTTAGTTGGCGCGTTGCTTTATTATAAAATAATATTTTATTTTGTCAAAACCTTATTTGACAGTGCTACGAAAACTGCTTCGCACTGTCACGTTTTAGAAGTTTATTTTAATAAAAAAATTAAAATTCAATTATGTAAAAAAGAATATATACCTGTAGACTAGCCTTAAACCCCATCGCGCGTTTTCGTTCACGTTCGCCAGATCAATTCGGCCACATCCGTGGAGCCGTGAGAAAGATCGATGTCCCGATGAATTCTTGATGAAAACTGAGTGGATTGGGTTTTTACTGTCATGTTATCGCAACCAGGGAAGACAGGAGTTACAAGCGCTCGTAAATCGCACATACCATAATCGCGCGACAAATAAGATTGCAATTTCATTTCATCGTTTTATTACCTATTAATAGTTTTACGCTTCTGTCGCCACGCGTGCATGTAAATCTAGATATTTTAATAAACTGTATGTAACGAAGAAGGGGAGAACGAGACAGAGAGACACTGAATTTGTACAAAGAGAAGGAAGGAGATCTTTGCAAATAATTCAAGGTTCAAAGTTCCGAGCCACCACTGTGTCTAAGTGTCTTGAATATCGCAGACAGATTAATGTGCTACTAAACTCACCGTGCCGATATATTCGCATATATGCATACGTCTGCGTTCGGCGAGGTTTTATAGTGTCTCTAAATTTTCCTCGATAAAATCGGTGAAATTTATGATACTCCGCCAGCTAAAATGTGCGCTCTAATCCTGCATTAGAGTGACTACGCACACGAGAGAAATGAGGGCAATAAACTTTCTGCAAAATAAAAAGCTTAGATAACGAGCGATATGTTCGTAATTTGGCAGAAAACAAATTGACTGGTTATAGAAAGGTGATAAACAATAAAATAATAAAAATTCACAATAAGTATCGAAAATGTTATAGAAAATGTCGCGATATATAAACACACGGTTTTAAAGTACGATAACAACTTTCTGTATTAAGAGGCTTTTGTGAAATCCACTTTTTGACGCAACAACGTGTATCGCAAAAATTGAAAAAAACATGTTACGGGAAACTTGATTACTTAAAAAAACAATTGCGAGTACAATCTGTTGCTACAAAATGCGGTTAGCAGCATGCGTCGCAAACGCGACTCGTTGGTTTCGACGTGAATGGCCGGACACGCGTTAATATATAAAGCAGAGTTGCATAATGCTATTACGCGTGCGCTGGGTGATTATGCCTCGTTGTGCTCATACGCCAAGTTAATTGGCAACGACGATTCGCGTTTTCACAGTCTAAAGTCGTTCTTTTAAATTACATAGCCATTTACTGTATCGAGGCGCACACGCCCAGTCCTTCGTAATTACCAACGGAATCGATTATTGTGGCACCTGACCGACGAGGCGTTCACATTTACGCAGTGTGATTAAACATTCAATTACCACCAAAATGATTACGCTTATACTCGTTTTGCGCGCATTTCGAAGTCTCCAACTCGTAATCTGATACATGAATTTAAACGACTGGTCGGTTGCTGCAAATTAATCCCTTCCGCTCGTATTATTCCGATCGCGTTAACGACACTACTGTGAATTGACACGTATCGACGCTATCACGCTCAATTAAATGATATACGCTCATTACCGAATCCTGATTAAATGCCAGGCTCAATATTATCATTTTATTTTGCATCGCCGATTTATCTTTATATCATCGGCTGGGACGTGTCTCGTAAAATTGTAATGTCGTTTCGCAAGCAGCAAATTCAAAATCTGCGCAATGGTTTATCCGAGACTAGATTGCGTATTTGCTGCACAGAGATCAGTTTTTTAAATTTACCCTGAAAATTATGTAAGCGTGGGACAACATGGCATTTCGAGGACTTTTATGAGAGTTTTGAAAGTTTACCATACATTTTACTATTAATTTTACTCGTAGAATGTATGGTGAAAATTTAAAAAACTCATAAAGTTGTTCAAAATGCCATGTTATCCCACAATTACGTGATTTTTAAAGTAAATTTTAAGAGAAAATGTTCCCCGTGTGGATCATTTTATTTATCGCGCTTCTCTTCCTTATCCCTAAGTCTGCATATCCGATTCGAAGCGCGAAAGTCACGCCGTGCCGTATGTTTCACAAATTTTTTTTAAAGCAAGAGAAAAAAGATCCGATGTCTCCTGAAAAAAATCTATAAAAGCGTTTAAAACATTTTTTACGTATGTCACACACGTCACGCTGAGTTGCGTCGAGTGTTTTTTCCAAGCCATAAAAGTTATACAAATAAAATATGTGTGTGAAACAAAAAGCGAATAGGTATGTGTCTCTTATTTTACTACGCGACGTTGCCAAAATTCGTCTGGAAACCGGATGGAGAATGTTTTCTCGTAAGTGCGGCTGTGTTTTAAAAACGGCTGCTGCGCGGGCTATTCATACGAACGAAAGAGAAAATCGATACTAACACTCGCGTGACCGGGCCGCCAATGGGTTCGATAGCCCCGTAACTTCGTTAAAATAATATTTGCGTACTGGCGCAATCCGTTGGAGCGTGTCGTACAATACAGGAGTGGTCTCCCGTGACAGAGAACGACGACGAGCAGCTCGTTAGCTTCGGGCGTTTCGCACCCGCGGGAGTTACGCCGCGCATTTCGAGCTCCGTCACCCGCAAATGGAAAAGCAATCAGTGGTGTCTTCAATACGTCAAGAGAATCGGGACTTACGGGATCCAGAAAACAGAGGAAACCTATATTCGGCGCTTTTAGCAATCGTTGTCGCGAGGCAAAACAAATTTCCGAGAGACGCGCCAACGTCGTTAGAGAAATATCATTAATGGATTAGTCCCCTTTCGACACGTTTCTTTTGCTCACGCTTCATTTCTTCCTCTCTCTCTCTCTTAATATGGCTCGCACTTGCTCGGGAACTCATTGTGCAAAGTGTGATCAGAAAAAGGAGCGTGTGTATGCGTTCTTGCGAGACTCTAAAATGTTTGTCATTTTACGCTGCCCGTAAGACGTGTGTAATCCATTAGGAGCGGCGTTAAAACTGTAGCCAACAACAATGTATCGTCGGAAACTTTGTGCGGCGCACCGCCACCAACGCCAGCAGCTCCTCCTCGTTCTCCTACAGCCCCTCGTTTTTCGCGACACCGAACAGATCTGTAAACCGGGGCGCTATGCACTCTGATTTCATAGGATGCAATCCCGTCCGCGCGGGCAACGCGCTCTCGCAGCAAGCACGGGAATGCTTTTTGCATTTTCCGAAATTAACGCCCGGCGCGCGGACAAAACACGATTCGAGAGCCGCGCGATGTCCAGGAGTAACATGATTTTTGGCGCTAACGCGATTTGCGCGCACGCCAAGCCGCTCAGTACAATGCGACGCAAAATCACGCGTGATTAACGTGTCGCCCCGTTAAACTTCTGTCCGCGTATTAAAAAGAAATGCCTGCAAATGTAACGCGTCGAATTCGCGATGGAATCAGCCGAGTTTGTAGCGGATAATGAGAAAGGACGATAGAAAGTTCCCGGTACGGCGATGCTCATGCGAGATTGCATGTGTTGCATTTAACATTCCGGTATCCCTCATTTGCGATGCTTATCCGCGTGGGAAATACACACTACACTCTAGGCGGCCGTTTTACCAATTCGATCATATTTATCGCAATAAACAGTAATGATATTTTCGCGTCGATCTTTCGACTGTGAACTACGCGCCGATTCGGATTGTCGACCTTAAGGAAATGCTGGAATGATTCTGCCCTTTTATTCAAAAGAATAGGTTCTTTGTTTGCTTATAGTCACCAGTGATGATTAAAAATTAAAACGAGAAACTTATAGTCAACCCCACTGGTATATTCGGGAATAGATTATGGTACTTGCATCATCCGCAATCCGTTGTCACAATTTCGCCTGATATAATACCTTGCCAATAATAATAATAAATGTCGATAGTATTCAATTCGATCGTGTTCGTGCACACCACACGGTAGTCATCAAATCGAGTTGCGAATTTAACGATTTTGTTCTGTTCAGGAATATCAGACGCTCTTTTTCTTAACTTGCTTTGGTAATATCTACTTTTGATGTTACATTATAATATTACCTAATGTAGGAAAACGACACAACGGGCAAATTCTATTAAAGAAATTCATTGCGAAAAATATTACCTCAGCCAGGGTTTGAACCTGGACCCGTCTACACTCTAGGCGGCCGTTTTACCAATTCGATCATATTTATCGCAATAAACAGTAATGATATTTTCGCGTCGATCTTTCGACTGTGAACTACGCGCCGATTCGGATTGTCGACCTTAAGGAAATGCTGGAATGATTCTGCCCTTTTATTCAAAAGAATAGGTTCTTTGTTTGCTTATAGTCACCAGTGATGATTAAAAATTAAAACGAGAAACTTATAGTCAACCCCACTGGTATATTCCTTTATTTGTTTAATACAACGTTTCGGCCCTATTTTTGGGTCCCTTTCAAGTAGTACTGCAAATCAACAACACGCGCAATTATAAGATTTTGTAAGTTAATAAGTAAAACGAATGGAGGTTAAGAAACGAACCTAAGTGAGTCATCGTCGTCACATAAGACAGAGTCGAATTATAAAAATACGTGTACACGTGAGCACTGTGGTTGCTGGGCTCGAACTAATTTGTAGGTATTGTCTTAGGAACAAAACAAGGTGATATTCCTAAGACAATACTTACAAATTAGTTCGAGTCCAGCAGCCACAGTGCTCACATGTACACGTATCTTTATAATTCGACTCTGTCTCATGTGACGACGATGACTCATTTAGGTTCGTTTCTTAACTTCCATTCGTTTTACTTATTAACTTACAAAATCTTATAATTGCGCGTGTTGTTGATTTGCAGTACTACTTGACAAGGACCCAAAAATAGGGCCGAAACGTTGTATTAAACAAATAAAGGAATATACAAGTCGGGTTGACTATAAGTTTCCCGTTTTAATTTCTAAATTTAATTTCAGTGATACCATGCTGCTCGCTGATTTAATCCGATTAGTAGAAACTGGTCGGTCTGTACACAAAAGCCACATAATTTGTATATTACACAAGTTCTTTTCATGAATTGACAATTCTAGGAGCAAAAGGTACAAAAAGTGCAGAATTACTCCAGTATCCCCTTTCAGGGGGGTCCAGACATGTGTCGTATCACCGTATCGTATCACGATCGCCTTTTATCATGATACGGATACGCTAATGATACGGCCAGGTCTTGTTTTCTGCTCGTATCCGTATCATTTATCCGTATCTTTAATTTAGTTTACCACCTAGTACAGTTCGTATCATTTCACGTTGCCTACCGTGATGAAGATCGGGAACGCGTCTACACTGCCAGTGCCTGTGTCACGTATCATTCCTTTGATGTTTCGGTAAAATACCGATTCCAAATGGATCATACTTGTATCGTATCTGCGTATTAAGATGATACGCAGATACGATACGAGATACGAATACGGCGCACCGTCCCCACTAGGCTCGTCATGATGCGCGATTATGATACAGTGATACGACACATGTCTGGACCCGCCTTAAGACATAGAACTATCGATACGCAAGTTTAAGTATCCCCGTGCCCAACTCTTCCCCCAACTGCTGTTTAAATTCGAAAATAGACGCGAAAATATCATTATTAGACTGTTTATTGCGATAAATACAATATTACCACATGCCTCAGTGGACGAATTAGTGAGACGCCCGCCTAGAGTGTAGGGAAGTCCAGGTTTAAACCCTGGCTCAGATAGTATTCTTCGCAATAAACTTCTTTAATTAGAATTTGCCAGTTGTGTCGTTTATTAATTTTCCTACATTGGTTAATTATTTACTGGCGACAATAAGTCTTTATTCTTATTATAATATTATATTTATATCGAGGGCTTTAAATAATAGCTTGCATTATTTCCTAATGTGTGTACTTCAGTATTTTCCTTTAGGACAAACACAGTTGTTTCTCGAAAGAAAGGATTGCGACAAAAATAACTTATACTCTAAATAATCACGTAAATCGAATTGGAAGTAAAACCCAGTTGTTACGTTTCTAGTGTTAATTTTCTTGTCTCGGAATATCCGTTCTCGCTCGGCTTCGGTGATGGATTAAAAATTTAATATCCTGTTTCGCAAGTTCGCGCCCACAGGGCGAGCGATGTGGCTTCTCCGAAAAAAAGGGCTTTATTTTCACGGAGCGCCGAAATGTTACATCCTAATTCCATTTTGTGTCCTCCATGCGCCTTTTTCATCCTCGAACGTCTCTTTCTTTGCCTACACTCTCGCTCAACAAGCATCCGCGTAAGCACTCTAATTGATTCTCGAGTACAAGAGTAAAGTTATATTTTACAATTTTTGCTTCTAGTAAGAATTAATCTCGTTGTCGCAAAGCTAGGACGTATAACATTCGAATTTCTGTATTTATGCACGGAGAGAATTTTTTCTTAAAATTTATCCTGAAAATCATGTAATCGTGAGACAGCGGCATTTCGAAGAATTTTACGAGTTTTTTTAAATTTCATTTTACTACCAATTATACTTGTTAGTATACGTTTTACTGGTAGAATGTATGGCACAATTTCAAAAAACTCGCATAAAGTTCTTCAAAATGCCCACGATTACGTGATTTTCAGGGTAAATTTTAAGAGAAAATTCTCTCCGCGTACTCAATGGATTCTAATTTCCAACGAAAATAATCTCAACACACCTTATTGCTAAATATGAAACATTTTGTAAAGTAATTATGTATTCAACTGGAGAATCCGATAATTTCGGATACTCTATAGTTTCATCATTTAGAGGATAATGATGTCGATTATGTTTTAATTGCAACGCTGTACTGCCGTCGCAAATGCATTTTATTCTCTTCCTTTCTCTCGCCCTCTATCCACCTCTCTATCTTGTAGGACGCATTCTCTGGCAATGCAATGGTCAATCCGCGCAAGCATGTACATACATATGTGCTCGTGAAACATCGTATATGCGATCGGGCGTTCAATGGAATGGCACGGACTCGCCGCGCGTTATCCACTTTAGCGGATAGCGACGCGGAGCGGATTCTAAATTGAAGTTTCGAATTAAACCGTCCGGATGATCCGTCTCATCTGCCGGAGTCGCTTTAAGGCTCGCGCGTGCAATTTTGTTGTCGGCAAACATGTCGCCGTGGAGACTAGCCGACTTTAATGTGAAATTATGGTCCCCCGAATTAATTTGTCGATTCCTGCACCACCTCGGGCGACGCGGAGCGAAGCGACGAAGCGGAGGCGTCCAAAAGAGGATAAGCACGGTGATGAATATCTAAATTACTCATTACTGAACTTGTCCGTCACCCGAGTTGCTTGATTAAACAGGAATAAAAGTGTAATGATGAATTAAACTTCAGCTTGTAGCTCAGCGAAGTAATAACTGATAACACGGCGTTAAAAGTGTCGCAATAGATTAAATACATATTAATTAGGAAGTTGAGAAAACAATAAATAAAAAAATATAATAAACCATGCACTAAGATGCAGCTTGACCGTTAAAGGCGTTTCTCTTCATGTTAATTAATTGCGAGAGGAAAGTTCTCTATTATGAGATAGGTTTCTAATATGAGACAGCAGGTTTTCAACACCCAAATTCGATTACACAATATAGCAATGAATTTTAAACGGTTTTCGCTCCAAGGGCAATAAATTCATGGTGAAATCAACTAACGATGTCCCGTTATCCCATATTAAGATTCTATCTCATAATAGAGCACTTTCTTCTAAATATAGTTAATTAAATTAGTAAAAGGAATTGTGACATCGCTAATTAAGATTGATAGAAACAATTCATAGCTGAGGAACACAATCCTATATAGTCCACGTGAGAATTACGTGAAGATCGTGTGTTTCTACCTGCAACACATCTACGCACAGAGTGTCGCGTTGTCTCATTAAAAAAAACCCCATATCGGACTCTCCTCGGGGATGAAATAAATCGCAGTCGCATGTTCGCCGGTCATCTTCCCACCCGGCGGCGATGCCTCGCATACGAGGGCGGTAGCTTCCGACGGCGTGCGAAATTTTCGCGATCTCGTTTGACGCGCGACGGCGCGAAAAAGTGCATTCGCTCACCTATGCGCCGACGTAACTGCATTCAACGCACGTCCCGCGAGTTTATCTCGGCAAAGAGGGGCTGACATATTGGGATCGTTCTGGTCGTCTGGCCGCGTTTATGTACTCTCTCTGCGCGCCAGCTCAGTGCCCCAAATGGGATCGTCCTTTTAGTTCTTTCTTTATCCTCTTTTTTTTCTTCCGCTTAACTTTGGACGGTTGGACCACTTTTTGAATCCACGATTATTATCATTCGGATCTTTCCCTTCTACCTTTATAACGGTCGTAACGGGAAAGGTATGGAGAAATTACAACCAATATAAAATTTCAATATTCCTCGAGCATTGTATCGTATTTTCATTTGTCGTTAACGGAAAGTGCCAAGATTCAAAATTTTTTCAGGAATGATTAAAAATTTTTTCATTTATGTCTATCGTTCTTTTAATACATAATATATTTGCTAAGAACCTATTGTTACACGAACGCGTAAATGCATGAAGGCTTCCAATTTATATCTGCTTTGCAAAATTGCGGTTAATACGAATCAAAAGATATATACAAACTTTACAGTATATATAATCGATTAATTTAATACCGGGCATAAAAATATGTAGTTTTTAAAACAAATTTCATTAACTTAGCCTAAATGTTGCGCTTCTTAAATTAAAGAGAGTTTTGTTAGCGAATGCAGTTCTGGTTGACTGTCTTAAAATTCATCATCTAGGATTGCATGCATGAAACTACTGCATGCATGTGCAAACATTGATAAGCAGCCAATATTTACCGATAACTTATTGCATCGATCGAATAGCCAATATTGAAACGTTACTAATGTGACATGTTATCTGTCGTTAACCATATCGAATGACAATTTTGTAAAGCAAATCGATAAGCACTTGGCACGCAAAAACATCGGTTTACTGAAGCAGTTTGAGGAATAAGCGAAATCGCTGAATCCAATATTGCAGTGAAAAAATTAGTCATGTCTTACATTAAAGGGTACGTTGGTTTCGCCATTTAGTGAATTACAATATAATGTTAATCAAAAAATTTACACAAATTTTAATCTGAAAAACCTATTTTTACACGCGATCTATGATTGTCTACACTTAATAAAGTATTGAAAGAGTAAAGAATAACATTATATTAAGCGAACACAATACAGACGCGTTAAGTAGAATCTTATTATTCACTCATTAATATTAATTTACGTCTAAACCATCCATACATTTATCTACGATATCTAGACAGCTATTATAATTATATGCTATTTTCTCGTTACAGGTGTAGGATGAAACAATGGAGACAGGATTTGCCTCCGACTTCCGTTATAATTACTTTTCACAACGAGGCACGGTCTACACTACTCAGAACTGTCGTCAGGTAAATTAGAAATAGTTTGACTCTTACGTAAAATGCAATTACGCCCAATAGTTTATTAAATCCTTTTTGGAACTTTTCCTTGGGCATTGTGTATATAAATAACCAAACAGATTTGTATATTTATTTCTTTCGTCTCGAATTATGAAAGCGTCAAATAAACAAGAATGTGTAGGAAAAGAAGAGGGCAAAGTAAATCCTGCGAGAGTATTGTATTAAATTATGCAAGGATATCCGTGCAATAAAATTCTCAAACGCAAAGTAATTGCCAATGGGCAAATTCTCACGCGATCGTAGATAGTATACGTGCGCCACGGCGATCTTTAATTCTCGATGCATCAACGGGTTGCGAGAAGCGCGAGAGGATTCTCAATTCGAGCCGGAAGTGGGCGATGGCGATGGAAAGCGTGCAATGGAATTTTCTAATCGTCATTCCATCGTTTTATTCCTCGTGCTTATTATGCGCTCGTACACACGGACGCGACGAACTGAAGAATGCGAAAGATCCTCCGATATATGAAAAATGATCAGGTCTACGAAGAAATATCAAATTTATTTCTTCATTTTGATTGATGATGTAAAACGCTACCGACTAATGACGATTGAATTAATGTGATTCGAGTAACATATAAATCTTTGATATGACGATATTACATATGAGACTTTCAACTTGCATTTACATTCTTTCAAAACGTCTCGCATTTTTACGCAATAATTAATAAGCAAAGTGATTTACCGGTTTTCACTCGGCTACGTACATCTTTCGTCGCTTCTTCAATTAAAAAATTTTCTTTTTCTTCATAGCTGATTCTGTCCACTTTTTTCGGTATCATTTATCTAGCTAGGAACATAAATTATTACATTTTCTCATAAGTGTTCTCGTATTAATTAAAACATTTTTTGCTACGCGACGTCACTCCGAGTGAAGGAAAGTACGAGCCGCATTACTCGCCGGAGGTAGCCTCCGTGCAAAAGTTGCTCGAAGTTCTCTCGTCGAACCGGAAGAAGGAAGCAGGCAAGAGTCGGAAAATTTATTTAAGTCCGTAACATGGCGGCGTCAGGGAAATATATCGGCCCTATCGCGTCAGGTCGATGAAATTAAAAGGAAGTCTTAATTACCGCGACGAGACCACATTTCATCACCATCTTGATGTTGCGCGCGAAATTCTTCGCGATCGATTTTTCGTCTCGCTTTTTCCAAAAGTTAAGACGATGTCTTACAATTAATGTTATCCTAACAATGAAGAAGAAATTTATAAAACAATATTTTATTGTCTAATTGATACAATTATTGATCAAATTGCTGACATTCAGGATTAATTAAAAAAAAAGATTGTAAAGGTAAACTTTTTCCATTAATATTAAGAGATTGTTTTAATTAGTGGAAAGGACCCTAATTATTTGTTACAATCCTCGTAACTTTAAACTCACGAGTAGAATGGAATGGTGCAATACGAGAACGTTCAAACAAGGGACAAGTGGTGCACAAAGTCCTCGAAACTTTGATAAAAGATTCAATCGGACAATCTCCGAAGCTTCTGTTCTTCTCTTAATCTCAGTTTATTCGACATTAATCGACCGGAAAAGTTTATATAGAAATGAATGATAGTGATTCAGGCAAGAAACGGCGTATTGAGCTCTTAAATTGAATCTGGAGAAAAAGCGTGTTGAAAAATGACCATGTGTCAATATTAACATTTCAAATATTACCATAATTAACAGTAAGATGCATAAGTATAAATAATTAATAAGGCAGAAATAAAAAATTAATAATACAACTGTTACGTATTACTTTAATTTATTATTTGTAAAATTTCTGAAGTAATAAAATAGAGAAAAATATAATGTATGATAAAACAATAGCAGTGTTCTTTAAATATATGAAAAGGTTGATATTTAACTTCAAATTAACAATTCTTGCTTTTTTGCTTTTAGTGTTCTGAACAGAAGTCCCGAACATCTAATCAAGGAAATTATTTTGGTGGACGATTTTAGCGACCATCGTAAGTAGTTTTACGTACTAATTTACTATAATAGTTCGAATCTTCGAAAAACATAATATTGTTTAACCAATGTAGAAAATTGCATGACGACCAGTAGCTGGCAAAATCTAATTAAAGAAATTTATTGCGAAAAATATTACTTCAGCGAGGGTTTGAACCTGGACCTCCCTACACTCTAGGCGGGCGTCTCACCAATTCGACCACTGAGGCATGTAGTAATATTAGTCGCAATAAACAATACTACTGATGACATCTTCGCGTTAATTTTTCTGCTAGAACTGATCGCCGATTCGGGTTGTCGGCTGTACACAGAACTAACGAAACGCGATTTTAAGTATCCCCGTTCCCTACCCTTCCTGGACACCCTGGACACCATTATTCGGTCAAAGTGTATAAATGTATAACATGTATAAAAAAAACAAACCCTGGCTGAGGTAATATTTTTCGCAATGAATTTCCTTAATTAGAATTTGCCAGCCATTGGTCGTCATGCAATTTTCTACATTGGTTAATCAATTACTGGCGTTCAATAATTCTTTACGTTATAATATTGTTCACTTTTAAGCAAATTTTTAATTCCATTTTTATTCAATTTCAATGTACAAGAAATACAATGTAAAAGAAACTATAATAAAATCTGATATATAGAATTAGGAATGTTGAAAGATGCGCGGGGATCAAGCTATGAAAAGAGTATTGCATGTAATATCAAATGGAATTTAGTGTAATTAAAATGCTAATTATATGTATATTCAATTACGGAAAATTGTGTTTAATGTTACATTTAATATTGCGTTTAATACCATTAAAAGGTCGATGACCCATGGCTAGTTTCTCATTTGTGACGTTGTTTACCGCTCTAAACAGAATGTCATTAAATTATCACCTCGAAATTTAAACTACTACGCTCAATCTGGGATTTATATGTTCGTAACAAAGTTTTTTTTGTAGGCAGGCGCCTTAATTAAATGGCTACACATATAATATTGAAGATAGCAAACTACAAATAAAGTTTTTAATCGATATAATGTTTTACAAAGGAATATTTAAAATAAGATAAGTTTAATTATCGCAAAATAAAAAATACCGTACAACAAGGAAGACCGATTTGTTTGCAGCCGAAGATGGCGAGGAGTTGTCGCGCATCCACAAAGTTCGTGTGATCAGAAACGAGAAAAGAGAGGGCCTAATGAGATCGCGCGTTCGCGGCGCGGATGCGGCTACCGCGAGTGTGCTAACGTTTCTAGATTCACACTGCGAGTGCAACGCCGATTGGATCGAACCACTTTTGGAAAGGGTGGCCGAGGACCCGACGAGAGTGGTGTGTCCCGTGATCGACGTAATTAGCATGGATACATTTCAATATATCGGTGAGTGCCAGCGGCAGAAATCGATGTTCTTTAAAATTGCTTATATTTTTAATAAAAGTCGTGTATATTCTATATTGTAAATAATTGAAAATATAGAAGCAACGTTATCTCATTTCTAGGAGCTTCCGCCGATCTCAGGGGTGGTTTCGACTGGAGTTTGGTCTTTAAATGGGAATATCTCAGCCAGGTGGAACGACAATCGAGACAAAAGGATCCGACACAAGCCATTAGGACCCCTATGATTGCTGGTGGACTGTTTGTCATCAACAAAGCTTACTTCGAGAAACTCGGCAAATACGATACTCAAATGGATGTTTGGGGCGGAGAAAATCTCGGTAAGACTATTTACAGTTTCATGTACAAAGTGCAAAATGTTGAGGAAATTCAAAGGACTAAACGCGTACTTTTTATAATAAAATTCTTTCGATTGTGTGTGCGCTGCATCTCCACACGGAATATGTAAAAGTGTTTTATTTCGAATATTTTTACAACGGCACTGTTTATATTCGTATCCATTCTCTGAAGATAACGTCGAGGGTTATTTTATTTTAACAAAATTGTAAATACGCTACGAAAGATATTGCACGTGGTCGATGTACTTCGCTACAAAAACTTTGTTGCGAGGCACGCGCAACTCACGATGAGTATTTTGCAGCGGAGAGTAAACTTTTTATTGGATCAATATAGTTGAAAGTTATAATTTCTCAACAAGTTTTAATGAGAGCTTCCTATTAAATTTTATTAAAAAGCATCATACTGGCGTAAATATTAGCTCATTCATCACTATATCCGACGGCCGCGTAAATAAATGCTTGAAAACAACTCGGTTCGAAAATTTGTAGATAATTGCGACTGCTTATATAACTTCCTCTCGTTACGCGCGTGATAAAAATTTTTTATTTAATTTTATTCGTAAAAAAAAACTCCATCGGGAGATGAATTGAACTTCAATTAGGCAAGGTTTACGCTGAAATATGTTTAATTAAAAACGTAATATAAAATTAATCTTGCAGCACTCTTGGTTTAAAGTTTTGAGAAAAGTGCCGTGTCTGTCATTACACTTTTCAAATACGAAGGAAACGAACTCTTTGACAGAAACTACCATCTTGTGTGCAGTTCGTAAGAACTTTGCGGAAAACACGGCAAGCAAACCAATATATGTCGGAAGTGTGAAGTTAGAAATAACTGCGGGCTCCCTTCCTCCACAACCCATTTCGACCAGAAGAGAAATTGTTGAGTTTCTTTGGAAAAGTCTAACGCTATTTCAGTTTAGCATAACTTTGATGAGAGATTTGCATTAAAATAACATTTTTCCAATAGCTAGCGAAACTTTGCAAATATGTATATAACTTAAAATATAAGTCCCGTTCTTTTGTACACGTATTATTGACAGGTATTCTTTTTCTTAATTTGCAACATGAAGAAGATAAACAATAATCCCGAGGAAATAAAGAGTAATATGACACAATGTGATGGGGAGGAAGGTCCATGCATTTCCTAGACCCTCGGCACCTCTTTTCTCACGTTTAACATTTGCACTTACTGCATGTAACTTGTAACTTTCTTTCAGAAATATCGTTTCGCGTGTGGCAATGCGGTGGCAGCTTGGAGATTATCCCGTGCTCACGTGTGGGCCATGTATTTCGTAAACGTCATCCTTACTCGTTCCCCGGTGGCAGCGGAAACGTGTTCGCCCGGAACACGAGGCGCGCCGCCGAAGTATGGATGGACGACTACAAGCAGTTCTACTACAATGCCGTGCCGTTGGCACGGAACATCCCTTATGGAAAGTAAGTCTGGATGCGCGCCGACGTCTCAATTAAACTTTGGGCAATACTCTGATTTCGCCGTATTTCATTGCATTGTTTAACATCACATTAAAGTTTGCGATCTATCGAACACATGTGTGTATAAAAGTTGTTTTCTTCGTGTCAAATTGCGGCTTCAGTATACTTTCACATTGTCCGGCATGTAAAAAGACAAATAGAACGTTCGACAGGATTTGGAGGATAGAAAATTTGATTGTACTAATATGTGCGAATTGTGTTTCAGCATTCAAGATAGGATGGAGCTGAAGCGGAGATTGCATTGCAAGCCTTTCAGTTGGTATCTGAAGAACGTATACCCCGAATTAGTTATACCTACGAGCGAGGGTGGCCCGGGAGGGTCCCTGAAGCAGGGCACCGCCTGCTTGGACAGCATGGGCCACCTTCTCGACGGGAACGTCGGTCTCTATCCCTGTCACGACACTGGTGGCAATCAGGTACGCGTCCCTCCGAGAGCAAATGCGAGGTCGCGTAATCGTTTCGGAATTTTACAAGATGACGCGTCTTTCAGGAATGGGGCCTCACGAAGGACGGTCTGATCAAGCATCACGATCTCTGCCTGACCCTACCGGTGTACGCCAAGGGCACGACGCTGCTGATGCAGATCTGCGACGGCAGCGAGAATCAAAAGTGGCGGCACTTGGAGGGTGGCCTGATACGGCACACCAGAATTCCCGTGTGCGTGGACTCGCGATATCACGCGCAGCGCGGCATCACGGCGGAGAAGTGCGACTCGAACGCGGAGACGCAGAGGTGGCATCTTTACAACCACAATCACTAGCTGATATGGTTGCGGTGAACACGCCATTCACCCGCAGACTCTCTCTTGTCACCACGCGCCATGACGTGATCACCGTGTAACGAGGCCGATCGCGTCAGAGGCGCGATTACTTAATTAGAAACTGGCTGTCTACGCGCAACCGGATCGATTCGATCACTTGTCGTGGATGGACCGTATCTTCGTGGCCGTACTCGTGGCTTTTTACGATACGGTATCGATGAAGGACTCCACCTTGTACCACACTGACTTGCAAGTTCGCGAGTTCCCGCCGTAGCCCGTCCTATAAAGGATCGGATGGTGATGTATTTGGATAGAAGAAATGAATTTTCTCTGATGATATCACGAAAAGTGGTACAAGTGTCTCACAAACTAAAACGGAATAACTCTCGCAAAAGAAAGTGAAAAGGGTTTTAAGACTGCTTTAGTGTTTGTGACTCTAATCAACAAACTTCAGTTTCTATGTCCACAAGAATTCCATCGCTTCCGATCGTTTTCTTAGGTACTAGAGCATCCTACTTTTGCAATGACAACAGATTAACCTAATAGGTTGACATCTCGCAATCGATGTGATAAGTGTAAAATTATTTATAATAACATAATACATAAAAAAATATGAAAGCGTGTGTATATGAACAGTAATGCAAGCGGAAGTTGCGTACTGATTCGGTACTGCAATCCGATTGTGCACGCTGATTATATTTCAAATGTCGAGTCCACAAATTATGATACTTCACACGTGATACAATTGATTTAAACAAGTAAAAATCACATTGTTGAACGCCATCCTTAACACATAATATTTAATACTTAATTACTACTTTTAGCGTCAAAGAAATCCATAAGACACGGGATTCTTTAATTTTCAAAGTTTATGATGTTATCAAAAATTGAGGTTGTGTACTAACATAAAAATAATTGGGATTGCATATGCGATGATATATCCATATACTTCATAATTGCCAGGCTTAGTTCTTTGAGCGAGATGTTTTATTTAAACAAAGAGAGCGACTAACTCTTCAATTCGTAATATTGTTTCAAAATTTATACATACGTAACAATTTATACGTAAACATAAACGTTTTTTCGAGACTCTCATTAATAAAATTTATGTATTATATAAAAATGTATGTAAGTTTGAACCGATAGTGGAAATTGAAGAGACAGATTGAAATCAAATGTATGCGGTAACAATGTTTTTAATGAAACAGCTAAGTAAACTTAATCATTGCTAAAAGATCGATGTAAAAATTAAAATCTAATTATTTTTCTTTTATGTGCAACCAGAAAATCAACAAAACGAAGAAATAAATTAAAAATCCGAGAATTAAAAATGTAATTATAGCAGTTAATTGACTTTCCGGTGCAGTCTAAGCTGACGATATACTTTTATTTACTATTGTTTTTTTTGTTAAATCTGTAAAAGAATATTTAAGATATTGAGTCATATTTTAGAACGGGTACGTACTTGAGTGTCCAGTCGCAATGGGCAACTCATCTCCTTTTACGTATTTATTTACATGCGATTTTCTTAAGTAAATCAGCCAAAGCTTTTACACTTGGCACTATTTGTTTTAAGTAAGATCGATAGTTTTATCACAAATACCATTTTAATATTACGCTTTTATGCAGACTACTGCGGAGAAGCTTCTCGCGATTTATCTGAGACGTACGCAGAATTAATTGTAATACAATTATATTATGTAATCACAATGTACATCACGTAATTTAAATATTCAACCTTCAATAACATACGTATAATTTCTATATCTTTTTAGGAAATTTGAAAGGCGCAATTGTATATTCTGAGATCCAAGAAGACGCAAGAAGCTTCTCAGCGACTGAAATCGCAATTTTGATCGGGCCCAAAATCACGTTAGATTCGTGCAGTGCACATTCTTTTTATCTGGTCTTATACGCGGCGCATCTAAATCTGCGGACATCCTTCTCTCCAATCAAACGAGTCGCGACGAACAATATGCTTTCCTTTCAAAAGCATGCGCTACGATTTACAGAAAAGAAATTTATTTTTCTAACTAATTGTATACTTACTTGGTTGTGCGAATAAACGAAAAGCGCAGGGTGTATGAGCATACTTAACATATTGTAGCTTGGTAATAACATTCCAACCGGTTGAATGTCTACTTTTTTAAAACAAGTATTAATTTTGGGGACCTTAACTTTTTTTCCCACGTTGAAATGTAACGCTTATTTTAATAGCGGTCGATATCAAGAAGTCCGATTTTCCCGGTGAAGACTAAATTATACGAATATGAGAATCCTTAAAAAGAATAAACCGAGTCGATAAAAGAACGGAGTGGCACGATGTGAATCCATTACTCGCCTACAACGTGTTAAGTGAAAATCAAGATAGAAGCTGACGCAGCTAATCATAGCAATACATATTAGCAGACACGATCTTTTGTACACTTATACTTTCCGATGATAATATCTTACTGCCGTCTCTTCGCGCTGGGGACTATAAATACCGCGAAGTGAAATGAAAATAATAATATACGTATAAACTTTTGTATATGATACACACGGGCATCCATGTTACACTCACATTAGCTGCTGTAGTAATCATTCGTTAAGTAATTCTTTTGATATCGATATTGTACACGTAGAACGATAACATTTTAATGTAGATATAATGCGCGACCGCTGGAGTCGGCTGTGCTCTGATTAAACGAACGCGAGGTTACGAATAATTGCTCGAATTGCGTCTGAAAATCAAAATCGAGTCGAGAAAATCTTTAAGTTTTATTATCATCGTGAGGGGAGCGTCTTCCTTTTAATCAGAGCACTGGCTGGCACAGCGATATATATACGTAGATAGTAAATATGTACGGGGTATCCCTACGCGTATCATTATCGCGTTTCCTTTCGACTGCAAGATTCTTTGAAGGATTCCGACTGAGTCAACTTTCCTTTAGCGCGAGATTGAAAAGGAGGTATAATTACGGAGTTAGTTAACATTGGAATTAAAGGATTTTGCCGTACCAAGCTTCAGCAGCGTACGTAGCAACTTTGTTCCCGGGTAATTTAGACGGACTTCGCCCAGCGAAGAAATAATTTCAAGCTTAATTAACGAAAACTTTTAAACATCAAATGCCTCGGCGAGTAAATCTGACAATTTGGGGAGATTAAGGCTCTTCTGGCATTAACTGATAAACAAAATTGCACTTGCAAACTTGCAACTGTTGATGCGGCATCGTTTTTTTTTTAAGAAACAAATTTAATTCAAATGGTTGACAAAATTGAAATGAAATAACTCGCGGGAAAATAACGCGACATCAAATCTGTTTAAACCTACGCAAAAATGCAGACTCTCTCAATACTGAACTTACGTTTCAGGCAATCGCTGTTGTAAATAATTATGTACATTTCATTGATTATCTTCCTCCCGTCCTAACTCTTCCGAGTAGCTTCTTTCGCTATCAGCGTGAATACTTAAACATCGCTTCCATGCTTTCCCGTGAAAAAAAAGGGATTGCCACATAACACAATCGTACTTCGTGTATCTGTAAATAAATATATATTCACGGCGTATATATATATATATATATATATATATATATACATAATATGTATAACAGACGTCGCGTACTTCCAAGATCGGTAAAAATGTAAGATACTAAGCGACTCTCGACTCTTAATCTTAAGTTATATAGCGGGTAACCAATCAATGTTAATATTCATGTGTCCATTAATACGAAAATTTATACTCGAGAAGCGAAATTGTGGTGTGGATAGAATAAGCGCGCTGTACATTGAACGAGCATTTACATCCTTGTCATATACAAATACGATGCGTTAACGCGATATTTTGTCTGATAAGAGCAATTTTGGATAACGAGGAGTGATCCCAGCGTCAGTTCGGCATCCGCTACTTTCAAATTACAATAATTTTGCCGCAAGATTTGAAATGGCGTTGGCGTCGAATCGCGCAAGGTGCATATTGAAGATGTTATATACTTGGAACAAAATATCCTGATCAAAACTAAGCAGAACTGAAAGTAGAAACTAAAGGCAGGAGAGAGATGTGATTAATAATTTTCCGAAACATCCTTTTCAAATCCCGTTTCGTGTTTTACAATGTCCGGAATGTTCTGTAAAAGATTTAGCGAGGGGAAACATTGAGAAATGCGTACTCTAGGTATATTTGTCTTCAAAATGTTAATCTGAAATTTCCTGTGCTCTATATTTTGCAAATGTAAAAATAATTATATATATATATGTTAAGAATGCGATAACACAGTAATTACATAAAAATGAGTTTTTCTAATAAAATAACGGAGTATCTCCGTAAATTTATATTTGTGTAACAAAACTTAACATTTTACATTGCTTTTTACACATTGTTGATATTTTAAAAATGTCCGTATACACTATGCTGTTTTACGTTTTTTCAATCCCTGCCGAACTTTCAGTTTTATTTTAGCAATGTCTAGGTCAGCCTTCGCAGTTTCACTTTCCACAGGTTTCTCTTCAGGTGGTACAAACGCCTGCGCTCTGCGCTCCTGCCTCTTCTTGGTCGCCTCCTCGTGTTTCGCTTCCTGTTCCTTTTTCCTCTTCGCCCTCTTCTGATCCTCCTTCAGGAAGTACTCGCCGGACGCAATCGCCTTGTCAAGCTTGCTTTCTTGTTGAGGCGGCGGGAACGGAGTGTACGGCTTCTTCTCCTTCTTCTTCCTCGGTTGCTTACGCTTACTGATGTTCTTGCTGTTGTACTTGGGCAAATACCGTTCCCAGTTCTCATTTTTTAGCTTGAGATTCTTGGCGAGCTCCCGCTTGAGCATCAATGTCTTGAGGCTGTAAACGGGATGGATATTTTTCATGGTATCCTCCACCAATTTCCTCACCTGCTGCACACCCTTGTGAGGACCCAACGCCGAAACGGTTTGACCCTGGACCACGACGTAGCAGTTCGTGAGCAGCTCGATGGACTTCAAATTACATCCGTTCGGTCCAATGAGCCGCTGTCTCCGCTTGACGAACTTATCCTTGTTTCTGACAAGAGAGGATATCTTGATGACATCCGCGGTAATGTCGTCCTGGAGAACTTTGGCTGCTTGCTCGAAGGGAACCGAACGAGCCATGAGCTTGATCATGTCGCGTGCCTTGATGACGATGTACGGGTCCCAGGTCTTCCTGGTGGTCTTCACAGTCATGCTCCCCTCGATGAGATCCATCTCGGCCTTGATGTGGTGATCGGCCAGAGCTTTCTGAATTAGCGGCCAATGCTCCTTCAAGTACTGCTCGCGATACTTGGGAAACATCGTCGCGAACGAGCTCTCCTCGAGCAGGCGATGCGGATTGTCCTCTTCTTTGAAATCTGGTATCTTCAACGACCACGCATTGTCGACCGGCCCGGTCTTCTGCGCTTTCGTACTTTTTTTCGAACGAACCATTCTCATGCGATTTGAAGCGATAGCGACAATCAACGCAACGTAAACGCGAATGCGTGCGTAAATGAATGGAGGTTATGTTCCGAACTTTCGATCAATTCAAACTTCCGGAAACGAGAAGACAATCAGCGCCATCGTCATCTCAATTCGGAACTGATGACAACCACAGTCCATATACAGAGTGACAGATATCTCTTTAAACTACACTCATATCTACAATCGGTCAAGAGTTACCATCTATTTTTGTCCTATTCTATTGTCCATCTATTGTCAAAGTAGATGCAACCAGAGAGAAGCATGAGAACTGTCAAAGAAAAGCCTGATGCCCGTTCTACACTTAGGGAATAAATAAATGGACAAAGATCGTCGTATTGAGACCGTTTATGGATTTGGGTGCCATTTCTACATAAAAAGACGATTAAAAATCGTAGTGAAATCATACAAAAAAACTTAGTATGATCAGAGAGAAGCCTAAGAGCGGTCAAGCCGCTTGAGAGCATCAATTTTACTTGATACCGTTTCAGGAGACTGTTTGGCGCGCCCTTACGCCCATTATTACTTTTGGAACTATTTCATTACGCATTTTCTGACTCTGCCGATAAAATTTCCACTTAAGAGTTCCACTTAAGAGCATACATACTCAACGTAGATAGCTGCGGCATGCGAAACGAAGAAGATTGGTTTTTGGTTCATGTCGCTACGTCGATTTTTCGCAGAGTTATAGCGTTTTAAAAATCGGGCGCGCGCGCACCCATTCATGAAAGAAGGCCGCGTGGGTTTTACGCAAGTAATACGCTAGCGTACTACGTCCCCAAAAAACTGGCATATAAACATACGAGGCACAGGTGTTCGATAGTAAACACCGCCGCGCCAGACACCGCGCGAGACGCCGCGTATACGCGGCGTCTGCTGCTGCTGTCTCGGGGGATTAAGATCACGAGTCGATATAATCGTCAATAACTGCGCACAGAAAAATCGTAGGAAGATGATCCTGGTCTCGTTGGAAAGCTAAGATTTCAGCGCTTCTAACGAGATAAGAATCGCTTATCTCGGATTATTAGTTTATGAAATATCATCGATTAATTTTGAAAATAAAATTGATTTTGTCCCGAGATCGAGATCACGAGTCAATGTAATTGTCTATAACTCCGCACAGAAAAATCGTAGCAAGATGAGCTTGGTCTCATTGGAAAGCTAAGATTTCAGCGCTTCTAACGATATAAGAATGGCTTATTTCGGATCATTAGTTTATGAGGCATTATTGATAAATTTCGAGAAAATTGATTTTGTCCCAAGATCGAGATTGCGAATTAATCTTTCGATTGGATGAATCTCTCTCACGTCGTGCATTAAGTAGCAAACCTAATTTATGTTTACTCAATATTTATTTTTCTAAATATGTATACACATATGTAATTGTACGGTTTTTTTGTTGATAATCCCCTCCTCGGGTACTACCTTGTCAAGGTGGAGGGGCTTAAGTACCCCGAAGAGTTACTCTCTAAAAATCAATCGGTGCATTATCACAGAATCAGTGAATATTTACTGTTTTCAGTGATAATCCATTGATTGATTTTAGTGAGTATATGTATACTCTAAAGACGGGACAACCAAAGATACCCATTGCACTATTTAGGTCCGATTTTTCATTTTCCAAGAAATTGTTGACCACAGTTTAATCGATTCTCTGTCTTTTCTTAGATAATAATATAGAAAAGGATAGAGAGTCGAGTAACTTCCATATTAACAGTTAACCAGAAAATGATAAACTAGGCTTAACACTCCCTGAAAGTTAATCGGTGGATTATTACTGATTTTGTCCCGAGATCGAGATTGTGGTGGAGGGCCTCTACAAGTTGGTCTGTTGTTATCTGATAAAAATTTAATTCAAATCTAAAAGAGAGGCATTATTTAAATTATAACCAGAAAATGCGAAGTCATAATAAAACATAAAGAAAATTAAGCTTATTGAGAACAATCTACTACAAATTTTGTTGGCAAAAGGAGTACAACGTAGCTTGTCAGCAAAGTTTTATATTTTGCAATTAGACATATAATTTATATGTCAGCAACGAAAAAATGTGAATCGCCAGTAGTTGATTAACGATAAAAAGAATTGTTAGATGACTTTAGGCTGGCAGAGCCTAGCTGGGCCTAGACATTTCATGCATACAGCACGGAACACAACCAAAATTAGGCACTGCATTACCCGCTTGAAAAATGGGCGTAGCACGGACACGCACCAAGTGGAGACTTTATCGGCAGTGCTTGAAAAGGCAGGGTTTATGTTTCCTTTACTTATGCTTTCCTCCATGCCTGGTCTCCAGTCTTCTTGGCTGGGGATACAGAATTGACCTCCTGTTCGCGTCGTATGCACCAGCGACCAATACTGTCATTTTATGTACAATTTAAGGTATTGATCGTGGGGCAAGCAGGAGCAATTTGTACTATTTGTACTATTTTGTACAAACAAAAACAATTTTCCTAGAGCCAATTAAGAAAATATACAGCATAGCAAACTTAATCTACCTTCAGCAGAATATAATTTTTTAAAGAAATAAACAAAATGAGGAGAACAAATTTTAATTAATATTTTTCAAGCGAAAAAATGAGTAACAAAGTCTTATACCGTCGTTATTGCACTTCCATTTACGTGTACATAATGTTCCGCTAATTTAGTCTTCCTTTAGCGGAACATTATTTTTCAGAGGAACTCGCAGAATGAGCAGAGTCAATTGGTAATAAAATATTAGGTCCATAGAATATATGGAATTAAAAAGTATAATAAATTTTTTCCGCGCATTGAAGTCACCAGAAGATATATCGGAACAGCAAGGATTATCTATGACCCAGTTTATTATACAATTACAATATCC
The DNA here is from genome assembly GCF_000949405.1 of Vollenhovia emeryi. Lineage (NCBI taxonomy): Eukaryota > Metazoa > Arthropoda > Insecta > Hymenoptera > Formicidae > Vollenhovia > Vollenhovia emeryi. Next base: position 1,175,073 of record NW_011967235.1, on the reverse strand, counting down.
TTTACTAATCATACTGTGATAAATAATAATTGTAATAATCGTAGTATATCTAGGTAACACGAACTATTTATGATTGATATGATTTTATTTATACACCATTCAACATTCTCACTTTCTTTCTCTCCCTCTCATACGCTCTATCGTTCACTCTGTGTCTGTCTCTCCCTTTCAGTTCCACAAAAATTGCCCTGTCATCAAAAGATGAGAGGCGACAGCTGCAGACACGCATTAGCAGGAAATTTGTCTAATTATTACAGTCCGCCGACGGAAAAGTTCGCGAATCGCGAGATACCGTCGTTCATGATCGCTCGATAATTCTTAGTACAAAATAGTTAAACGATTTATCGTTCTCGTTTGAACGGGGTTTCCGATCGTCGCGACGTTTTAAGAACTGTCATACCGTGCTCTTCGCGTATTACCCTTACACGATTATGTTATGCGCCTCGTGATAACGTATTACACATCGAACGTTAATAAAACCTATGGTAATCCTATAATTTTCCACGAAGACGAAATCGGGCACTTTAAGTTAAGACGCGAAATGCCAAAGATTGAGAGAATGCACTATTTTTTTGTAACTCCTCTTTATAAGCAGCAAAAGTATCTTCGATCAGAGTATAAATATGTTAGTATTGTATCCTAAATATTCCAGGTATCAAGCTGACGTGACGTCAAAATGACGACAAATAAAGTTAACTTGTTACCTGAGTTTTTACGCACAACATAAAGGCTGATTCTATAATTATTCAAGAAAGATTAAGTGTACTTTTTATAATATTTCTTTCAAAATTAAAACTTTAGCTCAGCCTTCCGAAATTTGGCATTCAGTACTGTCGTAATTTGAAGTGTCCGATTGCGCATCTTGCGTCGAAAGTATAAATTCTTCTACGAGTAGTCGACTATTTGGTATACCCGGAGCATTTGTAGCTTCGTTTTCTCCTAATTACTGAACATCTAGAATCACCTTAAGCCGATTTTGACACAGACGGAAATAAAAGACACGAGATCGTGTAATCTTTGTTTCAATTTAACGTGTACTTTGTGAAAAATTAGTCCAGAGTTAATTTAGAAATTTAAATTAGGTTGCTTGAACAATTCACAAACTGACGCGAATAAATTTTACTCATTTTTACATTTGTAAGTTTATTTGTTGCTGACATTGCCGCAAATGTTTGAATGTTAATTTAGAATTAAAAATTACTTCACGTCACACTTAATTTCGGTATTTTGAATTCTGCTTCTTATCCCGTCTGATCGTAAATCGGCTCTAACGCACGTATATATGGCGAATCGAGTATTATTCATTCACTACTAAATTGTATATACAGTTATAATATATACACACACAGATGAAAATGACAGGACGGTAGGAGAAAAATACATTTCTCTAACGCGACATCACGATTGTGACAATAGAAAAAAGGAATAATTCTCAAAACTGGGATATAGAATTTGCCACCAAAAAGTGATCTATAATATTTTTCAATGCTTTCTTTTACGCAAGTACGAAACTAAAAGTAAAAACGTAACTTGAAAGGAACGAAGGAACGAGGAATTGTAGAAAACCAAACAAAAAGAAAATACCGCTGTAACTGAAAGCTCTCTAGCATTTTTATTCTCAAATAATAAAAGTTAAAATATAATGAAATAATAACTAATAATAATTATTGGATATAACTAATACAATAAAGTGTCTATTCATTTGCGCATTATGCCTATCAAACGCATTACAACATATCGAACGAGTAATCAGCCGACGATGATGCCGTAGCGAGGAGGGGGAGTGAATGGGGATCGTATCTCTATGTCATTATCGTATTGTATGTATTAATTGTCTATAAACTGCTGACGAACGAAAATCGAAAACCTTCTCCCCAACTTTATAACTCCCTTTGCTCAACGGCCCCCTCTTTCCGCTTTTCTTCCGAGCTATCGTATTCTCTACCTCCCTGTCCTCTTTTCACTCATCGTCGTCCGCGCACCTGCCAACGAATGTGCGGCCTTAGGAACTCTTTTTTTTTTATTCGCGTTTCTTCGTTTATCTTAGTATAATTTGCCCCTCTGTTCGTGCACGTGTTTTTTTTTTCGACAGCGTGTTTTTGCTACAGCTTGGTCCACGACTCTGGAGTTCAGGTTTTAAGAATAGAAATGAGATGAATTATGAAATGAAACGAGAAGGGAGGCTGTTGCTTGTACGTCATCTAACAGTTCGACTTAACCCAACTCAATATTGTAAGGGAATTTTCTAACGTGTTTATGTTAGCCTTTCGTGTGATCGGGTTTATCAAAAAACCAATTTCAAAGGAAACTGTGCAATTAAAGTTTGCCACACTTATAAAAATACCGTCGTTTCGTATTTCGAATTATTTTGTAGCGCAACGTAACAAATACGGTGGCACCGCGCAAATTACCGAATCATGTAATGACAGTGTATGTACAGATACACGCTTCCCTCGTGTAATCACATACAATTATAGAAAAGTAAAACGCTGTCAGATACATAAAAAGTCGCATGGTAATTTACACGACAAGCGACATTAACAACAGTAGTACGTATTGTGACTACATAGTGATCGCAATAATACGATAATAATGATGACATGATGATAATGATGATGATAATAGTACACGTTGCTAGTTCTTAATTAATCCACGATCTCCTGTTAGATTCTACTATATACAACGTTCGTTTATACATTTATGTATATGTATATGTATATGCATATGTATACGCAAATGCACGTAAAGATTTTGTATATACTATGATGCACAGTCGTTAACTTATGTAATATTACAATAAAATCACGGTGTGTATATATATATATATTTATATGTATACACATTTTTACGCAAGGTCTTCACGTGGATAATGGAATCTATACACACGCATGGGTTTTAGGAATAAGTAATGTGGTATATCACGTTTCCTGGCCTATAATCTAAAATCATAGCCCTTAAATTAATCATCGAGAGTGTTCGCGGGAAACGGATCGGCCGTAGCGAGCGCAAATCGAGAGTCACAGCGGAGTGCGAAGAGTTCTATCTAACGTACCGAAAGAGAGTATGTACAACAAAATATATATATTAATATATATATATATTGAAATATATTAATGCACTCGCGTTAAAAAAATACGTGACGTATCCTGCTGTGTACCTTCACGAAAATAATGTAACGTAAAGCGTCCGAATCTCTCCACTGCATTTATCTCGATGTACGAGTGTACGCACGCTTATATATCTATAACTCTCCATTTAGTATGCAATCATATTTACATTACGTATTACCTAGGTACCGCTTATCTACAGTATTATTAACTACTGCTAATTAACCACTCATGACTGTCGAAAATCTTCTCATCAAGAATGCGCGTACAACATTGCTACACGCGCGAGAGATCGGTACCACGCGCGAACATCTTGCGTCGCATCCTCGGTAACATTCGATGGCCTTAAATCGTATAATATATACAGCCCTGTGACACAGATATGTACGATACGATGACAGACACGCCTACGTATAAATATATATATATATATATATATATATATATGTGTATGTACAATTGTATTGTCGGGTCTCGCTATTTTATCATTGAAACGCCACAACTCTGTTTGTCGCGGGAAAGCAACGGCGGCATCGAGTAAAGTCATCTTCAAAAAGTATTAATAATAAAGAAAACGAGTAAAGTCCTTTTTCTGATTTATTGCGACCTGAATTGTTTAAACATCTATAGATAGTCCACAAATAGATTTAACGTCGCCAGTAATATAAACAATGATATGTAGTTTTTAAAAAAACGACCTACACTGGTCAATGTTTGTATTTAAAAAACAAACGACATTCTCTTTCGTCTTATTTATTTCAATACCCGACAGTTCAATCTGATCTCTCTCGTCCAACACATGTCGCATGACAACTATATTTGTCACTCGCCAGTTCGATCCGACATCTCGTCTACCACACATCTCTCGATATTTTTATTCGTGTCGTACAATTAACAATGCAACTTCAATTGACTCTGCACTCTTCAACCAAGGAGTGCAATCATTTTTTGACCAATATGTAAGTGTATTTATTTATTTATTTCATATTTATTCCTATTTATTCTTATGTATCTTAATTCACTCTTGACATTTATTAATTCGTAACAACGTAAAGTGTAATGACTCTCTTGCTTGTACACAGCTTATTAACATAACGATATTGGCCAAACGAACGATATGAGATCAATAACAATTGTGTGAAAAGGTATAGATTTGCAATTTACTTTCACTGTAATTATTTACGTTATATTTTTAAAGAAATATTTAATGTTATGTACGTGTGCAGATTAATTGAAGAGTCCAAATCCGGGACCGAAACGTCGTTTGTTTTTTAAATAAAAACATTAGCCAATGTAGGTCGTTTTTGAAAAACTACATATCATCTATAGATAGCTTTTATTAGAGTTATAGTAATCGATAACTCCTTCGTCGTAATGCTGCAATCAAATTGATTAAAACTTTCAAATATAATGAATAAGGATTTTCTGGTGAATGACTAATCTTTGCAAATTAGGCAGCCGATAATTAAAAGTCGTTGATTATCACTTTTTGAAGCATAATTGAAATATATCGCAAATAATCCTGTAAATGTAATTGTATAAAATATTCTGTATTTATAAGAAAGGATACGCATATAAATACGTGAAGAATATAGTTTGACGTATTTTTATGAACACCGATTATTGCAATTAAAAATCATCAAAGTTTTCCTATTATTGACAATATGTATATGATCTACAAGCATTGAAGTCGGATACAAATAAATTCAATTTTTGTTCATCATTGAGTAGTTTTCAAATAAGAAAGAGAAACGATATATTTCAACGTGTTTCATTTTATACGCTTTCTGAATCATAGAAAATTACAAAGAATTAAATCTATTTCGTTAAAAAAAATTATCCTAACAATAATAATCTCTCACAATTGTTTCATGTACTGATAAAAAAGGTCCTACAACAAATTTGTGCGCGGTTGGATATATTAATTTACATTACGACAAATTAAAAGTTATATATTATTTATTTCAGTGCATGAACATAATAAACACATACGCATTCGAATAATGAATTGTGCATCGTATGGCATATTAAAAGTATGCAATAACTTATGCGGAACAGTTTGTAGGTTTCAACCGTTTATGTTTACATCTTTATATCAATTTTTATACAACAGTCTTCAATGTGCACTAGCGCACACTAATGGATTCAACCGAATTAGTTATTAGTTGTCCGTATACTTAAAAGTGCACATTAATATTCATAGTTAGAAATACGCAGCGTGTCTTCGTATACCCTTTAAATGTATATAACAACTGCGGATGATTTAATGATCAACACGGATTTAGATTTGTCCCATTCATAATATACAATTTCATCTACACTCTCTCGTTCAATCACTCTTCAATTAGTTATCTATAAAATTGATTACTTTTGGATTTTCTTTGTGATTTCTTTATGAGTTCCTCATTTCTTATGCGTTACTATCAAATTTCATTTGATACCGTCATCAAAGATGCTGGTTGTTAGATACCGCGTTAACTTATTTATTCTTGATTTTCTTTTCACAGTCAAAACATTAAAATATTAACTGGAATTGAAGGGGAAGTCAAGAATGGATAAATTAACTCAACGCAGATAAATAAAGAATATGAAGGTTCATTTATGGATCATCGAGATCCAATACTCTGAACGTTACCTCGATTGATAGCGTCAAGAAATCATATCATCAGCTAATGATAGAATTCCGGTAGATTGCACAAGCGTCGTGCTTGTTGCTGATGATGGTGCTGCTGTTGTTGGTGCGATTGCTGATGATGTTGATGATAGAGAGTGTCCCCTTGATGGGTCACTTGCTGGTGTCACTCGTGGGACTTGTTGTTCAAAGGATGATAATTGCCGCCTGACGAAGTTACTAAAGCGAGAGGTATAGGTGCTGCATGAGGATGCGAGTGGCCCGCGTTGGAAGAATGTGTCGTGAGTGCTAGAGGACTGCCAGAAATGGAATTAGCGAGGGATGCGAACACCGAAGGTGCAGACGACGTCATCGTTGGGCTGCCTATCGCAGCCGTTGGCGGATTGATCCTCTTTTCTTTCTGCCGCCTGAAACATGATTGTATGTTGCTTGAAGAGATTCAAAATTAATACAAAATGCGCAATTCTATTCGTCGTAATCAAGAAAAAAGGAAAAACGTACATAAATATTTTCGTAATTATATTGATCTTAACAATTGTAACATCTACCTGTTACAAAACCACACACGAACTACTTCTTTCTCCATCGAGAGGCTGTCTGCCAGTATAGTTATCTCCTCGGACGTGGGCTTTGGGTTTTGGATAAAAGCTTTTTCAAGGGCTACTCTCACGCTGGTCTCTATTGACGTTCTCTTCTTCCGCCGCCTGCCAATCGCTTCCGGTGTCGTAAGTGGATTCGATAGAGAGTTAGGATTGTTCATTGAATTATCGGCATCCTCCAGCCACTTTTGTAACAGTGGTTTCAGTTTGCACATGTTTTTGAAGGAAAGATTCAGTGCCTCGAACCTGCAATGCAGAATCATCGAATTTGTTTGACTTAAGGTCAGTGGGTGTTATTTGATTGCATTAAAAATGACATAAATCAACTGTTTTTGTTTTATATCACATTTTTTTTATAAAAAGAAGAATTTTTGTATAAGAAGAATAAGTCAAGCAATGTATACTATCAAAAATCTAAAAATGTAAATAAAAACTTAGTAATCTCAAGATATCTTTTAAATTTTTAGATTTCTATGACATTTTTTTTACTTATCATTTTCATAACGTTGGCGCCGTTTAAGAATTACGTTTATTTAATCACAGTTTAAACAAAGAATGTATTTTTACCTAGAAATCGTAGTTTGTGAAAAATCGTTGCCATAAAGTTTGCCCATGGCGAGTCCGACGTCTCCTTGAGTAAAACCAAGCTTGATCCGTCTTTGTTTGAACGTTTTGGCGAATTGTTCTAGCTCTTCGAGGTCCGTTGTTTCCTCCGGCGAAGGTTCTAATCTTGTCGGTTTTACTGCCGGTGGTGTGCTAGGTGGTGGTGATGATCTCTGCGCCAAACTTCGCCCCACTAAATTACCGCTACTCTGAAGAGCCTGCTGTTTCTGTAGTAACTGCGCTGCCGCTTGCACCTAATAATTTTAGTTTTTTTTATGAATTCTAAATTATTAAAAATACACACGTATGAGATGATGAATATAATTATATAAAATAATCACAATCGGCCGCAGTAATAAAGATCTTTAAACATGCAAATTAAAAGTTGTATCGAGACGTTTAGACGTGTTCCGGATGTAATATATCACTTTCAAAAGGGAATTTCCATCTCAATTATTACAAAACAATTTTCATGCTTTCATCCGCGAATAAATTTCGCAATCAACAATCTATCTGGATACAACTCTGTCCTAAATCGTACCTGCATGGACTGTGAGCGCGGATGACTCGGTCTTGTCGGGTAGCCACCGCTCTGCAACAGCCCCTGCAAGACGTCGACGACCATTGGTAAAAATCGACATAATGGTCATCTGCGCTTCATCTCTACTCGTGATAAAAATTCGCTTTCGCGACGTTTTTAAAATGTACTTTCAAAACGGAACTTTATAATCGATTTATCGTTCCTCGGTGAATCTAAATATAAAGTTTCCATAAACGAGTATTACGATTTAAAAAATATAATTATATACAGTCACCTGTAATTTTGCGCTCGTTAGTCTCTCGAAGATAAATGTCTGAATATATTTTTGGGGAACGCGCGGCACGTGTCGAGCTCGTGCGCGTACAGGTACGAAAAATATGATTCCAAGGGTTAAATCTGTCCGATCGATTATTTCCATCTATTCCTTAGGCGCGATGCTCGATTACGAGAATGAAGGGTTCGCGTCACGGGCACGGGTGTCCCGGATCGGAAAGGGTTCGGGGTTGGTCGCGTGTCGCTGGCATACGAGCAGCTAGTTTATACGCATTGTGGCCGCGAAGACACCCTACGGAAACGCCTCGAGTCGAGCCACGTGCGGGATCAACCGCGACAGGTTATCGTCTACAACTTAAAGACATTCAAGCAGGACTGATCTTTTCATGATTAAGAGACAGCACCGATTTCGAAAGATTTACAGAAACGCTAGATAACGCAAGTGTTTTCCTACTGGATAGTAACAACTGATAAAAGAGTCGGTGCATGCGTTGATTTTTATCTGACAAAACTTAATTGATAAATGCAAATGTACAAAAGTATTTTGTGATTTGTATGTGCGTGAATCTATACTGTACATTTTATTTTTCTGATTTCAACCTGCTCAAAAGATTCCGTTGAAACAACAAAAGCATTGTTATACTGTATCGAACCTCTCTGAAATGTTTCACAATTATTCAAAGAGCGAAAAGAATTGCTTCGAAATGATTAAGTCTCTGAATGGAGAAATAAACCTTTGTTGCGGCAGATAAGCCACAAAAGTCCTCACGTGGCGCACACGCGTGGCGCAACCGCCCGCGAAGGGGTTGAAAGGGGCAGGTTGTACTCGGCGAAGCGATTTCCCGAGTGAAGAAGGTCGTGTGCCTGTCTTAAAACGCCCCGCGCGAAAAGAGGAAAGAAGAACAGATGAGGACAATCCTCCTGTAGCTTAGAAGGAGAAGGAGCGCGATGAAAAGAGGAAACATCCTGGCCACGTGTGAGGTAACAAAAGGCACCCCGGGGCAAGGTGCCGAAGGACCCTAAGCCCACCTTGTAGCATCGCGCGGTACCTTCCGATAAAGACGGGGAATATCTAGTAGGGCCCTACGCGCAAATACGCGCGTGTACGTGTGCATGCACAATAAATATATAATACAGAGGCGAATACGGCTGCCCATTAAGCGTGCTAAAGCTCGAAGTCGTTTTGTTGATTTTTCCCGGAGACTATAGTTGCACGCGCACGTCGTGACGGATTCTATAGACTTTTTTTTTCCCGTAAATGCAAAGCCCGGTCCATTCAGATCGCTCGCGAGTAGGGCCGCACGGATGAGAAGGAGGGGGGGAGGGGGAGAGCGCATCCAGGAAGCGGGATCGTTTTTCAACGTATCCCCGGATATCGTGGATCGATTCCTCCACCTTCTGTTCGATCCGAAAGATCCGACGAACAAATAGTGAGAAAATCGTGGTACAGCTTCTTTCATCGCGGAAATACGTGCCGCGCGAGACGACTGATAAATATGTCGCTTCTTTTTCGGCGATCGTCAAGCGCGGGTTTTAAAACCGTGCCCGAAACGTGATATTTATCGAGGAAAATCGGGAAATCTCTTTGTACGCTTTTTCCGGGGATGTCTTCAATCATCGTCCGTTTTGTGTGCGTCTTTCGCGTCGCTATGCTATTACTGACTATAGCGCTATCAGATGTATTTTAAAATTCAGATATTCTCGGTGATATCTTTTTCACTTTTACGCAATCGATCTTACCGAGATTTGTTAACTAACATTTTTGCGATAAACTACGTTGCATTTTACTTCTTGCCGTCATCGAGACAATATAAGAATGGGACTAAATAATCAGGCACCGCAACTTCCATCAGAAAACACGCCGGGATTATTTCGACGGCTGGTCCTTTAAAGAGACTTTAATGCGACGTAATGGAGCGCGAAATTCAGTCGTGATGCAGTTGCAAGTTGGCGTTGTTCGCGTGCATTTGCATCGGCGAGGGCAAGCCTAAACGAGAAGGTAGCACCCCGATTCCCTTTGTGCCGTTGCCGGACGGCTATCTTGACGTCGAATCGCGAAGATGCTGTACGCGAAGAATAAGACGTTCGCTCTCGCCCGATCCGCGTCCTGATCAGATAGTACGGCCGAACGCTGCTTTGGCGATCCGCGCCGATCGGCTTCGATCCCTCCGACGGAATCGCAACGGTACGAAATATAACATGTGATTTAAACAGACAAACACAATTCGGCAGGTAGCGTCGATAGAACACGTGGAGATCGTAAATATTATTTTTAATTAACTCTCCGGTCTTAGCTCTTTCAATGAGACATTTGCGATTATTCATGCACTCACCTGATTTTGTAAGAAGAACGAAGGAATCTGTCCCGCCGCCGGAGTGGCCTGAAACATGGCGAATTGCTGTAGCTGCTGTTGCAGTGATTGCAGTTGATGTTGCTGCAGCGTCGAGGCGATCGCTTGGATATCCTGGGTCCCTAATGCACCGTGCATCAGCAATTGCTGGCCGAGCAATTGAGTCGCCAGCGCGGCCTGCGAGTTGCTATTATTTTGTTGGCCGGACGTGTGTTGCTGCTGGTGACTGCCCGTGAGCTGGCTGCTGATTCCGGAACTCGGCGAGGACGCGCTGCCGCTGGTACCGCTGCTGCTGTTGCGTTGCGAGACATCCGTGACCTGAAAAGTGCCGTCGAATTTACATTACGTTCGATTTTCGTGTTGATAAATCTAGCTTAAATTTAGTTCAAACAACAGAAGTTGTAATAATTGTGTATTCGGTATACAGTGCCGTAATCAAAATTGCATCACTTTTAGGTTTTCTGAGCATAACTTTCGCCGAAATGCATCGAACAAGCACAAAATTTTACAGTAGACACTTGATAACAGGGACATCCCGAGGGATAAATCGCTGAGCATTTTTGGGGTATTAGTTTGGACATTAGGCCTTGCTGGGGCATTATAAAGATAAAATAAGATGAAATAAGATAAAACAAGATAAAATAAAACAATAAGATAAAGTAATGCCCGCTGGGCATTAGTAGGCATTGGTGTACATGATTTTCACTCGTGCACTTAAAAACTAGTTATGCGCAAACAATCGAAAGGCGATACAATTTTGTCCGATACCGTATTTCAAGAATTATATTCCACTGTCCGAGAAGATGTCTTTCAATTATAGGAGTTCAATATCATGGGTCACTATGATCATTAAAGCGCTATGCCGAAAACTTTTAGCCCTCTAGCTAGACTGATTAGTTTATCGTTTGATATTATCAAGTGACAATCTTTGATTCCCCCAAATGCGGGCTACGACATTTCACGCTGTAACGTGGGACCGGGGACACGAAGAATCAGCCGGGCCGCGCGAGGAGGGCCACCCTCCCTAATATTACAGAGTAAATTCGCCGTCGAACAAAGCCGTGTTTACACTCGGCCAGGTCAGGATATTGGTCACTACGGTCCATCCTGCGCTTTTGTGTTTTATAAAACCTACTCTCCCTACGTCGTCCCTTCTTGTCGTCCATCTCGCTAGTGGCTTCCTTTATTTATTTGTCAAATATTGATCGCGAGCGCTTTTTACGCCCGTCAAGAGCGTCCTGTACGGAAAAAATCGAAGACACGGTCGTGCCGTGTTCGTGAACGTTCCTCTCGAAAGAAAGCACGCTGGATATTACGCTCGCAAATGGGATTGGTAACGTTGTTGATACATTTAAGCGACGCACACAGGCAACAGATAACAATGGATGACATGACAAAGCACGCTTTCGTCAAAATAAGTAGAGAAAATACCATTGAAGTTAAGTTATTGAAGAAAATCATCTTTTGTAAACGTTATTGACGAGTTAAATAACGAAGACACATTTAATTATTAATAAAAACAGCTTAAACAAAATACAAGACTGATTAATCGAAAAAGATCTTAAAAACGTTACATGCACTTTCTCCAAAAATAAATATGGGTAAATAAAAGAATTATTTTATTAATTATTTGATTTTTATGAATACAAAAGGACCTTTTCATTCATAGGAAAAATATTTGATATAATTTACATAATTTAAATAATTATCTCTACACACGAGTTAATTTGTTAAGATAAAACTATTCTTTTGACATTCGTCCATAAAAATATTACATCTGATAACATTTGTAATGTTTTCTTGTCAGATTAGATAAACGAGCAGAAGAAGCAATAATACGTTGTTTCTATATTTTTCAATGGCGGCAATAAAAATCTATTGGTGAGACAGTAAAAATGTTTGTCTTTCGTTATTAATTTTGAGAACATGTATTATATCGTCGATGTTAATAGATTCGTTGACACACGAAGACCAAGAAGAGCAACTAATTTCGCGCGTGTTATACAAGCATCTGCAGCTTCGTGCACGCAAGATGCCGTGCAAATTATTTGAATTATACTCGTATATTTTGCTCGCGGCACTAATTGTAAAGGCCGCGCCTCTTTTCAGCACTCTCCATGCCTTACCCGATAATTATTAACGCGTGATGATACATGACAAAGATTTAATATCTTTTTGTCTTGTAATTATAAATGTTTTCAAGTATCGAATAATATCTGTTTCACGTAATTTATATAAAATTAAATAAAATTACATAAATTAAATTAAATTAAACACAGATAGAAAAAATTTTCATAAAAGATAGCGAAGTGACTTAATTTCAACAACTATAATCGCGAATACAGATGAAAGGAAATGAAAATTTATTTACCAGATTAAGAGCTTCCCTGTCCGAGTCCATGGAGTCATTATCAAGATGTGCTTCGGTGGCATCTTGGATGTCACTTGCAATACTCCTGTCATCTCCGCTAAGTTCAGGACCATCAACGTCGCCGTGCAAATCTGCGTCTGCAACAAAAATCTCCATTTAAGTGTTCGATTCAAGTTCTTTATGTTTGACAAACCTTTAAAGACAAATCAATGACATTTTCACTTTCATTACGCACTCAAGACGTAACGTAACGTTGTAACATATGTAACGTGTTGCAAAACCCTCAGATATAAGCATAAAATTCATATTTTTAGACTTTGAATCAAGCTTATTATCAAGTTTGTCAGAAAAGAAAATTGCGACAGCTGCCGTACAATCGTTGTTGTTCTGCGCTCTATATTTCCGATGATGATGGTATCTCGTGGGAGTGCTGGACGGCGTGCTGGTGGCATGAAGACGCATGTCCGCGAAGATCATCCTGGATTCTTCCAGGAAGACCATCATAGCTTCGTCTGTTCCGTTCGTCGTCCCTACATTGGGACGCTTCCCGAGGTCCAGCACGGTGATCGATTTCTCACGCGAAAGTGAAAAGGATCGCGCACGGCGATCCTGCGGCGACCTATCGATCGGCGCGATCCCATCGCGCTACGGAAGACATGGGACGGAAAAAGCTGTGCACTCCGATCCGAAGAAAAACGCACCGACGTTTCACCTTTCTCCGCGCGGTATCACCCAGCGATCAAATGCGGAAATAGTTAAGTTTAAGCCGACGCGGTTTGAGTTTAATTATCGCTCGTTAACACCTCATTAATATTAATGCGGACCTTAATTGACCCCGCGAGTCTCGTCGAAACAGTGGCGTCGAAGAGGCCGCGAGTTCGTCGAAGATCCCGCGCGAATCCTGAAAGCCACCGCGGCAGCGTCGGTCTTCGTCGACAAACTGATACGGAGCGAATGTCAGAGTGACGCAACGAAACCGTGCCCCTAAGGGCGCACCAACCTTCCCCACTACTACACATGGCCCTGCTGGGCCCCACGATTGGTCGGACGCATCAGTTACGTCAGGCCGATTGGTCGAAGAGAACCCTTTTGCCCTTTCGCCGTGCCCTCTCTCCCTACTTCGATAGCAACAACCCTTCGCGAGCATCCATCATCGTATCTTATGACTGCTGTCTCCCTCGCCACCCCTTTACCGAGAGCCTCCTTCGTCTCGCTCGCGCTGGGGTTGTCGGATAATGGCATGGAACCGATTCGTTGATTCGGAGAACACGCGCTTACGCACTGCGATTGGCTAGCCCGATTTTTAATAATTATTTCGATACGCCGATAGACTATTTTGAAAGGGGATTTATAGCACTCGACGTATGTCGCATTCGGGGCTGCTGTCGCAGGCTCCGCGTATCGGGACCGATCAACTTCTAAGAAACTAAGATTTCGTTTCATGCACACTTTCTGCACATGAACTGGTTGCAGAACAGTTTGTACAAGTTGTGTTAAATATGTTTTAAATATAGTTATAGTGCAAATATATTGGAAAGAAAATATTTTTATAGACATTGCCGAATTGGGGAGAAACAAGAAATGTTTTAGAAACATTTTTCAATTTATGCAATATTTAACAGATTATATAAACGCAGTTATATTCGTATAAAAAATTTATCCGTCATCTTGTTATGAAACATGGTAAAAATTATGTTTCCATTTGTACAATTTGTAAAATATACAATTATATTTGTATTGTGATAAATTAGATAAAGAAGGTTTATCAACGATACTTAACGTCCTCACCGCCGGTTCAACAATATTATCTACACATTTCTTACGTCGGATCTCTTAACTATCTCTCGCGTGTTTACGAGGTAAACGTAAAAACACGTAAACTGAAGCGAGCAATCAGCCGCGACTAAAGACAAGGGAAGAAGCTATTCCCTCGCATTCTTGTGGGAAAAGTCGAAAACCGCGGAAAGGCAATGTCGAGGGGGGACGAGGGTCAGCGATGCCAAAAAGTAGAAGTCGCTTAGCCATTTGGTACCGCTCCTCTCGTGCTTTCCCATCGACTCCCGATTCCGGGATAAAAGCCGAGGAGAGAAACCGAAAATGGAGATAAACGCTCGCGAGAGCGTTGTAAAAACGCTCTGCCGCGGGCGCAGGTGGGGGGACCGGAGCCTCCGCCGAGGTGCTACCGGGGCCGGGAACGATCGTTATAGGAACGTAGAGAAGGAATTCAAAATCCTGTGAATATACTGCGAGAGCGCGGCTCCGCTTCTCGGGGGCCCCGACCCGATTTTTGCTTCTCCATCTGCGTTACCTGACAGGAGGATTCCCCCGAAATCGTAAAAAAAAGGGAGGAAAAAAGACGCAACAGGTCAGGTAGAATACCTCCAGGAAACTAGCGCGCACGCACGGCATTGGTGCCGGATTCCCGAAAATTTCGCCTCGTTCGGCACGTTCTACCCCACCCGGGTGAATCCCGGGCCCTTCTTCCTCCGATCGCGCGTTACTCCCCGCGCTTCACCGTCCTTTCCAACGCGCAAGATGTTGCGGCAGGTACATACGGCGATTCACACACGGCTTTCCTTTTTTACCCACAAATTTGCATCGTCCCTCCCTTTTTTCGTCGAAAATTACGCTTTTTTTCCGTGAGAATCTACGGGCCCCTCTACGGGACTCTGCGCAAACGGGAAAAAGACGGCGCTGAGAGTGGGGAGATAGAAGAAGGGGTCCAAGATTTTTGGGGCGATTTCTGCCGGTTTTGATTTTACCCTTGCCCTCCTTTGTACGTTACGGTGAGCGACGCATTAAAGATGACGGTGCCCTATTATGTACCAGGTGCGACGTCTTTGATAACGGAGGCAGAGCGAGTGATTCGCGGATGAAACTACCCCGCCGATTGGCTTTACTTCTTTGTAACATACACGCGTGCAAAATCGCACACAAGCGCGCACGTACCCAGAGACAGAAGAAGATGAAAGGGGAGGTAAATGCGACAGGAAGCGACGGTTTTTCCCCATTTTTTTTCCAGCTAGTACACGAATAACTGACGCTCCGCTCTCGGCGAATCACGGGCGATAGTTTAAAAAACCAGCGAATAGATTTTGTTTAGGGTAGACACGTCGTTCGTATCCCAGAAAGAGAAAGACGAAGAGCGAGACGTGGATGTGAACGCTAACGGATTTTTAACGTACCTTCGTAAAGTTGCGCGCACCGTCAGTTGCACCAGGAAGAGATAGAGCTTCAGGTACCAAAGATACATTCCGTACAAAAGGATTTTGAAAATTACGGTAATTTCGAAAAGAGGTAGTGTATAGACGTTGAAGACAATGCTGTTCTCGGTATCAATTCTATCCTTTCCTATTTTTCCCGCAAATATCTTTGATGTCATTCTTCCCGTGAAGAAATAAAGTATAACGACTTCGCTATTAGTTCCAAACTACCAGCAAATTCACACCTGCGACCCTACAGTCGGATGAAAGGAGCGGCCGTTCGCCGCGCCGATCCACCCGCCGATCTAGAGCCGGCGTCGATTCGATATCGAGCTGCACGAAGGAATGTCGCTCATCTGGAAGATCGTTATCTCCCGATGGATCCTCGACATCTCTTTGTGCCGCATCTGCATACACACCGGCGCACGCATACTCGCGCGCTCATCACACGGCCGTCCATTGTGCCGTCGACGCAGTCACAATGCAGTCGCCCATGCAATTTCGAGCCATTCAAGTCCGTTTAGCGCTTTGCACGAGTGACATGGTAACCGTCTATCCATCACCCACGCACACTCGCACGGACGCGAGTCGAAAACACCGTCGCCGAGAGTCGCAGGCGTCGCTGGGGAGGTGCGCAGCTGTGGACGCAGCCCTCGTGTTGTACGTCCCGCTCCTACGAGAGGTCGAGGAGACGCTAGGCCACGGCGGCGACCTTCGCCTTCGCCCCTCAAGAGAGCGACTACTCCTCGCGTGACCCACGGCGAAAACTACGTGGCTGACGAGCCGGGCGCGAGCGGGCTCCAGGATCAGAGGTGCTCGCCGACGTACGCGAGTCCGTCACGCCCGTCAGGTGATAAAACGACGCACAATAGCGTTACCTCAAGGCTACCGAGAATTGCGCGGTTTTTGGCAAAACTTACCGCTGTTAATCTGATGGAAAGAGGATGAAGAAATTAATCGTCACGATCTCCCAGTCATTGAGTCAGAATTTTCCAAACCGGGAAAGCAGATTAGAGAATTTATTTGGGCAACACTGCTTTATTATTAATTTAAATATAATATTTTTCGTGTTCAGATACATTTGTGAAAAATGTGTATGATTTTAAAAATGATCTTTTTTATGACGATTTTTAATGTTATGAAAATGTTATGAAAAGGTATGAAAGAATAAGAAATTTCCTAAATCTTAACCGGAGATTTAATTAAGGAAATGCAAACATCGCATTTGTTCGCTAAATTAAACGTTGCGAGTACACACTCTAATGAAGATAATTTCTTCCAGAACATGTCTTTCGCACTATTACGTGTTTTAACACGAACATTTCCTAGCTAATCTGAATAATAATAACAAGCAACACACAATACGAAGTAGAACAATGTAGGCAGTGTTCTCTGATATCCATACAAACCAATGTCTGAATTATATTCCGCCTCTCATGAATATTGCATTCATCGGAACAAAGTTTCCCAGAACTAATTCGTTGAAATCAACGTCCGAACGTGTAAAGTTGCTCCAGTAGCACTCGGTAAAATCAAAACCTTCACAAAGTTTCAATCCATTTGGCACGATTCTTAACACGATTACTAATTAATGTAATTGTAATTACAACATTTGTTATTGATAATTGATAACAAATTTTACTATCTTTCGCTGACAAGCCTGAATCAAAGCCTCGCCTCTAGATTAATTTAATTACATAAATTTTTCTGCGAATTATGCACAGTAAATTCTTAATACATATTTAACCAATGAACTCGAAACGCAATCGTTAATCACAAGTCAGATATTAGAGCATCGAGCAACATGAATCCATCAATTCCATCATCATGTTTCGATTTCACCGAACAGTAGCGTGTACATTCCCATCTAAATTGGCGGACTTGGCCGATGAATAGCGACAGACGCTTTCTCCGCCTGCGAGCGAGGAATCGCTATGAAAAAGTTCCATTTTCTGGATGAATTCTGGCCACAGTACCGTGCAACCAGAATCCCTTCCTAAGCGGCAGTCTCTCCTTCTCTGTTCGTCCTCCCTTGCAGAGATTCTCTTCGTCCATTTTTCTCCTATATTCCTTCTCTCTCGTTCTACCGCTCGCTCTCTGATTCAAAGTGTTTTTGTTCGCCAGGGCGAGAATAGCCACCGACGACGAGGGCGTGCTGCTCTTTCCGCGCGATCTACATAAAATATCGATTCTCGAGACGCGTACCGGGAAAAATATCGGCGAGTCACGCGGGCCCGATGATGAATCCCTCCTACTGAAGCCGGCCCTTCTCGCTTTAACGTACACGGAACGCGTCACAAAAGAGAAATCGTTATTTTCACGGCTCGGTCCGATTTCGCGGTTGCGTCCCGCATTCTCTCCCCGTAAAATCCCCCTCGCCCTCTCTTATACATTACCGATCCACCCGCGAATTCGCGATCACCTCGGCCTCATCGGCGATTTACTCGATTCTCAACCCTTTTGCTTCTTTGCATTGTTTCTTCTTGTTCTTTGGTGGTCTTATAATTGATCAACTCTCTTCGCAGCTTTTCACAATTCTTTCGAGGCCGCTGACGTAATGAAATCATACAAATTCGATTATGATCCCAATTTTTAATTGCAACCGATTACTTTTATCAAATATTCTAAAAGAGAATGTTCTTTCGTAGAAGCGACGTTTCTTAACTCTAAAAATCATCAGCTTTTTCACCAGCGCATTGTTTTCACGAATCTAGGAACTCTCGCATAACCGATTGTTTCAATGTTCGTGACGGCGAGTGATTATGCTACCATTTCTCAAGAATTAATTTACGGCATATCGGAATCACGATTCGTAGAATGAATTGCTGCCAGAGTCAAGCTGACGTGAACTTTTACGCACTAATGCCAAGTTTGTCCTGTTGTTTCTCTTGGATCAATTAAAAATGTGGAATTTATCTTCCGATTAACAAATTAAATAAAATCTATTGAAAGCAGATCAGTGTCCAGCATTAAGCAAGATTCCAGGTTTAATTAATATGCAGCGCTTCCTTGCTTCAATATAATTAAAAATCTTCCTCGGTATTGTAGTTTGAGACGTTTATGTACTAATCTAATACCTGCCAGTTGTTCTGTAACTTGTCAATTTGCTACCTCAATACTTTGATATTATTTAATGTCGTACTAACTTTTCCTGGCTTGAAATGGCAAGTATCGCAATTACTTGTGCATGTCATTTTCATTCAACGGGACAAGGACGGCAAGACGTTTCTCATCGTTATAGAGTCCCTTTTCCTCGATTTACTCGCGTCTCAGCAAGACGCGCACACCCCTCTAAGATGGCAGATCGCATTAGAGCCGGGTTCCTCTCCTCCCAACCGTTCTTCTTTCTCGGCTGTGTAGCAACGCGACCGAATGTCTAAGCAGCATCTGCCTTCCGCGTCGTTTCTTCGTCGCCATTCTTACGTAAGGCGACGACAATGCAGCCCGGCCCCGGTTACGGGGGAGGAATTCCCCCGGGTATTATTCCCGAGGTATATGCACCGCCTGTCAACCGACTTACGATTTTATTAGGGCCTTACGTCATTCGATTATGCTTGGCCGGGCCTTGGTTTTCATTCAGCGCGGGACCCGAGACTACCGCGAGGAAATATCCGACATAACACATCGGATCCGATCGGTTTCTACATGGCTACCTTGAGCATTCTAACACTGCGAGGCTTTACGACTGTTTCATGTAAGGAAAAAAATGGCTCGAGATGACGTATTATGATATGGAAAGTCTTTATAAAGAGCGGAACAGCGCCAAGTATATGACAAACTAATCTTGCCCTCCCGATTGCATGAAATATTCTAAAATCTCGTAGATGGTGAAAAAATAAGAGATGATCGTAAAAGAAACTACGCGGCATATTGCTCGAAAGATATTTTCACGGGCAAGACTCGCGTGTAAAAATCACACAAGGCTCCGCCGGGATTCCTAGCGGGGGAACTGTACGAGTCGCATAAGTATTGTCCCCGGATGTTGGTGCCGAAAATCGCGGCAGTTAGCGCGACGAGAGTGTAGATGACGGAGAGAAGCGTATCAAAGGGGAGGGCACCATAGGGGGATAGATACCAGGGCCAATAGAATAACAGTGTTTCGTCTGGCGTGTTTTGAACCGACATTGCCCGGCGGCTCGGCAAGGGTGACGAGAGAAGGGGTGGACTGGTTCCGAGCGCGGCGTGTGTGGGGTGAGTCTAAAACCGTTAGGTTGGTCGCGTGCTACCGGAGGCACGTGGCCATCCTCCTCTCTTCCTCCCCCTTTGCTCCCGTGTCTTTTTTTTACGCACGCGCACATATGCGTCCCGAGCGAGGCGCGACAAGATGTACGGGTACCAGACAAAACTTGCGTACTCGAAGGGACTCTTGAACGCGGGCTAATCTTCTTCACGCGATTATGTTTCTACGCGTATTGAAATTGGATTTCTTTTCTTTTCTTTCCATTCTTACTGCAGTCCCTTTAATCAGTCTGATCAACAGGCAGTTTCGGCAAAATGATGCGAGAGGGAATAATATTTCTGTCTCTCTCGCATCATCTTGCGGAAACTGACCTGTTGGCCAGACTCTGATTAGAGGGACTCTAATTTTTACCATAATTTTCATTTCGTCTAGCTAAACGGTTATAGAACTTTCGTTAAAATGATACTTTAAAATTGACCTTGTCATCCTATCACGGTGATCCGTTTTCCAATCGACCATGCGAGCTACGTGAGAAAATCGCCAACATCACGCGCGCAACGAATCCCCGAATGGGTATTACGGATTCCGCCGGCGAATGGAACCTAATTTATTCCGTCTGTTTTCGGTGCCGCGGCGAGCGTGGGCCCGGAGCTATTGATCGACGAAATTCGATGATCATTGTTGCCCGGAGCTTGTATCGGCGAAACCCCAAATTAAGGACCAGGTAAGCGGAAGAAGCTCGGACGCATGGCACCATTAACCGCGGTTGCAGCGCGATGAAAACGAAATAGCCGATCGCGCGGCAGATGCGGGGATCGGTAAACAGTCGACCGGATAACAGTTAGGCCACCGCCGTCATCGCTCGTCATCATCAACGCGGCCATACCGTTAGACGGAGGCAATGTGCGGACCCTTCGGCACGTGCTACCCGATCAAACGCAGCCGTTCCTCGGATGCAGATAGATAGAATGCTTCGGCATCGACTTGAACAATAAAGATTCGAAGAGGTTCAATATTTTAAGAATTTTACAACTCTGAGTTAGGTCAAAAAAGACGTTTGCATTTAAGAAAGAGCAGGCGACCGAGAGAAAAAGAACCTAAATGCTATCAGCTTCAGAGGAATCAATTTGAGAAAGTCTCACGAGTCAAATTGAACGACAATTTTGATGGCAAGTATAAAAACGAATCGTGATTAGCGACCTTGTAGAAATAACGGCGCGCGCGATGTGGGCAAGAAATCGTTTCGCCTTCACTGTGCTCGCCGTAAATTTCCGATAAGGAAATGAAACTATGCATATAAAGGAGAGTTACCAGGGAGGGAAAGTTCCGCGACGATACCTCGACACCATTTCGCACTAGCACCCTTTGCCGCTCGACTGGCAGTGATGTATGGTGCGGTAGACCTGCATGCTGACCACTCCCGGTCACTCTCTTGCGAGTGGCTTTCCCGCGTATTGGACGAAATTTGATTTCTAGATCTCGTTTCTGAAGGCAAAGAACCGGACAATAGAATTTTCAATCGCTAAAGATTGGGGTGGCAGATATTACTAAGCACGCCGGAAATTGCAGTTTTCTTTCTAGAATATGGTTACAATGTTTCACGTTACCTCACATTCGATCCTATTAACGTTATTTTATTTAAACGTTATACGATAATCGTGAAATCATTGTCGATCATTAGAACAGCGAACACTTGGTCAGTTTTCCGGGAAAAGGAGCAAGAAGGCAACGTCGCGATTTGAATATCTCATACTTAAGATTCATCCTGCGTAGTGCGGGGCAGTGATTGTCGACTTGGCAGGCCGGTCACGTGGCCGGCACGTCATACACGTCAAACCGAACCCCTGTGGAAACCGCCCTATTGCGCCTAAGGCCGCCCCGCGGCCGATCAGCACACGCGGGGAGGCCTGCGAGCACTTTACATTCTATTTTCACGCTGTACTGACCCCGATGTATGCGACTTCCTTAACATATTCGTCAGATATTGCCTTTTGGCACGTGCTACCTACCGAATCGATATTCATCTTCCGTGAGAATGAGAATTTATCGACGTCCTTAAAGTGGCACCGATCGCCGCACTCCCCAGACAGTAAATTTACGTCGCGTTGGACGCATTATATTTTCACGTAAAATTATGTCCGCGAAAAAAATTACCTTAGCCATATTAAAAAGCTATTTTATCTAATATTCGAAGCATAAATGTACATTATAGATAAATAGAGATAATTATACATGTACGTGTGCTTACAGCGTCAATCTGAATTCATCAAAATTACTCTCTAAAAGTCAATCAGTGCATCATCACTGAAAACTTATAGGAATTATTAAGTAATATACTTGAAGATAGTCCTCTAATTAGTTGAGTCTACCATGAATTTATTGCTCTTGGAGCGAAATCTGTTTAGTGGAAATTCATCGTTAGATTGTGTAATCGTTGCGAAAAAAGATTTGTGATTGAATTTGGGCGTTGAAAACCTGCTGTCTCATATTAGAAACCTATCTCATAATAGAGGACTTTCCTCTATAACTGCGAATCAGTGGATATTCACTGTTTTCAGTGATAGTTCACTGACTGACTTTTAGACAGTATACAAATTCCACACGAACCCCTGTCTAAATATAATATAAACAGACGACGAGCAACTTTCAACGCGTGATCACTTACCACCTGACGTGCCATAAGCGGAAATAGCTGGCTATTTTATGCGTGTCACTGCCCCCGCGGTGTTTTCACGGGACGACGAGCACCCCCGGATTTTTCCAGGGGTTCTTCGCGAGGCGGGCGACCGTCCAGTCAGGGGGAGACCATCTAACCAAGTTAAATAACGCTACATTAACGCCCCGTACGATACAAGATTTGCCCGAGTGTGAAATACCCCATGGCTTATCAAACTCCCGCAGAAGTTTCTCCTTAATAATCTAATGCCGATCGTTGCTCGCGTCGACATGTTCTCTAAAAACAATGTTGCAGAAAATAGTGTCGTTTTTCAGAATCACTCCCCAATTGATCGAGCTCGACGCGACTCCTCGTGAGATAAAAGCGGATACGAATTTTTGATGGTCAAATAACGTTGATAATCTTTTACAGTAAGGTCTCAATCTCTTTCAACCTTTGGGAATAATTGCAGATCGCGAGAGCGATAGTGTTACTCGGCGAACGCTTTATCATCATTGAGTCAAGATTACATTTCTTGAAAAGTCTATTTTAATCTGTTACACTCTGTTACTGAAGAATACCAATGTGTATCACGTGTAATTAGGCCCGTTGTTAAGACAGTTCCGCTCCGAAACGTTGGGAATAAAAATTAGAACGGAGAAAATTGCATCCTCCGTGAGATTAATACATCGCAAATCCATTAATGTTAACCTACATTCAAGTTTCCATTACATTCGCGAATAAGTCCGTTTCTTCAAGTAAATTGGCGTAATAGAGATACATACGTCGATTATAATATATAGACAATAAAGTTCCCTTGACTGACAATGAGAGAACATGCACGCGTCTTTTCCCACGAGGATACGCGCTTCCCATCCTGAATATTTATGTCAATCTTTCTTTTTACTCTTTTTACTTACTTTTTTTCTATTCGTCGCTTCTTTGTTAGCGAAACTTGCTCGGCCGAACGATCAAATTAATTATGAGTTTTGGCGCTGCTTCTACGACGATCGGAATTGGGCGGCCGTAATGAATTTAATTATTCCGACGTCTCGCCCCCTTCGACGACCGCAGACTCCGGCTGCCCCGGAGATGATCGTCTCGGTAAGGATATAACGGTGACGTTTACCTGCGCGTATCGTCTTCTGTCCTTTCGCCACAATTACCGGTGTCTAGACGCGGCCACTGTTCCTCTACGAAATGACAATTACCTGGCAATAGAATCGTCTCATTGACCGTTTCTCTCGGTTAAACGGCCAACGTTGCAGTCGTTGGACCGCTATAGTGTTTTTGCCGTAGCCTCATTTTTTCCGTATTGCGCGTGACAAAGTTAAGAATTCGTTTTCCTCGATTCCACAGAGATTATTCTCTTAAAAATTTACTCTTCATCGCTTCAAATTCGGCGGAATCACACGAGCGTCGGAATCTTGCGACATTGTTAGGTTGATTTCGATGCTTATTTCCATAAATTATAATAATGAATTTTAAATATGAATATAAATAATTTTGACTAATTAACATATATATTTTTTCTTTGAACAGGACAACAATCCGGATGGTCGACACGGGTTGGAATGAATCATTAAATAAACTACTTGGACAGTTTAAGTCGTCAAATAATTTTTTCTACTTTCAAATATGAAGTTTATATTCATTTTACTATTATTTTACGTTAACTTTCGAGAAACTATTATAATTGCGGATTTACGAAAGCACGGAGATCGTCGACTCAAAAATCGCTCGATAATATCCGAGGGAAAAATCGCGCCCATCTTTTTAACGGTTACGCGGCAATACCTGTGTCGACGTTAACGCACTCGCGTTATATCCTTACCGAGATGACGATCGCGAGGTTCTACGTAGAAGAGCACACACAGAGGTGCGCCTTTTTCTCCCTTTTTCGGAACCCCTCTGTACTTTGCCACCTCCCTTCCTCCACGCGCCGGCGAGGAGAGAACTTCTCTCTCTCTCTCTCTCTCTCTCTCTCTCTCTCTCTCTCTCTCTCTCTTTCTTCCCCGATTGTTACCGACTCTGTTCTCGCCCTTCGCCCTCCATACCAACCTTTCACCGGGCACGACTCTGGCTTAATGGCTGACAGGGCTATCGGGTTTCTGCAGAAGCGTAAAAGATCTTCGAGGAAAGGCGCGGAAAGAGCGATAGGCGCTGCTCTCGTCGCTCTTTTTATCTCTCTCTCTCTCTTTCTCTCCTGCTCCTTTATACGCATTCTTTCCTGTTTGCCGGTGCATACACCCTTACCACGAGTAAACGAGACCTACTAGCGACGAATCTTACATATCGTAAGTTGTAGAGGCTGCATTCCCGTGTGTCAGCTGACTCATACAACTCCATGCTTAAGATAAACGCTAACGTCTCATATTTCTCGCAATTTAATCCGTCCATCGTTGCGTTATCCTCGGGGGAGAAGGGAGAGGCTGGCCTTCCTTACAATATCATCCCCTGATATCATTAATCCTCCATTGATAGAAACTACTCTGGGATCCCATGTGAATATAATATTATCCAGAAATATCTGAGAGTAATTTATGTGCTAAGTGGTAATCCTCGTTCTTTGTACGATTTTGGGTAAACTGCCATCGAGAATAGTCCAATATCATCTGGTATAAATGACGTTACTATTTATTGTAGATGATTGAAGATTAGATCATTTATGTCGAACGAGTGACATGATGTTCAATGTAATCTGAAGAAACTTACATGTGGCAACAAGCATGCTGATATACATCACATTTAAGAGGAAGACAAGTAAAAAGAGGGATCCTAGAAAGATCTTGCTACTCATCAGCCTGTTGCAGGCCCACCCCCGCGAATGTATGGTGTGTATAAAAAACTACGAGGGTTGCACCCCTCGACAGCCAGTGTATACGTATCGACAATCTGTACAATCGCGTGCTGGTAGATAACGTGGCGCTAATTGATTATAATAAGTGGCGAGGAAGGAAAGGCGGAAGCACGGCTGGGGTTGAGAACCGTAGATTGTATCGAGGGGTTGAAACCACGTTTAAATGGCTCGTCCAGTAGTTAAATTGTTACTTCCGGTATTGCGCGGAAAGTCTCAATTCCATCGCGCCCCTTTCATCAATTATATTTCGTAATTTTCATGAAAACAATCCTTGCCAACGGCAGAAAATTGTTGAATGATTATTTAAAATGTTATAGTCAACGCTTTGTGTCCTGAATATGCAAATAGAGATTACCTTAAGAAATAAGGTCAATTTATTCTCCTATACATATATCTCTAGATTCTGTAAATTACCTTAATTTCACAAGACACCGGCACATCGTAATTATTACATTTCAACTAATAGTTTACAACTGTCAACAAAATTTGTATCCTTCGAGGAAAAATTTTATTCTAGCATCTGAAATAAACTTGATGGAGTCAAGTAGAAAGGCTAGCGAGGCAAACGCGGGAGACACCCGGTGCTGACAGCGGGGGCGTTCGATAATTTATCGTCTTCATTTACCCGCGTCCATATTTATTGCATCGTTATGAACAATACGGCGTCTATTAAACGAAATACGCGTGATCTCGCCGCGCCGGACGTACAATCGAATTAATGCCCGAGCTCGCGCGATCGTGTCCAATAATAAACTTAATAAATATTGATTGTTTAATTAATGTACAAGCAACCGCGTGGGACACAGCTCGCGCGCGCGCTATCGGCAGTCAATTTGCCCGCCTACTGGCGCAGCACGAATTTATTAACGGTTCATTTTCTACGATCACACGTAGCTTTCGACTGCTTTAATTGCCTCTGCCATCGTAAACAATAGAGGCACTAGTTTTCAAGGCATTTCACGAAGGAATTTCCACGTCATTTTTCTTTCGGCATGACCAATCCTGTTTAGCCGATTAAGTTCTAAGAGTAAAATGAATTATCTTAAAATACCGTGAAAATCTTGTTTGACCTTTTCTTTCAGAATACTCTCCGCACTTTCACTTTTTAGTCGTAAGATGCAAATTTCCTTTTTGTTTGCTTTTCTTTCTTATTTCAGCAAAACTATACAAGTAAAAAATTTTTAAGAAACAATCTCTTCTAACAAAGAAATTCAGAATAAATGTTTTACTTTTACTTTTGGAAATAAAAGCATTTACTTTCCATAAAAGAAAATGTATCCTAAAACGAACACGATTACAACACAATTAAAGCTGCTGTCAAAATCTTTTCGGCATTTTTTTTAAAGGTTAATTGTGTATTTGTTAAAAGTTCTCGGTTTAACAGATAATTTGTAGGATGTCACTAAATTATGGGTAACGATATCGTTTAAAGAGAAATGCATGAAGCAACACGGATACCTCTTGAAGAAATGCAAGAACCGGCGTTACATATTGTAGACCGCGCGAAATCAAACGAGCGTCGAACGGGCGCTATTGACGATCCCGCGATTACTTGCGGGAGAGAGATTAATCGTTAATGCGATAATTATACGTTCACGAGGCAATTGCGCAGCTTCACGAAAGGGGGGCAATCCAGCGCTAGAAAAACTGCGAAAAACCGTCCGTCTTCTGTGGGAACGACCATCCCATTAATGGAATCACCAATTGCGGAGTTATTGGTTAAATTGCTAATTGCTAGCCTCTTTCTTTGGTTCCCTTTCTAGCGCCGCGTGTAACGACAATTGCGCCGACACCCACCCGTCGATCAACGCCATTTTCATAAATAACGTCTCGTCTCTTCGTCGACCGTACAATTTCTCACGGCTTCTTCCTTCGCGGCACTCCTTTAATTTTCGGAGCGTGGGCGGGCGAATTAATCTCTTTGCGATCGAATCGGTCTGGTTGCTTGTTCTCTAAGAGGGAACAAGAACGCAGGACGGAAGTTGTCCTCAAGTCGTGAGAAATGCGCGCATCGGCTGGGGAAGAAAATATCCCGCCGAGTCCGCTTTCGCTTCGCGAAAGGGGAATCGCGGATCCGTTGCGCGGCCCTTCGTCCGCGGGTGCGCTCATCTTCAGCCCACGATCCTTCGTTCTTAGAAAGGATCACTATACTTGTTTTCATTTCCACTTACGCGATTAGACTTCTCACGTATCTCAACTGAAGCCTCGCACGAACGTGTCACGTATTTTTACGCAAGATACTTAAAAGGTACTTTTCTGTTACGTACATTCTTCCGGATTTTGCGCGTACTACAATTAGTTTATATGAGTTATAATTTATATGAGCTATATAGTTTATACGAGCTATAACTCTAAGTATTAAATATAGACTTTGAAATAAGAATAGCTGATAAAATTCACTTTTCTCACTTTTTAAGTCAAAGCAAAAGTATTATCTTCCTCCTGCCTTACTTACATATAGTACTTTATGCGTAGCGCTTTTAGTTTTATACACTTGCTCTAATCTTGATTTTATACCTAATTTTAGCAGGTAGGCTTTGTAACAATAACTTTCTGTTGGTGCCTCACCTTTTGCTTCCGATCTCTCAATGTTACTTCTGTTCACTGTATCTTACTTTTGCAGCAACAAATTAAATATTATTTAGCTATTGCGTATATACTTTTGCGAACGTATGTCAACGAACAATGTGAGTAAGTAAAAGGAAGTCAACACCGCGGTCAGCATTTCAGCAGGATTAGCATACCCAGCTTGCGAGACATTCACCAACGATAAAAATCTGAAAATCCTCTCGAGAAATCCCATCGCGGAATTTGAATTTGCTCCGTCTAGCTGCGATCGTGACGCATGAATCCCGAAAAGCTCGAAGAGGAAGGGCTTCTCTATATTCAAAGGAAGACCACCTCGTTTTACCCCTACGATTCGAATAACAAAGTGAACTAGTTCGCTCGAGATATATCTTAAAGATTGGCACAGCTTCTCGGTATCAAGCACGTTTTCTTGAAACAAAAATGTGAATTCTTATTCATTATTCTTTCAACTCGTCAAACACATTCTCGTTGTATTAATTGACAACAAATAAAAATATAGCCGTAAGTTTTGAAGTAAAGTTTTCCATAAATTAATTTTATCTTAATTAAAAAACAGAGAGTGTAGTTAATAAAACATATCAATAGGATTAATAAGAATTATCACTAACTCTTTCACCAATTAATTGCTAACCTTGTTAATAAAATATTGACGAGTTTTAAAAAGTAAAAATTACACATAACGAGAGAGCAATGTTGAAAGAGTTTCCAACAACAAGAATTAGATTTTAACGAAGTACCTAATGCGTGACCGACGTGACCGAAGAGTAAACATTTTCGGGCATAAGGCGTGAAGAATAAAACTTCCTTTGGGGAAGTTGGAAAAGTGTTTCGACATTCAAAAGCGATTTTCCACGATCGCTTCGGCCCGACGAATGATTTGAATAACAAAGTCACCAAGAAGACGTACTATCGTCCGTGTTCGCATGAGTGAGCATTCTTCAAGCAAGTTTATCGCAAGAATCGTTTGCATGCCAAACCCAAGCGATCCCTGGTCAGTCCCTTAGGATTTCCATCGTCTTCGACCTTCATCGTTTGCTTTGATTCAAGACGCTTTCAATTCTTTGAAAGCGTTCAAGCTAGTGGCGTTTCAAACGTTCATAGTTGCAAGGTATGAAAAAAAATAGTAATGTTGAATTATTCGCAAGAAACGATTACTTGAACATTTAACGCGTATTAATTATTATTATTTACGTATTCATACATATGTCAATTTTCATAAAAAAATTTAAGATACACTAAGAAAAATTATTATAGCTTAAAAGAATATTTAGAAAATAAAAAATCCCATCTTTCGACATTTCTTTTACTACCGGAGATGCTAGACGTTCACAAATAATAAAAACCGAATAAAGTATCGTGACAGTTTGCTCTCTCTTCGATTTCATAGATCAAAGCGACATTAGCGACTTCTTTGATTTGTAGTTAATGGCAGCTGACATCATTTCGTTATGAAAATAAAAAGCTCATGCTGGCACATTAGAAAGTATGATGAGTAACGTGACCGCTCGGAAGATCTTGGAGAAGTCCGCGTTAAAAGAATCCCTGGTCTGGCCATATCGGTCGAACAGGTGTGCGGGTACGATGCGAGAATAAACGATTAGAATCTCGATTAGCATCCGCGGATCATATTAATCGCGGCTGCATTACCAAGCGGTTGCATCCGCTCGTATACGATTTCGTAATCGAACACGTATCGGCTCCGAGCACTACGTCTCGATTCGCTTTGACAGCTTAATAAAGATAATTGCGTCTCGACTACATAGTAAAAGCATAATACATGAAGTATTAACATCGACAATCGAGCGTGCACACAGGAAACGTTAAATAATTTTTTCTTAATTAATATTGATGTATCTTTCATCTATTGTTGAGGAATAGAGAATTGTTTTGAGAATAGCGTAAGATTTGTCTGTAATTAAATAAAAATATTGTCATGTAATTGACCATTATTTCGGTAATCAGAATGCTATCTCGAGCTAGATTCGAAGAATTATATTGAAGTCCGTGTGATTTATTTCAAATTCTTCCGCGACCCCTCTCACAGTTTGACGAAATCGAAAATTGACGTAAGTTTTCTTTTATCATTTACGAGAACCACTGATTATCGAAAAAGTCGAAATGCGAAATGACACGAATAATGTGCCGCGAAGTGCACGACGTTTTGCCGGCAGTTTCGTCGTTCCTGACATGGTGATTCGCAGGGAGGCGCAAAAAGAAGGAGCCGATGTGGTGGCCGCGGGGCGAACGGTCGCGAAATGTTCGGAAGACGCGGAGGCAGAGGAGAAAAATGGAGCGGGTGGCGACGGTGGTGATGGTGGCGCTAGGCGATCGGAAGTGTGTCAAATTACAGAGGTCCGCGATATTAATGACTCCTAATGACATGCCCCCCCCTCCTGGCAGCAGCGATCGGTGCCTACCGGCCGACCGGCAAGGAGAGCACGGTTTCTCCCCACTAAGCCGTTCGTCCGGGGCTCGCTCGCGAACCACCAAGGTTGGGGCCTCCACGTTGCTCGCCGCGTCTTCGCCAGTGGACCCGATTCACGGAATCGACATTAAAAATGCAATTACTAATTGACGAAGGCTAATAGCAATAAGACAAACAACGGGCTAAATGCTATAAAGTAAAACACAGGTCGGCGACGGAATCCTCTTCACCCCATCCTGCTCGCTCTCGCCGGCCGGGTCCTATCGGATCTCATCCTCGCCCCTCGTACCACGCTTCTATTTACCGATCGTTTCTTTTTTTTTTTCTTTCCCCGTTCGACTTGTCCGCTCCATTCGTTGTGATACTTCTACGAGAGGCATCGTTCGCGAAGGGGCGCGAGTCCGTTTACGACCGGTTTGGCATTTCCGAGAGGGCCGGTCCAACCGCGGATTTTTTGTCAGCTATCTCTACACCTTTGTTAGTTTCTGTTCCGTTTTATTTTACCTCGTGAGAATCGCAGCTCCATGGTCCATCGAGGAGTTATGACTCGAGTCCATGTTTATTTCTCTAATGACAGCCGCGCATTACGTTCCTCGTAGTTAATTAACGCATCATTGATCGGAAACAATAATCAGTTCATCTTCCGTTGCCCGTACGTTATTGTCCGACGGACAAGTTTACCCGTGCTTTAAAAGCATACAGCTTGAATCAGCGTGCGAAGTTTTTATTGTAGGATTTATGATTGTGTTTATCCTTCATCTGTCGCAGTTTGCATTTTACCGACATTTTGTATATTACAAACGAATTTTGTATTTACATACTTCAATATTAACTTGTAACAAATAATCGGCCTCAGACGTTAGTTTCCGCATCAAACGCCCGGTTAACAATGTATTAATTAGTTTTAACGTACAGTATTAATTTGTCATAATGTATAAAATTTACAATATAATATTGATGCCAGGAACAGTACTTTTGCCATCATTATTTTTTAATGCAATAACAGACTAATATTGGTAGCAATAGAAGGCTTCGCATGGCCACCGTGCATTGATAATTATGAGGACATTTGCGCACAATTATTGCGCACATCAAATGTGTTTCTTGGTTTTGCAGATGCAGCCGTTTGGCGGCATTCGTTACGTTCTGTCATCTTCCTCATTATCGCGCTTTCTGCGAACAACGATACACGCTATGTCAGATCTCGTGACGCGTGACACCCTTCGAGCTTGCCCCCGTCGTTCTCGAAACGCACGTTCATGGAACTAACGATTCTCCTTATTAGGTTTATTATACAAAAGTTTGTTTTGCCAAACACGCAAGAATCTAAACGACTGAACTCACTTTTCTTAAATTACCACGGTGCGTTTACTAGATTAATTGTATAATACTTTTGTATTCACATAAAATGTGAGCTTTGCGATAAAATATATAAGTACATTTTTTAAAATCTAAATTCGCTGTGACTAATGAGTGGTCACGTGTAAATTTCTGGAGCTGGAATACACGGACAAGTTATAGAATTTATAATACGCCCGATTGGTTCCCTCTAATTTCTACTTGCTAACAATAGTCACGCAGCTCTACCCGAAATTTTCACACGGCATAATAATATAACGCTAGAAATTTACAAGCGTGCTCTATATTTCTTTTGTTATATTTAGTGGGCGAGATAAGTCGCGTGAGACAAGTTTCCATTTTTAGAACTAAATTCGTTCCGCTTCGTAAAAACCGTAAAAGGATCCCGAAAAGGTTTGAATTTGTCTGCACATCGTCGATAATGCATGCAATCGAACAAAGGAAGTTCTTAAAGGTTTCAACCTTTAAATCACGAAGAATCTTGAAATAAATACACAGAGACAGTGGCAAGTTAGAAAACTATGCGTCATAGAATAGAATTCCTAAAGATAATTCCTAAAGGATTTCTAAAAATAAATATGCTACCGGATAGCCCTAAAAATAATTGGTTTCAAAATATTTTTACGGAGAAGACTCACTACATATTGTAGAGATAAAAAAAACTCGAGATGCGCCTTGATAAGATTCGTTCGCCTTTCTATTTACAAATAGAGCACTTTTTGTTTACAATACTGCA
This sequence comes from Vollenhovia emeryi, assembly GCF_000949405.1. NCBI lineage: Eukaryota > Metazoa > Arthropoda > Insecta > Hymenoptera > Formicidae > Vollenhovia > Vollenhovia emeryi. The sequence continues at coordinate 1,142,588 of NW_011967235.1, read as the reverse complement.
GATTTAAATTATATATACGATATACATCAATATGGAATGAATAAGTCAATAAGCTAATTCTTTATATTTAATTTTTGTGTATTACATAAACTCACCAATATCACAATTTTTGTAGAACTTGAAGAAAACTTCCATTCCCACATGTGTATATATAAAAATCTTGCGTTTTATTGTACGATTTAAAATTACACGAACAGATCTAAATAAAGATCTCAAAATTGAAGTTCGATTGGGATTGACGGCTCAAATGACATTGTTACTCGCGACAGTATTTCAGGTAAGAAAACGGTCAAAAGCAGGTGGCGCGGATTTATTATCACGACGCGGCGTTCTTTTTCGCTCGCATTATTCCGTCGCTGTATTATTTCTACGCGAAATTTATGTCCGTCGAAGATTAAACGGCATCATTCGTTAATCGTATCAAGAAGATACGACGACGAGCGATGAAACTCCGCAAACTCACCTTGTATGGATTCTGGCGAGGCTGGCTCCTTATCGATTCGGCCGAGCGCGTCGCTACCTGAAACAAAAAGCGCAATCGGACCCTCGTTAGTAACGCCGTACTATAAGCCGATCGGGAAAATCATTCGTTTCCCATAAGAGATACCGAACGTGCGCGATACCTCGTGCTTCTTGCGGGAGAATCAGCAAGCGTTATAGTTTTATCTTAATTACATTAAGGTTATTTATATTCTACTCCTTTGTGGATAACGGCGCTCGTCAGTGAAGAAATAACAATGACGAACACGTTGATTTATATCTTTGCAAGCTGTCTTTTCGTCCTCATCAACTTTATTAAAATTATGATGTATAAAAATTCTAGCGGAACATATAAATGAGACGGTGGTAGAAGAGAATCATCGACACAGCCACTCAAGATAGATAATAAAATAAATATTTTAGTCAAATAACAAATTTCTTCTCTCATTTATATTACTATTTTAATAAAATATTAATAAGAAAGAGTGTAGGGAGGTCCAGGTTCAAACCCTGGCTGGGGTAATATTTTTCGTAATAAATTTCCTGTATTATTAAAAAATGCCAGGTATGGTCAAGAAAACACTTGTTAATTATCGCTGGCGACATTGAAGAATTCTTATTAGTTAATCAATAGGAAAGATTAAGTTTTAAATTGAGATATCATCTAAATTATATAAACGTGAAATTAATTTTTCCCAACTGCTGAACATTGTCTCGCAATGTTCCTCAATGCTTGACGGTCGTCGTTATGTCACGCCACGGTTCTGCTCGGCGGAAACCCACATCTGTCCTGATTAAAACCGGGGGCTCAAAAGAGCTGGATGGCCGAGATAGCATCGGAGTACGTCGCATTTATCAATCAGGCTGCGGGCCGAATTATGCTAAAACGCATGGCGGGGAGCCGTGCGCCACGGCAATCGCAATTTCCCGAAAAATGGGGCGGCGCGCCGTTATCCAGCCGCAAATGCGATCGATCGATATTCAAATAATCTATTGGACGGACCCTTCTCCAAGGAGGACGGGAAAAGGGAAGATGGTGGTAATTCGGCGCGAGGATGACCACTGTACGTCACACGGCGAGAGGGACGAGTTCGTGGGGGTCCGGCAGACCCCAGGGGCGACCACCTACTACCCCCTGGGGGGTCGCAACTCACCCCTGAAACGACTGTATTCAGATAATCCCACCTTTCCTTTTCTCCGTCTTATTTGCCCGGAACGACGACATTTCAATACATGCTCTCACCGGATAACCCGCCACAAATATGAGCGGATATACGCGTCCACTGCGTAGAGAATAGTAGCGGGAGTAACGACTACGTGATAGTACGTAGATATTACGTAAAAGTAAAAGGGATGGGAAAGGATTTCGCAGTCTTGACTTTCGCATTTCGATCGTCGTACATATTGGAGCATCGGCGACAATAAATCTAGCATTAATCAATACAACATGCATTTAATTTTTCCTCCATTCTTCAAAGATACGCGTAAAATGGCACACAAATTAGAAAGTATTTCCCTCACTCCACTTCAAATTATATATGTTTATAGATTCTAAGTTCAATTGGTGATCTATGTATTATTTGAGATATCCAGGTCGATACAAAGTTAAACAATGCGAATTCCTTAACGAGATCGTTTTCATTATCGAGCGAAGGACTGCATCTAGAAACTAGTACGCGTTTACATTAAATATAAAGAGCGGCCTTATAAGCCGGAGCTCGAGTCTTCTTCTCTCATGCACACGTGTAATAATGCCCGAGGCAATATTTCTTATAGTTTTGTCGAAAAAAAGGAATCGTGAGGACAGCTGCGATGCATAATTCATCGATAGCGGGAAACGATCGATCGAATGTTTGACCGATATTGGAGAACGTCGATGACAAGATCCTTTCTCGAGCGACAACGCACTCCCATCATTTAATCACATCGATCGTACTTGTTACATCGCGTTAAGGTTCAACTTTGTCAGCGTATGAACATGCAGAAAGATGTAGATTGTTCGACGAATTTCAATGCTCATCGAGACAGTCTTTCCGCGTTCGCGTAACTCTTTTATACAGAAGCCTTGCAAAATTCTCGTTTAATGGCAGACATCAGCGAGCGCGACGATTTATCAAAATGAAATACCGGCTGTCGAAAGGACGCCCACCCTTTCCTTTAAATAGGAATGAACGCGGATAAATACGATGCACCTTCGTCGTTCGACGGCTCTCCGGAGGGCCGTAAAGAAGTTACGGTTTGCACATGCACTTTTTGCCCCGTTGCACATATCACGCGAACGACTATGACCCTACTGCCGCTTTCTCTTTTTCTTCCCTGTTTCGCCTACCGTATCGCAGGATGAAAATTGCGCGATAGAGTGTATTAATCAGCGATAATTTTCCCATTGCGACTGTATAGTCCGCCTCAAGCGAAATCTTCTCGAAACATCGAGGATCCAGGCAATTAATGAATTCTCGCTTTGTAACACTTTTTCTCACACTACCTTCCTAGCGCCCGAAATATGTAAAAATATAATGAAGATCGAAACACTATTCTACACTATTCTAGTATACATGTTCCAGTTAACATTAACGTAACGTTCTTCCTCACACTAACTACACTAAGAGACTCCCTATTGGTAATTCTTCAGTATAGCTCAACCACCTCAAAAATCAATAAAATTAGTCTTATTCGACGTGGTTTTGAACTTAACTTCCTTAAGATATAACCCTACCCAAACCATGTCTGAGACAGTGGCGCCGTTTGGGAACGTCTACCACATCGCGACAGCGGTGGTGGGGATAGAGTGGGGATTCATTCAACAAAATGGGCCTCTCAGTGTACTTTTCCCTCGCAATATTCTATAGTATAATATTGAATATTGACAATACTCTAGTTAATATTATGCCTAACACTAAAATATTACCTTTCGCGTAATTATGAAATTCTATGCATTTAGTATTTCCTTCATGCTGCAACGTAGAATGACACACAAATTAGAAAATATTTCGTTCACTCTAGTTCAAGTTATACATGTCTATAGATCTTTAATTTTGCATTGTATCTATACATGTCTTCGGATAAGTCACTCTAGGATACGAATAAAATACTTGTGTCTCACTTCCACTCCGATTCGTCAGTTCAATTAATTCAGCTTCACACAACCAGACGCCTAGCACGTTGAGATTTTCCCGGTTGGACATCACTTCTGAAGTATGTTACGACGCAGTCGGCCCTTACTTTTTCACTTATTAATTCGACACGTCCGCGCCAGCCGGAATCGCGTGTTTGCGGCTACCGTCCCGGATACTCCCTGCACCTCGGTATTCATAAAGGGCAGGCTTATATACCTCGCCGTATGAAGCGCGTTCCTTTTCGTGAGCGCACAAATCAGCGGCCCCGTTTAACGTGACGTATATACACACGTGACACCTGTGCCTGATAACTTGAATACCTCGGACAGGTGCTCATTCGTCAGGCGCTCGACGTACGACCGCGAAGACGGAAGCGTGTCGAGACCGCTATTATCTCGCGATTACGATCTCGTTTCGCCAAAGGCTGGTTATCGATTGGATGGATCGACCTCTTCCTTTTCCTTCAGCGCGATCAATTAGACCGCGCGGATATTAGGAAACAATGAGCGATGATTCACGAAGCGCAAGGATGAGCGCCACAAGTTTACCTATTAATAAAAATCTAAGCGCACCTATTAAATCGGGATTTGGGAAAGTTGTTCCTCGATTGAAAGTCATTTTTAGAAACCGCCAGATTGTTTCGATTTGCCTTCGTAAACTGAAAACAAATTTTCGCTACCGTGGTTAATCATTTGCTAAAAACATTTTGCTGTCATAGCTATAAATTTCTCCATAGCTATAAGTTTCTTCAAATTGCCAGTATAATAATAAAATTTCAAATTTTATTCGACCACAGCTGACCACATTTGTTAATTAACCGGTCAATGCAGAAAATGTGGCCAGCTGTGATCGAATGAAATTTTAAATATTAGCTATCCATATTTTACAACTGAAATTTAGTTGCCAGTTACATCTTTCTTTCCGTGTAGAAGTCGAACAATCCGTCGATGTAAAAATCCCGAAGTATCTCTTCGGTTAATCGATTAATTCATCAAATTCGATCGGCACTGCGCGTCCTCGTAAGTATACGTGCCGTAGACGGAAACGAGATTTTAATATTTAAGCTCGATAGCACGATACAATAAGTATAATAAGCATAGAAGCGACCGCCAGCAGGCGGTTGCAAGAGACGGTTGCAATATTAATGCTGACATTTCGGTGCTTTGCGGTAGTTTAACCGCACTCCGGCCCCTCGCTTTAATGGATGCGGCTTTCCGACAGGGACGCTGTGCACGACTACGCCAATCTCATCACGTATGGCCGTATATTGCCATCGATATATATCGATCTTTAAAGTAAAACAGACTAGAATGTAAATCTATTTCAATTAATTTAACGATGTATGCACTGAGAGACCCATTTTGTTGAATAAAACAAAATTTAGTTGACTCAACCGAATTTCTTTGTTTGGATATGAGCAAACAAATCTTTCAGTTGATACAACAACAAAATTTTGTAGAAAAATGATTCAATCAAATTGTTTCGTTTCATTCAACAAAATGGGTTGTTTCGCTTATCCTGCTGTTTGTCACGAAAGAACCGAAAGAGCCGTCCCGGCCCGTGACAAGGTACCTTACCTTAGTATATGCCGGGCTATCGTGATCTCACTTACGAGTTCGGCGGCCATCTAGTGGCGGAATATCGTACTTTGAGATGGACGAATTGGTTATCTCAATCATAAAATTTTGTTCAAATAAACAACTCATGGAAACAAAATATTTAGTTGTAACAATTATCTTCTTTTCAGCAACATATTTTTTGTTTTATACTGCTAAATAACTGTTCAGTCAACAACATGACTCAATCAAATTATATCGTTTCATTCGATAAATGGGTCTCTCAGTGTGCTCGATTGTTAAATTACCTACTTGCATGAGTATTCTTATAAGTACCGTGCGTGAGTTCTCTGTATGAGTATCAAAGTTCTCTGTTACAAAATCAGCGTTTAATGGTCATACCAGTGTAATAAGTACTACGCTTACTCATCTAAATCAATCAAATGTTTGTCCTATCCTTAGTAAAATCCCAATTGCATGTATGTGTATCGAAACGCATTTACACAAGCTCAACGCATTTACGCAAGCTCAACATTCTTACTTATATAAGGATTCTTGTGTCACACATAGTATCGAAGTGCGTCATGTAGATAACGTGATGTTATTCAAAATGCGTACAATTGAACTCTAAGTTTTATCAAATTAATAAAATTTATATGGTTCAACTGTGATAAACACAAATTTGAAGGAATAAAGGACTAAGAGCCGTGACAGGGTGTTAGTGTCTAAATATTTTATTCTAAATTTATTGCGAAAAAATATCATCTCAGCCAGGGTGTGAACCTGGACCTCCCTCTCGCTAGGCGGGCGTCTCAACCAATTCGACTACCGAGCATATGCCTTTTTTTCGCAATAAATTTAGAATAAAATATTTAGACACTAACACCCTGTCACAGCTCTTAGTCCTTTATTCCTTCAAATCTAAGTTTTATGTTTAATCAGCTTAAATTCTCGTTGTTCCTACATCGTGACGCGCGGGATGCGGATGAGGCTCACAAGGAGTTATCCTCATGACGAACAGAAGTCGCGACGTTGTTAGCGACTCGATTTTTCGCGACGCTCTTACGACGATCCGCCTGTGTTGCGATACTTGATTTTTCCATTTTTTTCCTCCTCGGTTCGCTGCTTCCGCCTGCCTTTACTTCGCCACGCGAACCATCATGAATACAAGATGCGGCACCTGGATACATCTAGTTTTCGCGTGGCGGCGATCCAGCCCTCTCATCAATTTTTGAGAACCCGCGCTCGGACGATATGTATGCACCGCCACCCCGACGCCGATAACCGATATGGAAACCACGTTCCGGTCGACCGACCAGCACCACGATGCCCCGTATACCCGGCCAACGCGGAAAATCATACGCCGTCCTGCAGCGCGCGTGAATAGTGATGAGAAATCGCGGCGAAACACTCGCGCTCGAAGTCTGATTGGGCGACCACACGGTACCAGCTCGTGATCCCAGAATCCGCTATTGGAGAGGAAGGTCGGACAACGTATTAATGCGGAAATATGCATTGACACGGAAATACGCTCTGATCGGTCTTTTATAAATAAAAAAAACCTCGATAAAGATCGAATCTCGCGAATACTCAAGTATTTACAACATCGGAAGGAAGGAGAAAGGTCTCGGAAATGCGTATCGCTCGAAAAGGCCTTGCGCAGCAGTTCGCAAAAACGAGATTACATAACTATCAACTTCCATAATACCCGACATATATACACATGCACAGACACACGCGCACACACACGTCGAAAAAACCATGAGAACAGGTTTTACGCGCGTTCCGGAAAAATCCGCGGGTTAGGTGGGACTTTAAATTCGAAACTTTCCGGGCGGAAGAGAAAAGAAACCGGCTGAGAAACGTCGCGGAAAAAGGGGTAAAAGAGAAAGAGAGAGGGGGACAAAGGGGTAGGAAGTTCGTGTACGCGAGCCGAGACTTTTTCCAATTACAAACGGCGCCATTCGCGAGCTTGGTCGGCGGCGATTATTTTTGAAACAAGAATATTCCTCTCCGCCCCGGGACATAATGAGGAAGCGAGAGGCACAGTCGGAGGGCGCGATAATGGCGGCCGTTATGAAGAAATCAACCCACCCCGGCACACAGCCACCCCCGTCGCACCCCGCCGACGAGCCACGCTGGTAACCCACTTGATCTTCCGTTTCCATGGCGACCGCCTTGTCCAACGAACCCCCGCCGACTTGGGACCGGCGGGGGTGGCGGTGGTGGTGGTTGCGAACCTTCTCTCTTATTATGAGAGTTGCTCCACCCGGGCGGAAGGGTTGGAACGTCGCTCTCTCGCTCTCTCTCTTTCCGTTTTACGTCTCCCTTGGCGGCTGGACGCTTTCAGAACGCACATTTAATGATATCTCGGTAAGTCGAGAGCAGGAACTGTTAAAACCGAACATAGTTATGCGAGACACTTAAGCGCTGACGTATTGTTTACACGATTGCAATACCTTAGAAGAATTTTCAAATACAGAGAATTGTAACACAGAGAGAGAGGGTATAGTTCAAGATTCATAGAGCATCGCAGGGATCCCTCTTCCACCTTGCGACTGGATGCAAATATTAATTTTTCTTTTCTAATTAAATTAAACGTATGCTAAATACAAGCATTTTAAAGTAACCTTTATGCTTACGCATTTATTTACCGCGCGCATTGTTTTATGTCTAATGTAATAATCATGTAAGTAAACAATAAATAGATATCGTTAACACACCGGCAAATTACGATACCGCCGGACCGTAAGAAACGTAAACGCATTGGTCAATCACGCTTCCGCGAAGCGGTCAACAGCACTTTCTTCTCCCTCTTTTTTCTTATTCCTCATCTGCTGTAACGCGGTCGAGCATTACCCACGAGCGTTTTGTGCATAACAACGATAATCTTCTGGCATAAAGTAACCGATTACTCTTTTTCCGGGAATTTGCGTCAATGATCCGTGAGGTCCGTCGTCTAATATTCGTGCATCTTGAATTCCGTGAAACGTCAGGCGTACAATGCGGGCATTGCGTGCCGAGTGCACTTCTCCATTTCTTAGGACTAAATTAACGCAATGCTCGTAATGGCATAATTAAATTACGTAATTACAAGCGTATTGTTATTAATTATTCACATCATTAATCACACGACACGATATTACACATGCTATTATTATGTAACGTATACATTACGTAATATATTTGTGCTTAAAGTAGCAGACGCCCGATCGATCATCGATCCGTACCATAATCGTTCTCAAATTTAATCCCGCGGAAGAACTGATAGATTCCGAAATAATTGCCGTTTGTCGGATTGTTAGTAACATGAAAAAGAGAAGGGAGAGGGGGGGAGTTGGCAGGGGACCAAAAGGGCGGTGCAATCGCGCCCCCGACAGATGATGGACGGTGGTGCGTAATAGCTACGGGGTGTCGCGAGTAAACGAGAGACGCGCGAGGTAAAGAGAAGGATGATTTCGCGCGGGAGAGAAATGATTTGAAATTGATGAGTCTATCGCGACTTGGAAGGGTTGGGGTGTCGCGTGCCGCACCTCGAATGCATAAAGGATTCCCGACCCCTTTTTATTGCGCTTCATCCCCCGGGCCAGTTCTCCGAGCGTGTCGTCTTCTCGCGCACACAATCTCGCGTCCCGACGTGATGTCGGAGTAAGCAGCACCAATCGGCAATGGACGGAATTATAGGTAATTAAATTTCTGGCTTAATCAGAATTTAAAGATTAATACTCCGCCGAGGCCAGTGCTGTATTAGAATTCGCGTTTCATTGGTTTAAGTCCATTCCATAGGTGCCAATGGGACTTTTCACGACAAAATTTCGCCGGCAATCGATTCGTACGGCGTACTACTTCACATGTATTACCGTCTTTTCGTTCGAATTACCGTGATAGTGCACAGACATGTCCACGCCGCGCCCGTTTCTTTGCACGTACGCTGGAGAACGAGGAGCCATTAACAGGGACGCATATACCAACATGTCGCCCGTGGGGGTGGTTTTCCATGGACTCATGGGGGGGGGAGCACGGACTGTATCCGCGCAGAGGAAGGGGGAAGCAAAGTGCTTCACGCGGTGGAGTAATGGAGCCGACTTATTCCTCACAGAAACTCCTTGGCTGGGAGCAATCGAGGTGTTCAACGGCGAGTACGGCGTGGTATTCGAGGCATCGAGAGCGATGGTGAGAATCGTTTGAACGAAAGATCGATACCGAGGTTCATTCTTTTACGAAAATTTTGCTTAATCGACACTGCCGACTTCGCGTACGCGAAGTCGTTTGAATGCTTTCCATATTTTCTGTTCTCGCTCTATTGTAAAAATTCTAATATTACATTGTAGTTGCCAGATGTCATACACCCAGAAAAAAAGTTTCTTTGTTCAATCAAACAAATTTTCTGTGAATTTTGACTAGACTTTTACTTAATTTCAAAGAAATGATTTCTTTACTTCAACCAAAATGTTACTTGATTGGGACTGGAATTTCTAAGAGAATTCACATCGATTTCTTCAAATCTAGCAAATGTTTTAGTAGAAGTAAATAAAAATTGAATAGATTCAGAGAAACATATAATAATTTCAACATATCTCATTTGTTTAACCTAACTAAACCTTTTTTCTGGGTGTAGTTTCGATTATGATGCACTATTCTCTAATGGACATTTGAATAATTGGAAGAACGAGTAAGTATGTTGTCTTTAACGACATGATAAAAACGCTAACAAGTCCTCTGAGATTACACACCACGTGGCTAATCATCGTCATGCAGTCTCAAGGAAATTCGACGCGTCACGGTATTCTGATAGTAGCTGTAAATCGCCGTGAATTGTGGCAGATTGTGATTAACGAGCTTTAAATTAGATCTCGTGGCGTACGAAAATACACTAATGCATGTCTAATGTCGCATGCATTAAAATGTTTTATCTATATTCCGCTTTCTTCAGGAAGTTTTCCATCCAATTCAAAAATTGTACTTTAGTACAATTAAAATAATAACGTAAACTCTTATACTTTCAAGTAACATTGGCACGATCAATATATTTAATATCGATGCGTGATTCCGGCAATTAACAGCGCTTGTTAAATTACGCATTTAAATGCGAAGATTAAGATTTAATTGATTCGACATCGTGGCGAATTTTGAAACGGATCAAGACGCAAAATAGCCGAAGCGATCAAACGACATTTCCGTCAGCTCTGTCATCTTTATCATCATCGTTACCGTACGCCGACGTCGCCATTAAAATTATCATCGCCATCAAGTATTCCCCATTTCATCGATCCGTTCTCCAGCGGTACTGTGTATATCGCGGGCTCATCAAACTGATCCGTTCGGCTGATCGATTTTAATTAATGGCCGCTCGTACCGATTAAGCAGGCTGTCTGCGCGGATGAAATATTCATCAAATGCAAAGGCGCGCGGGGCGCGTGTATAAACCATTAAAAAATAATAGCGACAGAAATTCGCCTTAATTGGCGCAATAGCCGAGCCGCGCCGGCACGGCGCGAGGGATAACCCCCGTATAGTCCTGACAATTAAGCACGACATGCGGGAGATCCTGTGTGCGTATACAAGCCGAGCTCGCGCACGCTGCTGCGGCTGCTGCTGCTCATAATTACGCGGTAATTAGAGAGGTTTGTCGGCAATTAACATCTTGAATATCGTCGCGTCGCCGCGCGCGGTATCGGCCAGTATCGCCGTTCCCCTTTGATCCGCCAGATACTAGCTCTGGCGCCGGTTCTCTGGGATAAAGAATTTTAACCCCTTGCCTCCTTTCGTATGAAAGTTCATTTGCATTTACTTGGCGCAGCACAGTCTAACATAATAAACTTTAGCAATAAACTAACTGCTGCAGCTGTCGTTGATATCTTTGATTGACTTCCATTTCTGCGTATTTTATGTAAGTGTTTTCAGTCACCGCGAGTAATTCTTCTTTATTCTCTGACTTGTATTAAAATAAATGGATCGTATGCAGCCATTTCTTTTACTCCACAGTGGTTTGCCTTGACGAAAAACAGGGAAAGCTTCGGTCTTCGATTCAATTATGTATAACCGAATGCAACAAATAAATGATAATTAGATATCCCGTAAGTTAGAACCTTTCCTATGTCATTGATTTTCAAAGCTGGTGCCCATAACTCGCTCGAGCACTTCCATCTCTCACGTGAGGCACGTAGGCACTAGGATATCTCGAAGTTTCCGATCCAGAAGAGCCTTGTGTCTCGGCCGTTAATTGTTCCATCGACCGGAAGTCCGCGCGCGCGGAAGCTCGCCACCCCGCCTCGTCTCCCGCGCGGCAACAAAAGAAATCGAATATCCCGCCGTCGTTTCTCTCACCCGTCTTTCCCTCTTCTGCCCGCGCCTCGTCTATTCCTCGCTACCGTCCCCCATCCCCGGAGCGGGATATAATTTCCCGGGGCAAGAAGTTTCTAATGACAGAAAATCTAATATATATCGCTTCGAGCCGGAGGTTCCGCCGGCGCTCTGCGAGCAGCTTTTCTTGTAATTAAGTTATAACTAAGGGCGAGCGTGGGCGTAGCAGCGATGGAGATGGTTCCTTCGGGGGTGGTCGGAAGCGCGGAGTAGGGTAGGTTGGGATAGCGGCGCGGAGGTTCGCTCTCCCTGCAAGAGTGGAAAACAATAAGAGAGCCTGCGCTAATCCGCACCATACATTATAGTCGCCGAGAGTGCTCCTGGCACTGGCCGGAAACTGGTACGTACGAGGCCTCGGCAGAGAAAACGAAACTCCGCCATGCGCATTACGTAAAAAGCTATAATACCCTCTCATTGTTCTAATCAAAATGTTATAGCGAGACATACGGCATGGAGGAGAAAAATATGAGTGTTTAAGGAAACTCTGGAAAAAAAAATATCGGCCTCTAAAAACCTATAGTTCAGGAAAAGCCGCGCGCACCATGACGAATCGTGGTAAAAGTAACCCGTAATTGTAGCACAGTTTGCCGCACCGGCGCGAAGCGAGAGGCGGCGCGTGAAAGAAGACGACGATGGTCGTCGTTGGATTCGCGCGTGTATCCGCGGCAGACGTATTCCGCACATCTACGTGTGTTCATATCGCGCTTTTCCCAGGCTACGGTTAACGACCACCGAGGTGGTTGCACACACGACGCGGTGGCACTCGTGATATATATGTAACGAGGCGCGCGTACGTGCAACCTGCCTGTCCTTTGCCACGGCGACAGGGGAGACGGCAGGGAGGGCCGGTCATTAGGTAATGGGGACTGATTTTTCCTCCGGGACTTTTATTTAGACATCGTGTGCGGCAATTTTCTTGCCGCGTTCGCACCGATTAGACCGCTCGCTCACCGCTACCCGTGAACGGCGATTCAACCTTGTTAAACTGCTGTCCGTCAGGATCAGCGGCGGTTACGACAATGTCGTTTTGTAACGTATCAAGTATTTATTTGCAAGTTACATGTACGCATTATTGAAACTTATACTATGAGAGGATTTATAAATTGAATAATAAAAGGGTCTGTTAACAAGAGAGATTTCTACTCGTTAAAAAATATAGTTTGCTGTAAGATTTCCCAAGAAGCTTGCATGCAGCGCGTATTCTTTTAGCAGAAATTATTGCTGCATTAATTTTCGCTATGCGATAACAGCTCTCGATAATGCCGCGGAGGGAGGGCGAGTGCTAAGGGTTTAGCGAGAGCGGCAGAATGAGAAGAGGGATAGAGCCGCGAATGGAATTGGCCGATAATTATCGTAGCGTGCAAATATCGATAATAACCCAACGTGAAAGAGGAAAACGGGTGGAGAGCGAAGGTAAGACGGTGGGCCGGGCATCGCGCCTGGAAAGGAACAACTCAATTGCGCGAAATCGAGTTAGGTACCAGCGCGCCGGCGGGGATGTAATTAATTAATTCGAGAACGCCATTTTGCTACTGACGGCCGAACGGAGAAATATTATTTTCAGGGTGCGGGGCACCGGGGCAGAAGAGAAGGCAGGAAATTAAGCGGCTTCGGTTCCCCTCTTAATCCGTACCTTCGCGGAGAAAACTACTCGTCGCTATTCCGTTCTTTCCACCGCGTTAATATTAAATTCCGTGCACATTCCCCAATCCGCGGAACTACGTCAACGTGGTATTAAATTGGCTGTATGTATGGCAACAACTTGTTAACAAAACTTGTTTAATATCTTAGATACAGCGCGTCAAATTTATTCACGTTGTACACTAGCTTTATAACTAACTACCTGTCTGAGGCATACAGAGAATATAGTCTTTCGTTAACGAGCAGTTCAACTCATAACGCTTAATTAAGGTGCTGTACAAAGTAAGAAGGAGAGGAGCGTGAAGGGAGAGATGGGGGCAATCGGGCCCCCGGATCGTGACTGGCCCAGGAGCAAGAACGCGGTCAGATCTCCTGATAACAATCTGATAAACCGCTCTCCCAAGATCGCGAAGAGGCTACATGCACCATAAAGGAAAAGAGACGGACTTCGCATGTTGTCACGAATATATTCCATGGCCAAATTAACTTCGACCTTATTAAAATAGCTTTTGTAATTTTTTTACACCTTTTTTTTACACACCTTTATAACTTCTCTTAATAGCTTTTTATTAATCAAGATTTTTAAGATAAATTTAAAAATACAAACCATCTTTTAAACATAAAACATCTCGTAATAAACGCATAACGTTACGTATGCAAAATATCAATGTAAGATTCATTAAAGTTAGAAGAATTTAAAATGAGTTACGTGAAAAGTAAAATTCAATAAGTCGAAATGAATATTATAGAAAATGATGTCTGGAGAAAATTATTTTCCTCAATTAAATGTTATGGAAATATTTATAATTATACTTAACGAAGAACGAAAGACAAAAACTTGCACGCTTGTGCATACAATTTCCGAGATTTTCTCAATTTACAAGACACGCAATCCAATTTCCGCTTTATAATCTTCTTTCGTCGAAGAATCGATGAAATATCCGCCGATAATGCAAAGCGTGACTGACATTCGACTTATCGCGGTATAATCCTATCGAACTATACTTTTAAGCCCACCCTGGAATCACCGCAAGTGCTACCCGTCTCATTCATTAACGTTCCATTAAAATTTATAAATTTTCTTTCATCTCAAATTCTAGCGGGAGCAAATATTAATTCAATTCACTGATAAAAGAAATCTTTGGTTATTTTTCATCTTTCGCGTCAAGTTTAAAATTAAGTCACCTATATAAGTACTATGAAACGACAAGATGAGGAATATTTGTGAAAAGAACTATCGCATAGGACGATCCTCGAATGTGTCGAGGCAAGAATGACGAGAATTCGAGTAATTCAAGTGCATCCAAAGCGAATAGGGTGACCGGAGTTTTGACGAAAACGTAGAGGGGACCATACGTTTAAAATAGCGTGGTCATACCCCCACGAGCTAAAAGCAACCCCAATCGCCACACGCCGCTCTAATCACAGAAAGAGGGTTGGTTTTACATTTTAAATCCTGCCGGCGTAAGTATTGACCACATGTGATGTTAATATTACAAAATTAATGCCTTATTATTTCAGATTAAAAGTATCAAACTGATACACCTGTCACGTATAATTTTAAATACATAAATTTAACTGGATTACATATATATTAATATTATGAAAAAGAACATTATTGCAAATACTAGAGTATACACCGTATATATCATGTGACAAAATTTTATAGAGTCGCAGAACCAATGAGGACGCTACTTGCATAATGTATGCTCATGGGGACACATGCGAAAACGGTGTTGGCAAGATGGAAAAGCGAAGAGATGGTTGGTTGAATAGTTAGGCGGATGAATGCCATAATGTGGGCATCGGGGTTGAATCGTAGAAATATTTTATGGATACATTAGAATTTCGTGTGAAAAGGCATGGTGACTAATTTAAAGCGACGCATGCGGGAGATCATTTTTATCGTTAAAATTCACCGAAACCGACAAGACAGTTTGAATTATGCTGGTAGTATTGCTCAAGATGATTAAAGTGAAGTCAATTAATGAATAAAAAAACGATAAAATTTTATACAAAGTTTAAACTTAATATAAATAACAAAATAAAAAATGTACAAAACTCGAGATAATTGAAGTATGTAAAACACTGAATTCCAATCGAAACTAATTATATTTTAATTACACATGAAACGTACAGAAGGTAATCAGAATACTTTTCTATAAACGATTGCATCTGAATGTTTATATTACTAAAATATTCGTACTTATCATCCGTAAGATTTTCCAGCTCTTTCCTTTGTGGCGCATATTCTTCCAGAATCCAAAAATGTAAAATCACAGGAAATCCCATCAGAAAGCCTTACAAGTTTCTTTGCAGAACGAGCAACAACACTTTTCTGCCCGTCACTTATTCGTCAACAGCACTTTCTTTGCCCGTCGTACAATTAATACTGAGAAATTATTCAATTTAATCAATTTGGAAACGAAATCGATCGTTAATTAATCAATCAATCAACTATTTGATTTAAATTAAATAACTACAAATACAATATTTCGGAAAATTTTAACACGTTGAGTTTAAAATCGCGAAGAGATTTTATGGAGATTCGTTAAATCTATGTATTATTATTTAGAATCGTCGTATACCTCTCAGTTAACTCTGGTTATAAGAGCAGAAGCAGGAAACTTCTTTTACTTCTTTTCATTTTTTTAAAATAGAGATGCTCCAACTTAACTTGCCGGACGCAACGTTACTACTGGTGAGCCAAGGCTGTCCATTCGCAATGGTCAGCACTGCCTCTCTTCCCCCATCTGGAGTCCTCTCAGGAAGTACACCCCCGCAAACCCTCAATAGTGCGAAAGAGCCAGAAAAAGAGAGAGAGAGAGAGAAGAGAAAGAGAGAGATATAGATCCCCTACGTGCTTCTCGAACACCCGCCTTCCTATCGCACGGCCAAGGGTACATACATTATCCACCCCTGATCCCCGATCCCGCTCAACCAACGTTTCGATAGGTACCGCACTGAATTATAGAAACGTCTCTCCTATCTTTCTTCTTTGACGGTGCGTATCGACAGACACGAGCTTTTAATTTTGCCAACTAGTAATTGACAAAGTTATTTCGATAATGCTTTTCTCTATGAGCCCAAAAGATAAATATTTTACACGCGCATCTTATACGCAGTCGTACTAATTTTACAATTATTTATTACAATTAATATTTTACACATACAAATCACAATTAGTTTTATTTTCTTTTTTCTTTCTCTCTAACTTTTACTCATAATATGATATCACTTTTTGCAGAATATTATATAATTCTTTGCGTTCTGCTAAAAATAATGTTAAAAACTCTTTTGAATCTTATAATAACATCCATCTAATATTTTATACAAACGCGGCATCTCCTGTGTAGTACAAGTTTGAATGTTTTAAACTTCAGAAAATAAAAGAATCGTAAATGTGTTTTTCTTTTGACGTCCTTCGGTATCCGACTCCTTTTGGGTTGCTGATTGATGCAAGGTTATACTTAAAAAAAAAAGACCGCTGAAATGCCCGTTAAAATTTGAAAAATGTTGACGTTGCACCTTTGAGTTTCTATGCCATAAATTTGAATAGAGAGAGGATTTATTTTAAAAACAAAATAAGGCTTTTAAGAATATTCTAGAAACACATCCTCAAAAATGTCCCTTTTTAGAAATATGTATACACTTTTAAAATAATAACAGATCTTTTGTGTTTTAAAACGTGAAATTTCACTGTCCCAACGTTAGGTACATTGTATAAATAACAAAGGTGCCTCAACACAATTAGCTTTCTGGAACACACCCTTCTGGAACATCTGAAATATATTTTATCCAACTGCACGCATGCTGGTAATAATGATTATAAATGTCAATTGAGTAATTGCTATGGAAATGGCCTTATCGCGGGTTACGATACAAATAAAACGTCTGCTTGCCCAAAAAGAACGATGCGTCGGCGCTCAATTACTTTTACACCCAGATCGATCTGCAGATTAACTAATTCGGTTAATTAATCAATTGCCTTAATTATTGCCGGTCGGACTCGATAACGAATACCTAGAGGCGCCTCCATCATTCTAAATGCGCCGTCTGAACGTAATCGAGTTATCGTTTCAATGGTTTGCTGACTCCGACACTAATTGTTATTAATTTATTATTATTTTATTTATAATAACAAATTAACGTTATATTTATAATTTGTTACTAGTTTTTCTGAAGCATTGTTATACAAATGGAAAAAATTTCCAGTTTACGTTGAATGATTATATCTAAGAATATCACAAATTGTATAAGATATTTAAACAAGTATAAAATATTCAATTAAAGTTTATAATTATAATTAATAATTATATACCAGATCTCAAAGATCTAAGGCAGTTGTCAGAATAAGCACTAATAAATTTTTATATAATAAACTTCGCAAAGATATTTTATTATTGTAGCATTAATTACTTCTGTTGTTGCGTGTTTTCTCAAATGAATTTTAGAGTATGTGGCATCATTGAGCACGAGGAGAAAAGTAAGTCCAGCGAAAGAATGTATACATATATTCTGAAGAGGATGGGAGAAAGAGAAAGAGGATGCAGAACGAGGGAGAATGGTAAATAGGGAAACAGACACAGCCAGCTGGGGTCCGTTACAATCTGTCCCAAACACAGTCCATTGGTGAATGATGGATCGTCTTTGTTGACGGGCAAAACTTACATATCTAAGTACGGAAAAATTTAAGCATGTTAACGACGACACAAAAATTTCTCATTGTAAATAACCATCACGCCGATGTCTCGCGAGACATAAGTGATGTATTCGATTTTCCTTAAGAAAAAATAAAAATATGCGAAAAAAAAATGAGGCGCGCTGCGCCTCTCCCGGAATGATCGCGCATAGTGGCGCGTGAAAATAATTGATCCAAGAAAATATATCTGCGTATACCGTGCACACAAGTAAAAGATATCGCTCCGATACACCGTATATTATACGTTACGATGAGTATAATAATTAAACGCCCATCCCTCATTATTCATACGCTTGAGTGCGTGTAATGGCAGACTCGTGCATCAAGCCGAGAGTGCACTCGTGCTATTCGTTTTAACGCATGTGCGGTAAATCTGCAAAAAGAGTACACGAAAACAGTAATTACTCGAATGAGAAAGCTTATCACGTTTCTGGCGCGCAATGTGTATCAGCAGATATCGCGATGCGCGTTTCTATGTTTTATTCTCGATATCGTCTGATCAACGTGTGACTAATGGATTTCGCATTAACCAAATGTTTCCAAGGCATAAGACATGCTCGCCAATAGTTATTAAAATATATGATCGCAAAATTATGTGGTCGAGATTGGACTCGTATATATATCCGTTAATTATAATATGTATGCATGGATCTGTTAAAAAATGTATGAGTCCATATACACTTTCACGGAAACTTGATTGATATGTCATCTTTAAAATAACTTCAATTAATAACAATATCCATATTAATCGCACATCGTATGTGCGATTATAAACTCGATTATAACGTTAAATGATATATTACTCTAACATCGAAATAATGTGCTCGATTTTAACATTGAAAATTCGTCTGCTGCATGCCCCGATGTCGGGAGAAGCTCGGGAAAAGAGCACCCGCACGAAAACTGTCTCGTCGATTGAAAAGCGGGACGACCTCACCCACGCTTTTCCAAGGGGGTAGAGTCAGAGGTCGCTGAGCGCCCCTATTTTGCAACCACCCCTTCTCGCCGACAGCAGTGCATTTGACCAGAGCATTGTCCGGAGGAATGGCCCATTGTCGAATTGAATCATCGTAGTGGGGTGGAATATTCAGGGATGGCCGATGGTCAGTGGCCATTATTGTTACCTACGTGCGCGTGTAGGGCCGCGATAGCTTCTCATCGTCGCAGCCGTGATCGACGGTGGGTTCGCCCGGGAAAATGGACACACTCGAAAATGTGGAGCGCGGACACTTTGTCCTTTCATTCGATTTCACCCGTGCCAGATCGGTCCGTGTATTCCCGCCTTCCCCCGTCGCGCGGTGAATTATTGGCTTTAATTGTACGCACGATAATGGGCAGGCTGGACAAATTTCCGGGCGGGAAACGCTCTGGGATTTTACGAACGAGCGGGGGATCCGACGTGACGCCGCCACGCGCTACCCAGTCGCATCCGCCAATTAAAACCGATCGAATGTTTTCAGGAAAATACGTTAATGCCACGTTTGGATGCTGAGAGAAGCTATTTAAGAACGGAAATGACGTACGGCTTCGTGAATTACAAAGGATTTTCGACGCTACAAATTCATTACCTTGGTAAGATACGCTTTAATTGTCGTAAGATATACTGACAATATATATCTTCACCTAAAATTATTATAAAAGATACAATCTTCTCTTTCTTCTTTAAAGAGTTAAAGAGACTTCTTTTATGTATTGCAAAATTTATAACATTCTTGCAATAACAACACGTAAACTTAGCCACGCGCAATGTTGTGGTACGAGCATATCTTCTAAGGGAGAAACCACGCGCGTATTGTCCAGCGACAAAGCGAGAGATCGGGGGTCAAGCTAGATCGGTCTAGGGTGCAGTGGACTGCGTCATTGTACGTTGTATAATGATATTGCTCGTATGTCGCGTATGTCGTGACTGTCAAGGGTCAGCCGGGTCAGGGGTCGTCTTTTCGATGATTCGTCTGGGGCAGTTTGTACGCCTCATTATGATAAACTTAAAATAGAATTGCAGAAGGTAAAGAAAGACTGGATACAAGTAATAGTTGTATCTAATGTCTTGGAACAAATTAATGGTTTTTCACGTCAAATGCGAAAAGTGCATTTATTAAACATTCTATTTTTATGCTCTTTAAGATCGGCAAAAGAATCACATCTATACCAATGCTATAGCGTTAGAAATTTCCATCGTTAAAAATACATTCTAGCTTTAAATTATTTTTAATTATCTGATGGAGCTGTCTGAAGAAAGATCAAAAGCACTTCTCGTTTCTTGTAAGGAATTACACGAACCGATAGCCTGTTGTCAGTCTCCTTGCCATGAAACAGAATCTTTCCCGACATGCTAATGTCAGACCGCTGCAAATCCAAAAAGGTTCTTAAGAGTCTTCTCAAATTCTGCCCCACGTTTCCGATACGTGTCTTCGACATTCCGAAGGTTCAGACCGATCGGTTTTAAACTCAAAGGTTTTACATCGATCACTCTATTGATACATTCTTGAACACGGATTTGCATATCTATGCACTTTATGGACGAGAAACGCGGCAAACAGTTTCGTCGCTGTCTTTATGTTTTAGACCGACGTGCTTCGCAGTTGCACAAATTTTTTACAATTTTTACAATTTTGTATTCTTTAAAAGAGCCGACAATTAAAATAATATTTTACGTTCTTTCTTAGAGCATAATTTACTTCGATTTAAAATACGACGTTTGAAATTTATTCATTCATTTTTTTAGAAAATATCTGTCTTGTATTGTACAAGGTTTGTAATACACAAAGGCAATTCTTTAGACTGTGAGTAATTGCTCTCGCCCGTACCTGCAGATACACAAATCAGTTGAATACCTTTACTCAGGAAAAACCGACTAAGGAAAAACATTTAAGTTATATTTTTGTAACGTAAATAATTATTTGACGTTTGTACATGACAAACCAGTGTAGAAACGACGCTCACTGGCAAATTCTAATAAAAGAAATTTGCCAGTTAGCGTCGTTTACCAATTTTTCTATATTTTTTAAATTTAGTGTGAAATTATATGCAGGAAACGCTAAAGTTTTACATATTACTGTACAATGCTTCCTAGAAACTGTTTCCACATCGCCGATAATTTTTTTTAAGAGAGTCAGGTATTCTCGAGTAGACACCATCAAAGATGAAATCAACGAAAATGCACATGCGTTTCCGATTAAAACCGAAACGAGTTTCACGCCGGCAGAAGCCGATAGGTCGAGCGCATAAACCGCATTCCATATGCCCAGGTCGACTTCGCGTTCACCGAAGGCGACTTCGGGTCCGCGACCCAGGAAGTAGGTAGTAATTTCGAACGTAGGGCACGACGAAATTAGCAGGCAAAGAGCCGAGAGATGATTTTCCAAAATAACACGTCCCTTGTACAATGGGGAGGCAATTTCCCGAGGACCAGCTGCCGCCACCTATCTGATTTATCATCTCGCGTTCCCGACGAAGGGCTCTCCTCCACTTCGGCCGACCCGCAGGAACACCCTGTGGCCGCCGCGCGTTTCTTTCCTTAAAGAAACTGGTCGAGAGACTTCTCGCTAGTAATTATCGTGCGCCAGGTCATCGTGGAGCCTCTTCTGACACTCGCCGCGCGCGAAACAAAAAGCAAGGAAAAATATGATTTTCGTGGGCAGATTAAAGTATCAGTTAATTGAATCTCTTTGACGAGAGAAATTCGCCTACTCGGGTTTGCAAAACTCCGAGAGAACTTCTACCCGCGTTTATTACATTTCGGCACACACATTCTTCCCTCCCTTCTTACATTCAAAAAGCAAAAGAGATAAAAATAATGGAATCTTTGGAAATTTCATTGTTTCATTTCATTTTAAAGAATACCCTCAATGTTGATTGTTCACAATTGAAAATAAACTATCGTAAGTGAAAAATCGTCACTTTGGACGAGTTTTCAAAATTGAAATAACTTTTATTCCCTTTGCATTGTACAAAGCAATTGCTCACAATTACGAATGACGATAAACTTCGTATCTGTACTGCGAAACGCGAAATTGGCTGGCTGTTAGTTCGCAGGAATTCGTTGGGGAAGGCAGATGGGGGTGGAGTAGGGTGGGGTGGGGTGGGGTTTGTTCAATCGGTTATTGATTGGAAATGTAAGCCAGAGAGCGCGCGGGGCGGGCCGAGTGAAGGAGAAGAGACGACGTTGAGACGAGGCAGGGGGAATAGGACATCAGCACTGGTACGAACCGACAGATGGCCGCTGGTCAGCACGACCGCGTGGAGAAACTCGCCAATTGGGAAAACTGCTTTCCGTTTGAGCCACACCGAGACTGGCAACCTTATACTCAGGAACCGTCCGCTGATTGCAGTCTTAACTTAACACCTGTCTAGGGTGCCGATCACGTTCTAACTCTTTATATCGCGAGTTATTCCTATGCGCAGTCTGTGCTGCTTCAGAATTACGATTTAGATCAACGTTAACGTCGAAACCCTGCACGATATTTCGGAGTAAGAAGCACGATTTCCTTCGATATTACTGTGTCAAGTTTATTCGACGTGCTCCGCAATGTTTGAAAAAATACCCTTTCGTAAAAAAATATTTAACATTAAAAGGATCACACATCATTAAGTGACCTATAACATATATTCGATTAATTGTTGTAATTGTTTCACCTACCTAGAAGTTACGTGCATTTTCGAGAATGAAGCATCATCGCCAGATTATACACATTTTCACTATAACGCACGACGTGTGATTTTCTCGATGAACGACAAGCGAGCTAGGCGAGCGAGTCGATAGAAGGACGAAGGTAGCGATTCTTCTAATCGCAGGCGAAACGCGGTATCGAGGGTGGGCATAGAATGCGGGAGGACGGTTCAAAGATCGTACGACTGGGTGCTTAACGCCGCTGTAGGCGTGATATTGGTGCCGATCATCGTCTATCCAAGTTGCAAGATTACGTCGATCGACACGTGCGCAACCGCGTATGTCCTATCGGCGCAAATGCGCGCAAGGTGCTACGACGACCTTCCTGGACTTGACTCTGGTCACTATCACGGGCTAGCATCACCACTACCACTGCTACCACCACTACCACCAGTACCACCACCACCAGCAGACACGACGACAAGCACCGTCCGGCTCCCTCGCATCCCTCGGGCAATCTTTTCAATTTAAAGTCAAGTATTATAGCTTAAATTGCATTATGGTTTCCTTCCCCAGGAGGTAGGGCCCGAGAGGAGCAACGAAGGGCGGCTCCTTGTAAGCAAGACTCAATCACGCCGCTTAACCTCTGACCCCGAACCCACGAGACGCGCATACACGGATACGCACGTGTGTGCACGGCGCTGCGCGTGCTCGTGCTCGCGTTGCACGCATGCACACGCACGCAGCCGAAGGGCAGCCTCACGTGCCGCGGCGAAGAAACCGATCGTCACGTTCCCTCCGAAATTAGCCTCGAAAACGAAAATCAGTCGAGATACACCCGGGACGTGTGAACACTCGGCCGTCCCTTCAACGAGAAGTCTCAGTTCGAGTCTCGCCTTAACGACTTCACCTCAGGACGCGTTCTCCTGGCACCTACACTCGCTGTCAGCGTAACGACATCATTACGCTCGGACCTACGTCGCCGATGCGTCATGATGCGACACCGTCACGATTTACGCGCCCCTTCGGTCCATGTACGGAAACGAGATCTGTATACACTCGTCCCGCGAGGGAAAAATTTGCGAATGCAAGTAATTTAAGATGACTACATCAGAGCAGCTACTTCTCCAACAAGTATTTAAGTTAACGAGTTACGCAGAACAAAACTAGGAGTCCAGCCTCTGAATAGATACCTCGCTCGATACAATATCGCGAATTATCCTAGTCCCTCGGACGTGCGGAGGGGAACGCGTCGCTATGCACACACTCGATCTAAAAGCAATCACGCATCTACGGCTCCGCAACCATGTTCGAGAGATCGAGACGCCGGATTAAGACCTATACCTGCGTACGTACGTGGCGGAGCGCGAGCGCGCGCGCACGGGCGCACGAGTTGCACGGCCCGACTCTACACGCGTACTTTTCACACGAATGAATGAAACGACCTGGGCCCAACCCTGACCTTGAACTCGCTCGTCGAGGAAAAGAGGCGCGATTCCTCCCGTACCGCCTCCCGACTGTAATAACGCGTTCCGCGCTGTCCATAAGGCATGTAACAGATACCTCGGCGAGGTGGTATCGCGCCTCTTGCTTTTCCCTTTTCCCGTATTACGTTATCGGTTACTCCTCGGACTCGCGGTTCTCCCCCTCCTCCTCTCGCGCGAACGCGCGTTAGTGCGTGCATTTATCACGCGCGAGCAACCGCGGCGCGATAAGTATCGATAATTTTCATAGATCACCAGTGCGCGCGGCGCTATGCGCCTCGTACGAAAGAGCGCACAGGTAATTCCGTAGTATTAATCTCGGGAACTGCTGACGCCGCTAATACGATCGACGCCATTTTATTCAGAACAATTTTTGCAGCCCCCCGAACCAATTTATCCGCGCGGCAGACAGTTTTTCTAATTAAATGTATATTTCTTACCGAAGTGCTCGGGCGGTGGGCACCAAATAATACGATCCATCAAAAGTCTGGCGGAAGACTTTTCGACAGGTGTAACGATAAGTAAATAAGTGAACGGAACGTCGACGAAAATAATCGGAATGTAGCTAAGAAGGAACCTTGCCGCTCGACAAAGTTACCCATGATTTACCTCGCTTTCATAATTCACTTGTAACGAACTATTCCAGAGTAATGAGCATGCTCTTAGAAATTACACGCTGGGCTTCTCGCCTGCCGCGCGAAAGTTAATAGGAACACGCTCGAGCATCGTGATAATAATCCACGGCAAAAATACGATATCTCGATAAAGAAACCCGAAAGAATGGCCTTTTAATTAAGGGCCGATATTTTTGAGAAATCGAGAAGCGAAGGTGAGAAATGAGGACAGCGATTTAAATAAAAGTAAATCGCGATCGCGATAGCCCGAAATATGTAAAAATCTGTCGAGACAGACCCGACAACGCGATCCCTTTGCAGTAAAAGCAATCGCTTCGCGCGGAGCTTCCATTATACTCGTCCCGTAACGAACCATTCCAAAATAACACAGCTCTCCGGGAGAGAGTAAATTGCGGGACGCATTTCCTCGCAGCTCGGGCGCAACGGCGATGCCGGCGATTTCCTCAAAAAATCGGCGCAATGAATCCCGATAATGTTCCGACGCGTATCTATCCATGTGTACGTAAGGCAGCCGAGATCGCGACCACGGAAAATAGTTGCGCCGGCTCGTTTTCTTACAGGCGCGCAGCGCTCCTTTAAGTAATATATTTCTCAGGGATAATTGCAGGCAGCGATTTCGTGCAGCTCGTTCAGATCCGGCAGATACCGGCGGACTGTACAGCGGAACGTGTATTGCACGTGCAGGTAGTGTCGGCCGGGCGGAGAGAAGCAACGAGAGAGGAGGTAAGAGAGACGGCAATGAGGCGAGAGGGAAGGATGCGCCGCACGTATGTCGGTAGGTTACACACGTAGGTAGGCACTTACCTATCCACGTAGGTAGACACACTTATGTTTAAGGGAGGCTGCGCGCCGCGAGAGGAGACGCGAGGAACGAGGTATGTAAGAGACGCGATAAGAGGAGAAGACGGGTGGGAGCGAGAGCGAGCACTGATAGAGCGTAACTGACTTCTTGGCCGGTGCATATTACCGGGCTGTTAGAGGGCGGAGCCGGCTGATGAGTTAGCAACGTATTGACTTTATAATAATCACGTTAGCTGGTCCACCGTGATCCCTTGGTATTACGCGATGCTTCGCGCGAATTCACATACCGGGTGATGCCGAGCGTTTCGTGAGCCCTCGTACGAGGCGCCGATGCGCGTGAGAAAAATTCACGTGAGAACAATCGGAATAATTCGGGATCGGCTCGCGTGCGCCTCTCCCGATAAACGGATTTCATTGCGCCACTTGAATGCGAGGAAGGACTTCGAAATTCACATTGGGACTTGCGCGATTCGGAAAAAAAATTTTATACGAGATCTGCACGTATCTCCGCATTCATTCCAAATGGTGAACCTGCGCGCCGCATATTATACGTTCTTCTTTCAGAGAATAATGTTACCTTCGTAATATCCCGAAAGTCATAAAGTCCGTTAATTTGCACCGTATATCCCATGTGGCCGCAGCATCAAAATCGCTCGCATTCCGATCTCGGTTATACGATGCGGCTGCGCGGTCTTATGCACAGTGTAACAGTTCCGCGCTAATCGCACGTATTTTTTCGCGCGAGGTATTCATCCGCACGGTATTTATCGCGGCGCACCGATCTCTCGCTCGGTGAGATGCAAACCGACGACCGCGTATACGCGAGAGAGACGTCGGTTGACATTTGGCCGAGCGGGTTGGCTGACTGCGCGAAGAAGCTGTTACACGCTTGAGTGTACAAGATGCGTGGCCTAGAACACGGCGTAGAGCCTTTTACCTGGCCTCTCCCCCTTAATTAGCGGTTTGGTTTATCTTAATCGTTCCCTCGGCTCCTTTCGGACCGCGAACCCCTTGGAAGATGAGGAAGCACGTGAGAGCGAGGCGCGCAAATCGTTACGTATTCACGTGCAGCTGGCGAGAGATAACGACAGTCTTTCTCTCTCTCTCTCTCTTTAACTAAAATAAGAGATCGAGGAAGAAGAGATCGCGAGAGATACGGCTCGTCTGCGTCTCTCTCTCTCCCTCCCTCCCTCCTGCGCACCGTTTGCACTGCGTTCACGCGTTATTAATATTTCCCTGATCCTGGTGTCAATGACATTGATGGATGACGCGAACATTATCTCTCGCCCCGTAGAAAATAACCGTGGCTCGTTTATTATCAAACGGGAAGAATTATCGACTGTCGAAGGAAACTAACCGCACCGAATATCTCGGGTACGTGCCTCTAATTAGACGTTCGGCTAGGTGTGTTTCCTTCTAGACGTTAGCGGGCTCTGGGTTTCATACACAAAGATATACGCGCGGCTACTTACACCGACGTTGGCATTTTCACACGGAAAGCAAGATCGCATTTTCTCGTAATGATTTCCTAATGGGCTTTTCGTAATCACAATGGACAGTAATTACAAAATGGCCGTTCGTTAAGTGCACAGTTAGTTCCAGAACTAGATATGGGGATCTACGTAATAGTACCCTCGTTTCCCATATTTCCCATTGCAACTTTCACGCAATTGATCAGGCAAATACAATTTCTGGTAATGTCCAACACATAACAAGCTATGACGTTTAGCTGCGACAGAAAAAGAACGACGTGATAATATGAAAAAAAATTACGAAATCGCTCTATTATTTAATCACTTTTGAATTAAATTAAACAATCGACCTTAAATAAAGAACACATTTGGCGCACTCGAAATGTTCATGAAGAGATTGCGATACGCGACTGTAAAAACTCAACACGTGTCGACGGCGTGCACGAAATCGCTATTTCAGCTTTATCACTGTTGCTTTCTAGGATACACTAGATTAGATCTACTCCAGCGGCTACCATCGGAAGAAATTTACCGTGTCTCGACACAGTGGTGGTTTCCTGCAACAAGTCAACGATGCAGCTTCGCTGGCTGCTCGCGCGCGCGCGCGCGCGCGTGTATGTAATCGGCAAGATCCTCTTAATTCTCGTTTTCACGCATCGCCCTTCCTAGATTTAGATCGCGGATGGATAGTAACTAACTTGCAAATCGCTCCTGTACCGTCCCGGCAATGTGAATAACGCGATGCGGTAACGGCCGGTTAGCAATCCTGACCTCCAATCTCACCTCAATTTGCCTACACGCCGCCATTTGCGTCAGCGAGGAGAGCGGAGAGAGAGAACCGGCCTATCTAAAATTATAATCTCAAAAAGCGCACGACCGTTTGCGCGCATGTCTGTGTACATTATGTATATGCATACGTGTGCGCGCGTTGCACGCGAGAGGTCGAGTGCGCGCGCGTAGTCGATTAATTATGGCAAATCGCGTATTATTATAAATTTCGCGGCTAATTGGTACCTTTTTAGCCACGCGAGGCATCCTTTTAGCATGGTGTATCCTCGGAACGCGAAATTTATTCGTTGCGTTTGGGACCCTTCGTATATAAGAGCTATAATAAAGATCTTAATAATTTGTAATAATAACTGAGTGAATAACTTTACGAATTTTACACTAACTTACTTTTACACTGATATACGCACCATTATGTGATTTAATGAACCCTTTAGCTTTTGATGAGCCGCAATGTACATCGCAATGAATTTCGAAGAGAATTACGAACACCTCAACGCGATGACAAATGAATACTTCCGGCGCGAGGGCACTCAGCCGCGAATGGAGTTTGATCGGAGCGGTTGACTTTAAACGCGAGTTAATTAACTCTTCAATTATCGCCGTCGGACCGCCGGAACGGTGAATCGCCCGTAAATGAAGTGTTTACTGCCTGATGCTAATTTACGGTACACCTGCTTTCGGGAAACGCAACGAAGGCGCAAATGTTCTCTACTTTGTAATCGTTACAATTCCTTCGCGCTGCTTAAGCAGATTCGTTCGTTCTCAGTAAACAACGCTTATCGCGGACCAGTAATTAATGGTCACTTAACACAATGGTCACTGTTAATTATAGAATAAAAATTATTATTTCCATATGTGCAGAAGCATTTCTAAATCTACTTTAATCAAAATATATATAAAGATAGCTAATTTTACCAATAAGATAAATATCTTCTGAAAATATAATAGAATCAATTAATGAAAAATTGTTAAGATTTAAAACACTAACTGAATAAACGACACAACGCTTGGGAAATTTTTCAAAACGGGTTGGTGAAGTTGAAAACAACTGCGCAAATGCAAAGGTATCGATTGCACGTAATAAAACGGCGCTCGGGCTGTCTCGTTGAACAGAGTTTACAGAGTTTATGCTGCATTTTACAATCGGTCGGCGTATTTATTCGCCGAGCGAGAAGGAACGATGCTCATACGACGCTATAGTACGTCCTGATCGATTTAACGCCAAATGTCGCCGTGTTTTACACGCGGCAATAATGGTTGAAATCTATGTAGCCAATATTTCAAGCCACCCTTTCTCGCCTGCGCGTCCCCAACCCCCACACGGATGGCATTCGTATACCAACGACATGTAGCCTTGGTTATTGGTCCGCATATGGACATTGCTCGATATTTTATATTCTACAGAGAAAGAAAAGTATAAATGCAATCATAGTCGGCGTCTGTCGGAAACACGTTATTAATTCCCGGTAACGTGAGTAAATTTCAAGTACATTGCGCGTCTCGAGAAAGTTTAAAATTTTGCCGTTTCTTTTACTAAACATTAATAAAAAGAACAGAAATAAAGAATCGTCTACCTCAAAAGAAAATGAGAACATGATTCAAGTTCCGTAGTTAATAATTCAGTATAGTTTCATGTTCTACAATTAATATTTTGTACTTTCTCATCTTAAGTTTTGCGCTTTAAATATTCAGAGGTGTGAAATAAATCAATAGGTCAATGAAAGTTGCATATTTTGGAGAAAAGAGGGCGATTCAAAACACACGGAAGAGTGACAGTCCCGAGGGAAGAATACGATTCCTGGGTCCGACAGGAGAGAATCCTTTTGTAAACGACAGGCGTAATTTACGCGAGAATAGAGTGCGTCACGCAATGCGACGACTTCAAAGATTACTTTCTAACAGGTACTTGCTAGTCCATTTTTCTTCATCCCTTTTTATCCAGACGATCTTTTCGATATTCGTGTGTATCGCTCTGCGTATGATGCTACATCCAATTTACATAATCTGTTCGCAAGTTAATATTGCCAAAATGTTACTTAATTCACTATATTTATTAATTTTATATGTAATTACTAATTCTTTAACAAGAGATAGACTATTTAACGATTACGTCAAGGAGATATCAAGATGGATCATAATTTCTCACATAAAAACCATTTTTTATATGTCAAAAATATCTGTCACAAATCCCCAAATAAAAATTTTATTAAATTTTTCCAAAAATTAAGTGAAAAGAATAAAGTTTCTTTATAATAGAATAATTGCTGACAAACGTATCGCAGAATTAATGGAAAGAGTGATTTATGTTCATCTATCAACTGTTCCGTTAGGTATATATTGTATTAAATTTACGCTTAAGGATACCCGTTTTCGGGCGAAAGGACACGTCGTTGTAACACATGTGTCTTACGAGAGCGTGTTCACGAGCCTGTAATATTTTAGGGAGCCCTCTCGGCCCTCGTTCTTTAAAAACTAGCCAGTGCATATGTCGACGCAGGACGTAGGCGACATAATGTTATCAAGCTGTCCAGAAAGAGCCGCCGCCGATCGCCGCCACGGTTAAGGCCGGAGGACCTCGGGGGACCGCGTCCTCGCTCTCGCCCACTTCGACCTTATTGATATACCGAATAAACACACTTGGCAGCTAGGCCAGGACGGCTTTGCGAGGCAAATAGCTTCGGAAGAACCCTGCGTTGGGGGGGAAATATCGTTTTTTCCCTAAAGTCGACACCATGCTCGACGCTGATAACTGAGGTTACGATAAAAGTTTCAGCGTTTCAGATTATACAAGAGATAGACTACTTTCTCTGATAAACTTGCGCATAAATTAACAAATAATTGCAACTGAAATATATTGCTGACTTTTACTTCGCAGCTTATATATGCAATAATATATGCAAGCGTACTCTATGATTTGTTCAAGTTTAATTAGACGGTAGCATGTAGTGATATGTATTCGTATACAGTTGGAAAATTTGTGTTTTCTTGTTAAAAAAAATACCGGTTAAAATCTTTGTGTTAAATGTTTAACACATTCATGTATTAATTTAACATATTGCTCTTGTGTTAATTGACCTCAAATGTAAAATTATTAAAATACTGAAAAGAAATGTTAAAACAATACACTGTGTACTTTTTAATCTTACACAATACATATGTTCTATATTATTAGTAACAAGATTTATCTGTTAAATTTATACAGAATAAAATGTTGATTTTATTCTATATAACATAAGTGAGAGTGATTTCAAACCGCCATTTGACTTATTACATCTGCAAAATGTATAAATTACATTTTTTTAAATTCATTTTGTCATTAAAAGTATGTTAATTTTATACAAAATTTATTTCAAATTATTTTGTGATTTGCATTTATTTTGTGCTAAAATATTAAAAGTGTATTAGTGTGATCATTTAACATATCCATATTATGTTAAATTAACACAAAAATTTGTGTGGACCAATTGGGACCTGTGATATGTGTTATTCAGTTCCACTATTTCTAACTACGTTTTAGAATAATAAAGAGAAGAAATGCTAATATCCTTCCACGTTGTAAAAATGCACTTTATAAGACCGGACGCGCTACCGAAACATCATTTACCTTGTAAAATGGAATCTCATTCAGTCTCCGGTTTCACCCCCGTGGCTTTTAAGTTTAAGCTTCGACCCTTATCGACCGCACCGTGGATTTTGCGCACCTCGTCGAGTGCAGCGGTTATCCAGTAAATAAAGATGAATAGTTTCCCCGTCATCGCTCTCTCGCACACACAATCGCGAGCATGTGTGCGCGCGGCAACGAGACGGTTTTAAATTCCGCGAGTCAAAGCGATGTTTGACATGGAAATGTTGAGCGATGCATTAAACATGCCGCGCCGAGTGCTTCCTTCTCTCTCCCGCAAGATTGTAATCCCCCTGTTTCTGCTAGAAAGACGAAAAGTGCTCTCTCTCTTCAGGCCGTCCGGGGCCTGATCGTATAACTGATGAACTTAGGGCCCTAGTACGCTCACCCTCGCGCTATCCGAGCTATATTTATTTAGGTAAATGAAAAGAGCCACCATGGTTTCGCTAGTTCTCGGCCGCATAAATATTCGCGAAATAGCCTTTATATTCCAAATCCATGGACGACGCGAAGAAAACGGTTGTGATATCAAGCGCTCCTATTTGTATTGAGAATGATCAGAATGTGCTTTTCGACCGTGTTTCTTTCTTATTTTTTGTACTTGTCAGAAATACTTGAAAAGTCTTTAGTATGCACAACAATTTTTTTAATATATAATGCTTACTACTATATTATTTGCCATATTTTCATATTTAAATCGCGATGGAAAAGAGTATTTGATGCTTTTCCATCCTTCAAACTAGGAGAATATAAATTCGCAAACTTCGAAATAATATATATCGATATAGATGTCACTCCGAGTCATTTGTATACAAATCACTCAGAATTTTGTAAATTATTACGTGAAGCGGTAATACGGTGTTTAAATATTATAGAACAAATTTAAGTGTAAGCGATATTTTACATTACCGAAGCTGCCACGTCTGTACATAATTCTGTGGTGTTATACGCAGCTCCAGATTGCTTGCAACTTTGTCTCGATGTGACATGTAAAGTTGTAAATCGCTCTGGTATCATTATCGTCGGCGAATTGCGAGACGCGGAGCACGACAGGCGTCGCGAATCTCCAAGTCGTGATTGGCGAAGCAGTTGTCGTGGGGCACCTGCGAGAGGCAATTTTACTGGACCTTCCCATAAAAGGAACTCCCCCCATTGTCCGGCAAAATGACATCAAGCTTATTGCATTATTTAAAGAGCCTCGCTTTAGGACTACTTTAAGCCAACCGACCCACGATTGTCGGAGCACCGTCGCTGACGGTACAAACTAGGTTTCTTCTCACGAATGGATCGTGAGGGTACAAGTTTTACGAATTCGACGTTGCTTCGAGATTTAAATTAGCATGACGTTGTCACGTGAGGTAATTGATATTAAATTAAGTAATTGAAATTAAATTAGAATATATTACAATGCTGCAGAATTCGCTTAATTAAACGCGTTAGTATAATTCGCATTGTCCTCGCAAAAGTATTTTTTCATATTACGCAGAAATTCGTTTCACAGGGCTTTCACTTACCGGGTGAGATGCCAAGCTTCGCGTGCATACTACTGGGGCTTCTATGATCGGGGGTGGTGACAGGGGCAGTTACGGGTGGCGACAGGTGGGGATGTGTCGGTCCACCGCTTGTCGTCGTCGTGGTAGTCGTTGTGGCACAGGGATTTAAGGGTGATGTCCTCTTGAAAGACTGGTCCGTTCGCCACGAGACATCATTGTCGCCTATCCAGACTTTACCTGCACAAGAAAAGCCAGATAAAGTTAGACACATACGTGCAAACATACAATAGTCCGAGAAATACAAAATGTAAAATAACAATTACCTTCCTGTGAAATTATGTCATAAATATATACAAAGTAAAGCGTATTTGAATATTTTCTCAATTCTTTCTAAAACTAAAGTCAAAAAAGCGAATACTACACGCGTATTGTATTTTGTATTATAAATGAAAGAGAAATGTGCACCATCTCTCTCGGAGCAGGCGCCACAGGAATATCAGCGATGGAAGATCAAATTGCAAAAGAGGTTCTCGAGATAAATTCTATGCCCCGCGCGTGTATTAATATAACGCACACCGGGGCGACTATGCGTGTGCAGAAAATGGCTTCTCTCCCCCGGATAGAACCCGTCGTAATTAGCGACCCTCCGAATCCCCTATTCCTGCCAGTTTTCCCGGTTTTCCCCCGTTTCCCTTAATTTCTGGGAACAATGCCCGGCTCTGGATGTTGTTCCAGGCTGCAGTGTCTAATTACACGGGGGGCATACCGAGCTCTTCCTCTTCTTCCCAAATTTGTAAGAGCGATATATAGGGTGCACCGAAATGTTTATAGATGTGACGTAGGAATATCTGCCAGTGCCATTAAATGAAATGTGATATTGAGAAATTTTTGTTAAGTTGCCATATTTCATTTAACAACAACTAGTGCTCGCACTTAGCCAACCATTGAATACGAAAACGTTTTTAAAAATATTAATATGTAAATGTAATCTCTCAAGTGTCGTTATAAAATTCTTTCTTAAAGAAATTTATTGGATCCCCTTCTCGGACTTAATCTGTATCGACGTCGCCCGTAAATAAATTTATTATTATGTCTCACGGATGTTATGTCGCGTGCGAGGTCCCGAATATCCATGTCGTGTCTTTTCGAGCACCCCGTAGCTGGCGGAGATCTCGGATTTATGGAACACGCGAATACCGTATCGCCCCCGCATGCGTGCGACGTGACTCAGACTCGGTATTATTTGCTTGACGAATGATTTAGCCCGAAATACTTAGCTCGCCTTTCCCCATCACCTCTCCCCTGCTCTTCTGCCTTTTCTCGCGCCCCGCTCCCCTTCCGGCAGAATACTAACCTTCCTTCGTTTTATCTACTTCCTAACGATAACCAGAGAAACGCGTTGCTCCAGAGACAGAAATACAGTAACTAGAAAACGGTAGGAGAATAGGGAGTGACGGGTGGTTCAGCAGGATGCAGGAGAGCGGCAGATAGAGCGAGGGTGGTAACTGGAGCCCGTGGTTTCGCGAGAGAAAGAAAGGACGTTCTTCCTATCGAGAGGAAAAAGAGAGGCGGGAAAAGCGGTGGGGCTGAAGAAAGTGTAGCCGGCGCTAACTAAGGGCGTCGGCTAATCAATATCATCAGAGAATGGCCGCTGACCTCCATCTACCCCGCTAGAACGACTATTGTACGGTATTCCGCTTTTCCAATGAGCTTCGTGGGCGCGAATACGAAATATCCTCTGGAAATAGTAAATTTCGAAAATTTCTTTCACAACGTAGCAACGTCGCGATATTACGATGTTGTACTTGTTGTAATTATTATTATGAATACGAAAACTTGGAAATTATTATTTAATATAAAATTATTATTTCAACATTACAAAACCTTTTCCGATGAATAACTATAGTGTTTTGTAGTCAAGTTCAGTGTGTAAACGTTCAGTACCAAGATACTAAGTTCTAATTAAATGGTTTATTAGTCATTCGCGTTGGAACTTTCAGAGAGATATTAAAAGTTACCTCAGTGCTATTTCCACAAGGATGGCTTGCCCGAGGCTACAATTCAAACATGAACCATAGAGACTTCCTTTAATCTCATGGTGTTTGCATGGGCCCCTGATTTTATTCAACCCCACGGAGACAATCGAAATCAGTATACCCTAAAGGACTCGTGAGCTTGACATAAAATTGCACGCGAGTTTGTGGAAAATTCAATTATGCAAGTCTACAAAAATTATATCGGATATCACTGCGAGAAACTTTTAAAAGAATGGTCGATTTATTGTTGTATTCTTCGAACTTTTTAACGATATTGTCAATTTTTCTTAAAGTTGAGGAAACGAAGAAAGTGCATTTGGATAATTTCTTGACGAGGAATTAGGAAATGAAAAAGAGACACATCTAATCTCTCTTCCGACTGTAGACTCTACGATGGCTCGTTCATCGGCCTCATCTACGCGTCCCCAGCACCCTTCCTTTCTTTCTCGCCCAATGAGGGTCGTTGCTACGTCCGAACAGAAATCAGTCCGCATAAACAGAACCATCCATTCCGCGATTCGCCCCTTCCACCCTTCGTAAGCCTTGCAGAGAACCTTCCCCCTCTTCGTTCTTTGCATTCTCCCTCGTCCATTCGTCCAACCCGGCGCGAACTCCATTCACGGGTTTATCACTGTCCAGATAACAACGATTTACCTACGGGCGAACTTCTACGGCTGGGTTGCGGGAGGGTGGGAGAGTGCGTCCAGTGGGGTTGCCGGGGAAGAGGGACGAGGTGAGCCCCATGGCAGGACCGTCGAAGAAGGCGAGACGGGCAGCCACCTTGCATTCGGGAGTATTTCACTTTAACGGCCCTCCGGGGGATTGGCTGACCCCGACCGGAGACCCTTCACCGTTTCGGCATAATGGACCTCTACATTACTTATTCGTCCTAGCCAATGTCCTGCTAGCGGTTCCGTTCCCGACTGCGGCGCGCACCAAGCTGCTCGTTTTCCACGTCCCACCATTCCCGCGTGCGATTAATCGCGCGTCGCGGGAACAAGGATCAGGAATTGGAGATGTCGCAATAAAGAACAGTCATTTTTCATTAGGTAGAAAATCAAATATAAATACACGAATGCATTGAGCTCTAAATTTTACATTACACCAATAACATAAATTAAAACATAGCAAAATTCTTCCGAGAAAAATTATATAAAATTTGTTATCCAATAATTGTCCTATGATTTTCTACCCCCTTTTCTAACAAAAGGCGATGGAGCCACCTCTGCTGATTCCAGCTTCCGGCCAGTAGCACGGAAGAACAACACGCCCCGAGCAAACTGCTTTCCTCCCGCGGTACTCGAAAGAATTGAAAATTCCTGCTCGTCCAAGGGTTGAGGAGGTCGACGATGGAGAGGGCGGCGGCTAGGAGGACGAAGAAGCGGGGCGAGGAAGCGAACGCGGATAAAGCGTTCGATATAAGATTAATGCTAGAGGCCGCCGACCGGTCCCGCGCACGTCGAGGACCGTTCAGCCATACACGAAGGCAATGGTGATTCCTCTTTGAAGGTAGAACCGTGGGCAGTGGCCAAATTGAATCCTGCTTAGGACAGAAGAAGCGTCGAGAAAACGGGAGGACGACCGAGAGAGCCGGCCCCGGAGCCCTTTCTCCAATAAATAAATCGCCGGCCGTCCGTGAGTCTCCGATTTTCAGCTCGAACGTACGGATTAAAATCGACCGGCCGATTTGTAGCGACGAACGCCGAAAGTAATTGCGCGATTATCTTATTTCCGTGTTCCCTTGGTTTCGTCCTTTTCGATGCCTAGGACGCTACATAAAAACGTAAATATTCACGTCAATTATTTTTCTTGCCTGCGTTTTATATCATACGAGTTCATTCTTTCTAGATTTCTTCTAGAGACATACTAGAAAATAATACAAAATAAAATAATTTTGCTTTAAAAATATGATAATCTCATTTGTGGACCGACCACGTATTTAAAATTAAAATAATACTAATTCACTCAAGTATACCACGGTAATGCAATGTAAGGAAAAGACAATGTCTAAATGTTCCGGTGCTTAAACGAAGTAGATGTGAATGACCTTTAATCAGTCCATTGTGATTATCAAAAGAATCACCATAATTAA
This sequence comes from Vollenhovia emeryi, assembly GCF_000949405.1. Classification (NCBI taxonomy): domain Eukaryota; kingdom Metazoa; phylum Arthropoda; class Insecta; order Hymenoptera; family Formicidae; genus Vollenhovia; species Vollenhovia emeryi. The sequence goes on along the minus strand of NW_011967235.1, from coordinate 1,105,697 downwards.
TCACGATATCAATCACCAAAATGATATCGTTCTTGGTCGTCGCAGGTTAATAATCTTTATCGCTGCTCTTTTGTAATACGACTATCTATCAACGTTTAAACGAATAAAGATACATCGTGTAAGTCAAACGATAACTCTATGTACTTTTTCTCAAGTGGCTATAAATATGATAATAATAATACTAAACTGAACTCGTATATCCATACTAATGATAAAACATTTTATAAACTTTTACTTTGAACTAGTTAATTTTTTTCATGAATTTTTTCTACTCTTATCTGTGTGAAAAATTTGCCGTTGATGCCAAAGCTAGCAAAATGCTCTTATCTATATCGACAACCCGATTAAATATATGTACTATCTTCTTCAAATACATGTACTGTATTACGCGTTACTTCTTCGTAAGAAAAATATAGTTTCCGGAAAAGTACCTATAAATTGTGTTTACCGCACATTATCATTGAGTCATGCATTCGTATGCGGGAAATTTTACACCTCAGTCGTACTTGTGATAAAATTACAAATCGGAGTAAAGTCCAACCTAAACCAGTATTGCTTAATGACATTATACACAACTCCAACTTCCATAGACTCCTAAAGTTACTACCGATAATTATCGTAGCGAGAAATACACGGTTTAAAAAGATATTAATATCTTTTGGTATTCTTCAACGAGCAATTATTTCTCTATCCTTCCCTTTACTACTAAGAAAACTATTCTTTTAATTCCTCTCGTTTTCCTAGACTCGGCGAAAATTCGTTGCTCATGAGGTAAAAAGACAAAGGAGCAACGTTCGTCGAGAGTTTCCCTGTTTCTTGCAGGTTACCCTTGTCGGAACGACGATCGATAAAGCCGGCCCCCTACCCCCTCTGCACTCCGGGTACCTTAACATTCGCATAAGCTTAGTGCCCCATGATTCACACACATACTTAACATATCAAGAGTTTAATTAAGATTAATATTCCTTTTAATAAAAAACATAAATATTTACTATCTTTCAATTTGGTGAAATAGTTTAACATTAAAATCCTCGTTGAGCTAACAAATGTTAAATAATAATTCTGCTCATAAGTAAAGTTCAATCGCAATTAATCGTAAAAAAAAACAAGGCTCCATAATTCATGTTTATTCCTCTCAGCGTACCGCCATTACGGTACGCGACTTAGCCGGCCTCGCCTCGTCCAATAAAAAACGTGAATAATAAAGAAGCCGCCGAGGCAGAAGGGGCTGAAGAAACGCGGCAAGGGTTGTAAGCGCAAGCGCGAAACCGCCCCGCGAACGAGGGATGTCGGATACCACCCTACGGCATAACTCCTTTCCACCGACACCCAGCCAATCTGCATGTAACTCGCGAGACGGGCCGCCATTTTGAGCCAAGTTTATAATCGAAGGGGTGGAACCGCGGAATCCTGCTTCGGTATCTGGTGAATAAAGATCGAAATATACATTGTAATGAAAGATGAGGGAACACGAGATTATTAGTTACAAAAAGAAGCTAATTATCGTACTTTTCGAAACTGTATTGTTACGTAGTAAAGCAGAATCGTTCGCTGTTCGAGTTTCCACGGAGCTCTATGAGCACAGCTGAACGTAGTAACGCGTACATCGAAAATGATGCTGCGTGTCAAATATCTCCCTGTACATCGCGCCGATGTCGTTCAAATATGCTTACGAAGATATAGTTTTTAAACACGTCTACGTCCTCGCAGCTGAGGAATAATTTTATTAGATATTTAATAATTACAAAAGTATTGCTTATTTTATATCCAAGAAGACCAGAAGATTATTCTCGTTCTATTAAAAGTCTCATTTCGTGTGTTTAAACAAAAGTTTAAACAAATTAGATCAACGCTTGTCGAAAGAAGCGCCGTGGAGTAAGGGGACGAATTCGACAAACGGATTCATCAATAAGTGAAAACTCAACGCAGCCCAGACTTGCCCGGAGCAGACCCACCGTCATTGACGCGACCACTCGAAGGGGTGAAAACCTCCAAGCTCCGAGATATAGGTGGAGCTTTAACGAGGAATAGGGGCGGACGGTGGTCGGGGTAGCGATTTTAAAATCACAATGGCAGACACACGTCGACAGCGTCTATCCATCCGTTCATCCCCTCCCCTTCAGCCACCGGCTGGCACCGCTCCTGCCGTTGCATCTGCGTTTGCTGCGAGCTCGAATCTTTGCCTGTGCCGGGAGACACGAGCCCCCGGAGGCCCTCGAGCGCGTGCGTGAGTGCGTGCGTGTGCGAGAGCCACACACACACGCGCCCGCGCGCACCCGCAAATACACCCGGACGCGTATGTACGTGCGTGGCGCAGCACGCGTTTCCAAAGAATCCGCAGGAACACAACCCCTGCCGACGGCACCTTTCGTAGAGTGCACGCGCGGCGAGGAGGGGCGCTCGACCACCCCTTCCTCAAACATTTTAAACTTTTTCCCGACCCCCCTCTGCACACGGCTGCGCTTTAACGACGCTTAGCGAGTTCGCAACGAAAAGGGCTACGACGCGACGCGCAGCGACCCGCTACGTTACTCTGCCGTTACGATACTTTTTTTCTTCTTTTTTTTTCTAATGGACTATGTCGGATGGCGCGGCAACGCCACCCCTCGTTGCGGGCGATTCCTAGGAGTATCGGGAAATGATTTGTGTTGGAGACTGTGTCTGTTTGACTTTCGGTCGTTAGATAGCTCGTTTCCCTTTTCGTTCCATTCGGAGAGCTACAATTCAGCGCCGAACAGCGTGGTCGTATTCATATCGTATATACGTATGTTTATCATGTCACTCGACATATTTCAAGAGCGACATTGCGAATCAGTATCGTAGAACCGTACAAGAGATCTTTTATACATATGTATTTTTCCAAACGAGACAGGAAACGCAGCGCGTTTCTGGAAAGTCAAGAACATTTAACATTCATTAGTCTAATTGGTAAGTATGTAACCGGCAGCGCACAACAGTGAAGATCAAAACAACTATTAACGAGTAATGAGAATTGCAATCATTACCGTCGAGTAATTAGCTATGATAATTCGATAGATATTTGGAATTTCAATCTTGATAATCGCGACGGAACTTCCTGCTGAGAAATTGGAGCTTATTAACAACGCGATGACACAAGTACAATACATCATACGTAGATAGCGAGTGGTCAGTTAACGCAGTCGTTGCGTTGCGACGCAGCATCAAATGTTTCATCTCCGAAACGTTCTTCCTTGTATCGATTGCTCTGCGTAATATACAACGCATAACAATTCTCGCGGTTCGTTGCGACGCCAGTTTACAATTCCTACCCGATTATTGTCCAGAAAATAATTTCTCGCAATCGCCCCAGCCCGCGTTCGTCAGACTTGCGCAGAGATACCTTTCTACGCACCCCCGAGAAACCCAGGCTAGGAATAAGCTAATTACCGAAGCAAATGCTAATCAAGGGCGCTTGGAATTTTCACGCTTTTCCTTTCGGCGGCGTAGCGTGTTCCTGGAAAATCGCTATCGCCCAGCCTTCGCCACTCTAATTGGCAGCGGCGCGCCGCGATGCCGCATACGGTGCACCGCGAAATAACCGTTTAATGAGTAACGAGAGCCTCGGTGATTAACTATGGTAATACCGCGGATATTTTGTTTCGGTCGAGACGCGCCGCGTGAGTTCGCCGGGGCGACGAGTTGCATTTACATCGCGCACAGTGGATGCGTGAGTGCGCGCGCGCGCGCGCGTGCGCCCCCGAGATCAAATCGTGTTTGCGGGCAGACGGCAGGCCGCGTATCCGCGATGCATTTATTATGCATTCGCCGTGAATAATGCGAGTGCACGTGGGAACCGTCGATAGCGCGCGCTTGGAGATAGCCCGTTCTGGGTGGGGACTTTATTAAATTCCTGCCGGCTCCGTTCGGCCAATCGCCGGCAATCATCTCTCGGGCTCTCGGCTTCTCCCTTTTTCGTTCGGTGGCTAATTAATCTCTCGCCGCCGGTGCCTGTGTATCGTTCCGCGTGCGCTTTTCCCTTAGCCGGGCGGTACGGCGGCTTCGCGATTGTACGGCATATTAATCAGTGGCACCGCGATGGCCTCCGCGCGCTTTCGATGGAATCGATGGTACCGCGAGAGCGGAAGATCGCGCGAACGCAACGATAAACGCGATAAACGTCGACCCGGTATCAAGGGCAAGTGAGCGCGTCGCTAGTAATCGGGGATGATTTGCAAGTCAAATGCGCGATACTTTGTGATACCTTGATGCGATCGACCGTCCGATCGAACGTCACGCAAGATACATTCGATTCGGCTACTGTGATACACGCGACGCGATAAGATGCACGAGCAATTTGTTAGCTGCGGCGCGATATGTAATTCGTAATTAAAAAATTACGGTGGCAAGAGAGGAAGCGTGATAGAGGCGCGTCTGCTCGTTTTATTCAGCAAAATCGCAAATTAAATTTACGTTTGTAATATAAGTTGGACTCATCGTAGAATCTCTATAATATTTTTTTAATCCCTTCGGTGCCTTCCGATCCGCTCGATCTGCGGCCGCGAGAGCAGCTGCGTCTCACGGGCCAGACGCTACGGGTCGCAGGAAAAGGAGATGACGGCGAAGAAGCAAGAGCGAACGGACTGACGGACGAGCATGAAGGGAAACCGAAGGACGAGAGGAAGAAGAAGAAAAGAAGGAGAAGGGAACAAGAAGATGAAAAAAAAGCCAACGCGGAGATCCTTAAAGCAAACTGCCCGCCTCGAAGAAGCTCGGCTTGGCGGTCGGGAGGGGTGAATTCGTCGCTCGATAACCCGATTGGTTGGCCGTGCCGCCAATGCAACTGCGCTCTCTCCGCGAATGCATTCGCTGCACCGCGTCTACTACCGTCTCCCATATGCGTGCGTGCGTGCGTGTGCGCGCGCGAGCGGGCGCGAGAGAGCCGCGGCTCGAGACGCGTGATGCATCCCCGCGCAACGGCGGCGTGCATGCGTAATACGCCTCGCGTGTAGGCGCGCGTCGATATGTAAGAGCATGCGTACACGCACGTACAGATATGTGCGTGCCCGTGTACGAGGGCACCGCGGGATCGCGGCAAAAACTGGTAGCCGAGCGGGCGACCAGTCGCCCGCATTGCCATTGCGGGGCCGTTCTCTTCCCTCCCGATACGAGACGACTTCTCTCGATCGTCCTGTTGCACTTTTGCAACGGGGTGGCGGGACCGCGAGGGGGAAAGAGGGGGTGACGAGCGGCGACCCGACGTCGATCGAGGGAGGACGGACTTTTCTCACGGCGCGCGGCCGACAGAAAGAAGGAGGCGAAGAAACGACCGGATGGAAGAGGACGTTTCTGAGATGTCGAGCCGAGTCCTCCTCCTAGTGATCCTGAAGACGGTACGAACACCGAACTGGAAGTCCCTCGTTTCTCGTACATTTCCGCAGCGTTAAGCCTTTCATGTTGCCTCACGATGGCAGATCAAGATCGTACTAGTGCACGCGTATCGGTATATTGTTTCTCAAATGGATTACAATTATAATTTTTTTCTCTCTCGAAACTGTTATCTCTTTAACCGGCCTTTAAAGCGAAGCATGGGAAAGTCAGTATCCAACGAAACCTCCCTGACTAACAGTTGACTGCTAATAATTAAATTTAATAATAATGCATAGCGCTCCGTGTAGAATTGAGATTAGCTGCGAGATTCCCATTGCAAACACGTAAACGATAAGAAAAAATGCATAAGAAAAGTCAACGTTTCCGGACAAGTTATTCGCTTTTCATGAAGCACTTTCTCCCTGTGCGTGAGACGTATTATTTGCATGAGCGAAGCCGCGGAACATCCAATCTTTTTCCCTCGGAATTTCTCATTCGCAAGATACGCGTTTCAAACAATTTGAATCACTTATCGTCTAGAAATCCTCTATTCCGACAGACACTTGTCCTAATTCTGCATCCAATTTTAATATATATACATACGATTAAAATATATTTATTTCACAACGTTAATTATTGGACTCCAAAGTGATTATTTCTTCCACATTTTCTACACGCTCGTCCCTGTCTGTCGTCCAATCCCAGAGGTAATTGGCGTGACGTCGACGTTATATCACGAAGGATAAAAGATTCCTGAATTGCGCTACGTTATTTATTCATTTACGCACGCGAGATTTCGAATGTGATAGTTAAGCAACGCGCCCCAGACATTCGAATGCTTTACAGCGCCAGGCGCAAATACACCTGAGGCTTAGTACATAAAAAACAATATTGAAACAGATTATCACATTATCACGCACGATTTCTCATGATTTCTTACGATTAATCGTATTGTCGTCCCATTGGTCGAATGTTTGACGGTGGTTAGGATGATTAAGGTAACTCTTTGCAAAATACACGGCATACATCGTTCATGCAATGAATCATCACTTACGACGGTAGATAAGGTTTTACATGTTCAACGGTCAATAAGATTAACTCAAGATCAACACAGACGCATGAATAATCTCACACATATCGATAACTTTGAGAAAGAGAGGGAAAAGGGAGACGAAGAGAAATCTTAATAATCTTACCCCAAGATATTCCAATTTTCAGTCGGACATAAATATTGTAGATAACTATTAATGCCTACTAAAATACCCATTTCTTTATTTGACTTGATATCTCTAACCGAACGTAAAATATACACGCCGCATATTTAATATACCAACTTTCGATAATTCTACTGATAATGATAAGCCTGTGAAGTCCACATAGTCTAACGATGAGTATATAAACATACTATCATCCTCTATTTGCCTTCACGTATAATCTTGTCTAGCATCTATCACGGTGTGACGCATTGATCTCCGAAGAACTATTTTCGAAATTTCATGTATTATTTCTAAATTGTTATCCTCATTTTCAATATCTGTCATTGTTGTATCCATAGACATAATAACTATAGACTGAGCGTTCCATTGAATAAGCTGAAGCTTGTGAAGAGAGAGTGAGAGAGAGAGAGAGAAAATTTAAGAAGACTTTCTTTCTCTGTCTTACGCAATCGTAAAAGAAAAGAATCATGCCTGCGCAATACTACACAGGCGTGATTCTCCCTTGTCACGATGGTGAGACAGAGAAAATAAGTCTTCGTAAATCTTCTCTGTCTCTCTCTTCACGAGCCTCAGCTTCTTCAATGGGATGCTCAGTTTATATTTACTATGTCTATGGTTGTATCTGTCGATCGTCATCAACTAAACAACTACAATTCTCAAGTTTCAATCACGTTGCTAGCCGGCCAAAACTGAATCATTGATATCAATCGATACCCAATTGTTCCCAGCGTTTTCTAAACTGTTCCCTACCGAAGTTCAGATAAATATCACTCATCAGTACCATCTTTCCTTTGTATCACTAGCTTATCGACTATGTATCTGTCTCTAAGCAAAGAAGAGATAGGCAAATGAAAGTTTTATTTAGCCATTACAATGTGGCCACAATGGAACAAAGGGACAAAAACATAAATACCTCTCAGGGGTATTTGGTATACAATTACCCTAATGCATCATTCGCGAGTAAGTTTCTATTTGATTGAAATCTCTTTCGTGTGATTATATTATTTCAAATCGATTCGGTAAATAGCAAGGAACTCGATACTTTGATAATATTCCAGAAAGTATAAAAAAATACTGCTTATTACGGCACAATTATAAAAACACTTTGCTTCTATCAAAACGATATCTAAGAACTAAAGAACGGGAAGAAACGTTAATAATTTATGAATGATTCAGAAGCTAATAAAAGAAAATTTTGGAAGGATGAGTTGGATATGAGAATTTTCGTTACGCTAGAGATCTACTATCTCGCAACGTTTTAAAAGGCGCACAACCCCCTTTTACGTCGTTCGAACCCCCTGCCAAGCCAAACGCGCAAAAACTGTGTGAAAAAGCGTTATTTCGGGATGAAATCCGACGCTACGCGCGGCCGTTTTTTCTTCTCGCAAGCAGCAACCCCTATTTGAAAAAAAGTGAAGAGAAGCTGCGGGGCCGTCGCGAAAGTATAGCGGGGCGCAGGTAAATTTTCTCGTGATTCTGGAAGATCACCACTTGGTGATCGCACACACATACGCGCACACGGCACGAAGGGGCAAATGGAGAAGCGGGGATGATGCATATCCTACATATTCACTGGATTTTTGTAAATCGCAGGGTACCGTGGAGAGAAGAAAAAACGGGAGAAGAAGCTATTCACCCTAAAAAAGTTCGAAAGGGGGAGGCTAAGGAGGGTCCGCAACGGGTGAAACCGCCTGTTTTTTGAACGCAAATCCGACGATCCTTTAGAATTCCCGATTTCTGGGTCATGGGAAGGTACCGCGATGAATGCATCGCGTTGCCCCGATCTTGGAAACTGATTTTTTTTTCTTCTTTGTCCCCTCTCTTTACCCTGTCGCTACTCTCAGAATCTTCATCGTTGCGCGATCTGACCCTACCTATGCTCATTCGATCGATTAATGCGCGGCTCGTACCCCCAAAAAGGGTTTTCTTTCTCAGAAAATAGAAATGTCTAGAAGTGGAGCAGTGAATTCGTGGACGATAGCACGTGGAACATTGAATCTCTCTCGTTCGCGCGGTGACAAAACATTGTGTAAAGCATTTCTGAGCATGAAGAATTTCCATTTCGTTATATTGCTTAACAAAAATTGTCAACCTTTTCAAAATCGTTATCAGTGATTCTCCTGTTGCATCGCGAACTTCTTGTGCCAGAGAAATTTAAGTGACGTTGTGAGAAAGAGAAATCAAGACGGGTACCGAAAATTGTGCCTTCGAAATTTGATAAATCACCTATCTTAGAAGAAGGAGAATTTGAAACTAATAGACGGAAACACTGTCTGAAGAGTTCGTACGGTTGAATTGCAGAATAGCACCACGGTAAACAATTTTGCGAACCACTGACGTTTGGATTCGCCAACTGTATAAACTACATATTCATATGTTCATTCGCGTGCAATTGCGAGCATGATAGCGATCGGCACATTGTGCGCGACGAGGAACTACGTATTGTGAATTCAAAATTGTCCCTGGCGCGGCGCTATATTATATACCTGTATTATAATTAGACGCACATTTGGTGCAGTGTCAGTTAATTATGCCGTGAGATTATTACCATGATTACCATGACAGCAAATACGGAAACAACGCGAGCAGCAAGATCAAGCCTGAGATAAGCCCACGGTAATTACCTCAAAGACACAATGCGGAGAGAAATTTGCAATTATTTTATAGAATCCCATAATTGCCACCCTCGATAATAATTGGCTGCCATCCGTGAAAATTTAGACAAGTCGAAAGACTTAAGTTTCGCCAATTCTACTTCGGGAAAATTGACGTGTCAATCTTCTTCAAATGCAACATCTGTTAACAGCTCAGTGATGCTCCAACAGCAATGTATGTGACGTACTTTTCTCACGCATAAATAAATAATGTATAATGTTACTAGAAAGGAGAATGAGGCGAATATCCAGCACGAGCATTACAAGTACGAAAGAATAGGAAGCCTAATTGAGATTGCGCTTCCGGAGTAAGCGATCATACCGTCCGAAATCATCCGGAGCGTATCATAACGAATTTAAATATCGATCCCTCGATCGCTCTATCAAACCATGCCGATGTATAAGAATCTTTTCGTGTACGGATGGAGAAATTCGAGCCTTCCATAGATTCCCGGTGCATTGAAAGTGCAACCTAGCGACCGCTCCCTCTCGATGTACATATTGAATCATCATAAAGCATTCGCGTGCATCAGACCGGGCTCATTGTCCTGTCATTCACTCGTCATCCCCCGCCTTTTCTGTCCGCGGCTATGTATATGTGCCGTGTGCATATATGCGGCCGCGTATGCACGAGCGGCTCTTGGTTTGCTTCACAAAAAAAAATAAACCACCCCTAATTCACGTTTTCCTCCCCTGGAACGGCGCGCCGCGTCTAAGCCAGGATCGAGAACTCGAAGATGCCCCCCCCTTCTCCTATCTACGCCCTTCTTTATACGAAACTGTTGCGTTTAAGACTCGTTGGGATTAAAGACGCGGGATTTTGAGATCGAGGATTCCATAGAGGATTTGTTCCGCGGGTCGCTTTCGATGCAACGCGATGCATCATGTGCAACGGATTGAGCGAGTGGTATGAGATTGGATATAAGCACACCAAGTTTTAAGATAACAATGAATTTTTAGACAAGAGTCATAAAAAATTTATCTTATTATAAATTATCGAAAAGTACCAATCTCTTTTGTAGAAACCCTTCGCAGATATTAAGAGGTCTTTGTTAAAAGCGTGCATAGAAAAAAAAAGATAGCAATTAATTTTGTGAAAAGAGATAATGCAGCTCGGATAAATAAGATTTTTAATTAATTAAACAGAATTGGGAAAGGGTAACATTAAAAGCAAGATAATGAGAAGATTTTTCTACCATCCAAGGATGATAAACTCGATCCTTTCCGTATCTAAAAAAATTGACGTAGCACGTGCTAGCGATCGACAAACGTAAATGTGACTTTTCAAAATTCAGTTAGGGTGAATTCATGACGTACAATGAATGCGCTCCGCGCAGCTGTTCCGTCATTATCAGCCTCGCCATCATAACTCTTACAAACTAGAAACTGTGCACTATTATATAAAAGTATGTAGGGTAGTTTTCCCTATAAAAATATTACATTTCTCGAAGCAATTTTATCAAACTAAACTGAACAATTAAGTTTATTCCTACTCGATTATTACAAAAGTTCGGCTTTCCCCGTTCCTTCCCAAAATGAGGAAGCACCAAGCAATGTCGGTGAAATCAATTTCCAGCCAATTTACGGAGTCTTTGAGTGCAGGGTGGTGGCGCCTTAAAAGTGCGTAAATAAATAGATTCGGACGTGGGCGTAGCCCGCGGATGAGGGCCGAGGGTAAGGCCCGTAGAAACGAGACAATAAGCCCGGAGGGTCGTCGTCGAGAACTCAAAGAGTGCCCATGCTGCGACACTCGTCCGATAATCTAATAAAGGGGTTGTCTCCACTTTTCGCACCCTCTCCCAACGTGCATTTCTTTCAGCTACTCTCTCTCTCTCTCTCTCTCTCTCTCTCTCTCTCTCTCTCTCTCTCTCTCTCTCTCTCTCTCTCTCTCTCTCTCTTCCCTTTCTTTTGGCAATTTCATTGCAGGTAATTTGACAGTAAATATTACCCTAAAAGATTTTCATGGCCAGCTGTAAATGGGCAATTCTCGACTACTCATAAACTTGCATAAAGTACGGTGCAGTTTTAGCAACAAAATGAAGAGGTAAAAGATTTTTTATCGATTTCATACAAAACGTATAGTTGTTAAGCCAAGACTGGCAGTAAAATTCTAATAAATATAAAAGAATCTTTGACCAAAATAAATCAAATAATGAAGATTAAAAAATTGTTCAGGAAAGATTTTAATAGAAAAATATGTTATAATTGTTAAGTATGTTTATAGAATATCTCGTTTCAGAAGTTTCTTTTAATTAGAACTTTTTCCAGTAATATGGATATATATATATTTTGAATATATTATACTGAATCATATTCTAAAATAGAGACGCCTCTTTTTAGCATCTAATTTTAATGGCCATTTACATTATTTCAAACATGTTGCACGGGACTGATCTCGTCCGTTGCAGGAGTTGTCAGAAAACTGTGGAACCTCCTTTCTCGCCAGACTGCCACCAACCCCCTCGAGTGCGGCCACGACGTGTAATTGAATTGGGTTCTGGCTTATTCCAAGCAAATACACGGCGCGCCTTCCTTTCCTTCCTTTTGGATACAATCTTGGATACGCGCGGAAATTTTGTGCGACAAGATTGAGAGCAAAATATATTTATTAAAAAGAAATCTGATGACGATTAAAATCATGTGCACGAAAGTAAAGATATAGAAGTATGTTTGGACATGATTTTAATTACATTTTAATCCAATGACAAAGAATTGCTATGATATGAGCGTAACTCGAGGATACGTAATATTGAAATGCGCCGAGGTATTTGTTTCATACAAAAAAAGCATTTTCTACACTTGGTAAATTTCGTTGCTCTTATCGATATTATTTACGACAGTGAGAGATACCACAAGATTGTATCGTTACGTCAGAATTAGTGCAACTTATGGTAACAGCAGTTGCCGCCATGCGAAACGAATTTTCGCAAGATGGAAACAGACGCGACGTGTACGTGCGTACGAGATACAGCAGGAGGAAGGGAAGGCAAGAGGTCTTTCAGGAACGAGAGCTATTTGCGAGACTCAATGGAAGAGGGTCCTCGAAAGAGGGCGGTGGGTGGCCGCCCTCCCGCTATATCGACCGCCGGCTTCGCTCGGCCATTCCGCATTTTAAAGGGAAAATTTCCGTTTATTCGGGCCGGCTTCTCTCCCACGGAATTATTCGGAGGAGCTCGCCTCGCGGATAGCAGCTCAGATGGAAAATAACGTGACCTTTTGCTCGTGGCAGGTCTCCCGGGAGCCCGGCAGAGCGTTCCTGTCCTTCGCTTCCTTCGCCTCTTTCATTTCCGCTGGAAATTTCGGCATGCCCCTCGAAGCCGGGCGCACACAGCGGAATCGGATCGTCGGAATTCGCCGATCCTGAATTTGAGCGCGCGAAACACACATATGTCCACCGTAGTGTTCGACAAGATATCTTATGTCTTCCGGATCTTTTTGTCTACAGCATACCTCAAGCATGCTTCCTACGAACGTCGACTTCAAGGTATAAAAGTTATAGTTGCATCAAGGGCCAATATTCACAATCTGATGTCAAGAGTAAAAATAGAATAAATACAAAAATGGATCTTCTCAAATTTATATCTCGAGTATGCAATATTGGGCGTTGCGTCGTTATATCGCGAATTGAAATATGGCACGAATATCGCGGAAACGACACATGATCGAACAAGAGAAATAGCAGAAGGCAGGGACTGAACAAACGAGACCTCTTCATCAGACAGCGAATTCCGAAATTGTTTGCTCGCGCTGAACTTTGTGCGCAACGAGAGAGAAGGAAGATCGCGAGTGTGAGCAAGGAAGAAAAAATGGTAGGAAGGAAAAAAGAAAGGCGATCACAGAGAAAGCGACTGCCAACGGCCCCGTACGTGATGTCCTTTCCGGCCTCGTCCTGCGTCCTCTTCTTCCTTCCTTCGTTGAACCCGCCCTCGTGTGTCGGCTATTTATTTTAGTTATTTTATCACACGCCCGAAAAACAGGAATACCTTGCAAACATCCGTTCGTTTAACTTACCGAGTCTTCGATTTAGCATTAGATTTCGGTAGGGCCCAACAAATTTACTATGTTTCCCGCGCTTTTTGTATGACGCGAGATAATAAATGATGCAAAACAAAAATTAAACTTATAAGAATTGGATCGAGTACGTCTAACAGTCATAACTTCTAACTAACATTGTTTTAAACGGAACGCGAGAAAGTTAGTCGTTGCCCAAGATTCGGAAATCTCTTTATCACATGCTAATCTCGCCTCGCGTTTTGTAACAACACATAATGAAATCAACGAATATTATGCAAAGTACACTCATTACCAGGAAGTGTAACGCGTGTCGGCATCGGATAGACTTTTGATTAATTAATTATGCAAATCCGCTAATTAATTGAGAGAGCTTAGCGTGAAATATTACGTTTTGTGCATTTGCGAAACTTCCCCGACTTCCATCGGGGATTTCCCTCGTATGTAAGTTTCTATATAATAAGCAGTGCTCGTTCTAATTAGCATGCGGCATAATAAAAGTCGCGTCACAACGTAACAGCGTTACGCAATGATTTTGTGCACCTCGCTCGCGCAAACGTCACGTACAATCCACGAAGGCGTTAATTATCCACAGGCCATGTCTAACCGATGTGGCTTATAAGTCTGCTTTTTTGCCCAAGGAACTGCGGTGTTTCGTACGAGTCGTGAAACTTTGTACCCTTTCTCTTACCGCGGAGACGTTACTTATAATTAGCGTAGATGTGTTATAAATTTGCATGCTGCTAAATTTAATCAGTAAAATAATGATTAAACTGCACGAGATATCGAGTAACGAACATTAGGACGTTGCGCAACAATAATAATAAAGTTATACTCCTAAAAAAATCGGTTGTTGCGGCTTAATATTCTGTTGCAATTACACTTTGTAATACTCTATTTTAATTACGTTGCAGCCGGCAATAAACCGCGCTGTGCAATATCGAAAATACACATTACGTAATCAATATATTAGTTTCTTAAATCGCTTGTTACATATCGCGCAAATTAGCTTCATAATTAAACGTCGTAATTCGAAAAGGAAAGCTTAAATAAGAATTACCGAGACTACCGTATTGATCACCGACCGGCACGAATTAATATACAATACACGAATCGTCATTAAGATGATGATTCATCGTCGAGCTGGTTGTTTCAAAAAGTGATATTTACCGTTCGCACTGACATGATGTACTTGGCAATAAACGGAGAAACATGCAAGATATCACCTGTACCAAATATATCGAGAAATGATCGGTGATCGCAGAAGCGACTATGACCACCCACGTAACACCATTTATCCCGCCGCGCAAAAGGCAGATCCTCAAACCCGTCACTCGTGTAACTATGCGAATATGAAAAACGGGAAGATAATATAATAACCAGTTATCAATATGGTCGAACTTGTTCGCACTCTGCATCAGAGCTCATCGTAATCACTTGCAAGCGCAGGGCCGCATCTCCGGGTGTGCACATGGTTAAACCGTGCGATCACATTATTCAGATCGCGAAACTATCGAAGTAAACTTAAGCCGGCAATTAATTAATTACCCCGGTGCTCTCTCTTTTGCTTGTCCACGTAATCTTGAATAATTTCGTCAATTGAATCGTGATATAAATTTAATTGGTCAATTTAAAAACAGATTTCTACCAAACTACTTTTATGTACGTTACGTGTACACACGTGACTGATCGCAAACAAAGACGATAGCGATACTTTGGCGAGAGCGCGAACTTTTTTTCAGGCCTGGCCGATGTCCGCGGGAATGAGTCGCGCGGAGCAAATCGCCGGGAGATCGACTCGCATTTAGATGGGGCGAGGGGACGAACGATAAAGGCTGATCGAGGACTCCCGCGAAGGTGGACGGATTATGCGATCGCGGGTGAAGACACGAGGAAGGATCCGTATGGGTGCTTCCCGTCCTGCTTTATGGCCAGCCAATCGCGGCCTCATATCTCCGACACCCGAGACCATCCATCAACCTACGGGAGCGAACAACCTACGTTCCCGACCTCGTCTGTCCTCCTACGAGTGTCATAACCTTCGCGAGCGTCACGACCTTACGTCGATACCTCCGCAAGGGTACCTGCGCTCGTACGTTATACGCGCTCGAAATAGCCCGTGGTGGCGGCGGCGGCGGCGGCGGCAGCCCCCTTCATCGATTCCCTGCCGATCTCATGATTTGTCGGAAATACGATTTGATCTCGAGGTCGTTGCCACCTCCGGAATTGTATGGCTACTTCGGTTATTATCTTTATCGGAGTCCGTGACGCTTTCGTGACGCGTCCGAAGCAGCGCGTTTGAAATAGTCATCATACTAAATAGCTTTTATATTATTACGTTATATTTTTACACAGATTGTCCACGATAGCGACCGAGACTTATTTGATTCTTCGCTCAACTGTGCGGATACCAAGTGAAAAGATTTAGATAGCATTAAATATTGTTGTATAGTTGGGTCAGATTTTCTAACTGTTGTATTATTACGTATAGTTTTATACAGATCGTCCACGATAGCAACCGAGACTTATTTGATTCTTCGCTCAACTGTGCGGATACCAAGTGAAAAGGTTTAGATGGTATTATATGTATATTGTAAAGTTGAATCAGATTGTCTAACTGCTGAAGCGTTCCGCTTCACGGCTGAATCGGTTGGTATTTTAAGGCCTAGATGTATTAGATAATTATGCGAGGTGAATAATTACGAGATATCGATAACGTAGCTGCTGCGTGTAATAACATATGCAATGTGCGTGAGTTTTATTGTTTTCCGGTGTTGCGCGATAAACCGCGGGGTTCGACGACTCCTCGGACTTTGCATGCCAACTCGCATACCCGCCGTGTTTATTTGCCAAGGTAAGTTGATGATGCTGCTTTATTACCTGTTTATTCGTTTCCGCGAAACGAGTCAGCACCTTCTTAATTGGACTACGTCATGGTCGCGATAATGTCTTCGAACGCCGGTCACGCGACCTCATTTTCGTCAAATAAATCGCTCTCGCTTTTTAACAATGCACTTAAATCGCTGCCCCAACAGAAAATACGACGCTTTTACGTAGCGTTTTACGTTTATGTTGCACGCACCATTGCAAAGCGCCGAATGCTCTCTCGGTATCGTAAAAGTCACCGCTACCTTAGATCCGTTTCCTCGCGGAAACTATGAGATAATTGATCTCCGCGGCTCACACAAACGTCGAGCATATTAATAATAACTTTTGACAGCCCACATTGTAATATACGTTATTTTTTACACGCAGATTGATATTGCAACTAATAATTCTCTTAAGGAATAATTATAGAACAACAAAACAACTATTGATTTATCAAGTACGTAAGTATATAAGAACGGTGATTTTATACAACCACAGAACACAGGCAACAAGTTGGGCCTAGCGATGGTTGCACTCGTAGCCTGAAAAATTGCATTATTGCGGGGCAATAACAACCATAACCTGGATCTGATTCTTAATGCGCTTACTCTCGTGCTTAACGAGACGCACGTTAATGACCTTTTATGCGAGGCATTATCAAAGATGGCGCGTAATGAGCAATTGGCCGGACTTTACGCTTAATCATGGTCGAAAAACGTGAACGAAGACCTGGGGTTCAAAAGAGTTTAGTTTTTGCGACGGTAATATAATCCACATCCACTGATTTAAACATCAACCTAGGTTTAAAAGCGTATAACTGCTAATAATAAATAGATAAAATATAAATATCAAAATATTTAAAAAAATGTTATTTTTGACATGAAAAATCGTAAGGCTATCGAGTTATATTATTCTTGAGCTAAAAGTGTTTGGTAAATTTGTTATATTATTTTTCTGCGTAAACGTCGCAAGATTTTACGAATTTGGAGAGGATTATTAGGCCAATAATATCGCGGAATGGAGCAAAAATCTCAATGTCCAAAGTGGACGCTTGATCGCAAAGGAGATTATATTGCCGTTGTTTCTTCCCTTCTGTCTCTCCTCCACGAGAGAGAACGTCTCAATAATACAGGTACCGAAGCGCGAGTAGTACTCCAAGTGGTGCCAAGAGCCCACTTGTAATATATGGCCCTTAAATCATCAGGTAAGAGTGGATGTAGTGGCTTCACCGTCTAACCACCGCGTGGTAACCGCCCCGCAAACATATCAATCAGTATAGTATACGCTTCTATAAAGAATACCGTAGCCGCCCTCGTTAATACAATATCCTTCATTTCGACGTCTGTGTGATCGCCTCCGACTCCTCGCCATCAGTTTTGCTTTTATTACAGATAAGACAGAAAACATGCCAACTATGATAGTCTTCACCCTTAATATTGTTAGTGTAATAAATGATATAAAAAGCCTCGCACATAGCGTCTGCGTGATATATGTATAATCCCGGCGTAAGAAAACATATATCGAAAAACGAGAAAGAGAGTAATTGAAGAGGCGATCGCGGAAGACTCCGAGCGATTCAGCGCAGCGATCGACTCGCTGTAAGAAATGCTGGAGTTAAAAGGCGTTTCGCTCGGCGGAGACACGAAGAAGCTGCCTTACGCGGCGTCAGTTCTACGCTCGAATCCTTGTTAGGCCACTCGCGAAGTGGCGAAAAGTGCACGGATGCGGCTCCGAGAGCGAGCGACGAAGAAACGGCCGGCGAGCGAAGCGAGACGCACGCAACGCGCGCTGCGTCGGCGGTTCTACGGCGTGGATTACGATACCGCGCGGCACACCACGCCGATATCGCGTGCGTCCGGTTAATTCCCCGCGACTCGCGCGCGGCGGGAAACAGAGGGAGGAAGACGCAAAAATCGCCCGCGATGCTCTTCAATACTCCTTTTCTTTTCCCCTCCCGTTTCGCGAAGAAATGTTGAACGACGCCGACGAAACTGCAATTACGAGGCGTCGAGAAATGTCGAGCAATTTCCTTCGCGGGACATAACTGCGTGAATTTAAAGACAGTTTGCATAAAGCCGTCGGTATGCACTCGCGAACATTCTTCCCGCTCGCCGTGATCACGAATAACGCCGGTGAATAGTTTAACAGGTAATCTAATTTACAAAGTCGGACACGCGCGGTATGCGAGCACCCGTTCTCCGAAGGAGATACATGGAAATGTACGATCGTACGGAGCGCTCCTGGATAATTTCCACGGTTCAATTACCAACGAAATCGAAATTGCCAGCGAGAGCGTGCGTGTATCTTACGCTGTATGGCGCAGTAATGATTTCATATCCGCGGCCGAAAGCCGTTGCCGTTCCTGCAGATTATCACGGTAATCAGGCGGTACTGACAGGCGCTCGAGTGGTAGTAGCATTGACCGCATGGCGGAGAGATGAAGTCGTATCGCGAGGAGTGGTAACAATGAGCGCAATGATAATGCGTCCCGCGCCGTCGTGAATGGATGAAGAAGACGAGCTAGAGAGAGAGAGGAGACGAGAGGGGGAGGGGAGGGATGAAGATGCGCCGGGGATACGCCGAGGATGCCCCGGGAGATCATTAGTCCACCTGGCCACGGCCCCGGGTAACACTTAACTGCTTGACAAGCGTTGCGAGCCGTTATCGGTTTGCCTCTAATTATGCACACGTGACCACACGTAATAAGTACCTATTCACCCTTCGTTCCTGTCCGACTTCCTTCGCGCCTCATTGTTGGGACCGGCGTTTAGCGAAACTAGTCCAGGGACATTGCTAACGAAAGAATAGTACCCAAACACAGAGAGACAGAGACAGAGATAAAGAGAGGAGGGGAGGAAGTTAAAAAAAACTTTCAAGAATATTCCTGAGGCACACAAATGTACGTTGCGTATTTAGATAAAAAGATAATTGGGCGTTGTACGGAAGAACGAGAAAGCGTAATGACCCACAAACTAATTTTGGGGACTACGATTAAAACGTCTACCATTGTCATCCTCTGAGAATCGTATCGCAATCCGGAATGCCGATCGATCCTCAGCTACGGAGGGAATGCGCGGCACTGCGTTTGATTTATACCGAGCGCGGGCTTCGTATGCACGCGTGCGTGTACGTGGAGAAGCAAAAAAACCCCGCTAGGAAAGAAGATATGAGAAGACAGAAGTATGGCAGCGCAAATCTTAAATATGTCAAGGTAGAACGCGAGGGATCCGGATGAGTCCTAACAAGAAACACGACAAAAAGACAGAGCGATCGTTTCTGAGGCACCGCGAGTTTTCAATCTCGGGAATGATGTAGTTGATAATAATGTCAATAAAATTCTAATAATGCTGACAGTTTTTCTACCACTTCATGAATAATATTTTAGAATAAAAGTTGTGAAACTTTCGATGCTTTAAGTAGACTTTAAAACGCGCTCGTTAAAAACAAACTTTATCGACACTATCGACTCGGAAAGATAATATAATGTACAACTCATTCCATCGTCTTTACATAAACTATGACTTGTATAATGATATATAAATTTTCACGCATATGTAATAAAGTGTAATGATAATGCGTAGAAGAAAAGGGTAATGATCGACTTTACGTGGGTGGAGAACAAGAAACCGTTGAGGAAGAAGGATGAAGGGAGCCTCGCGAAACTGGATCCGTGTAGCGTGTGGCGTGCACCAGGACGCCTCGGAATCGGCTTAATCGTGATTAATATCACGAGCTCATACTGCATGTCGGTAATTATCTACACATGTTTTACCGAGTCGAACCGATCGTGCGCCCGGCCTCCACGTGTGGGAACACGATTCGGATTCATCCTCGCCCGCTACCACATCCTCGCCTCTCCATTCTCCTTCCAACCCTCACTTCTCCAGATCGCTAATCGCCTCATCACACCGTTCGCCGTTTCGAACTTTCCTTCTTGTTTTCTGACAACGACCAGCCCGAAACGTATACATTTACAATAACGAGGAAATGTTTCAATTCTTCTTACGCGTCCGGTAAAAAGGGCAGTACCTCCTAGCTCTTCCGAGTGTTACGTGGGCGCTAGAAATCAATACGGGCTTAATCGTGACCCGATACAATGGGAATGGAACCATTGTAGTACAAACATACACATAATCTAATATATGTATCTTATTCAGAATTGCAAAGTACGCTCTACACGTACAATCCGTGTTAAGACTTCAGACACACTATCATAGTTTTACACCGGTATTTTAAGAGCAGCACAGTATCAACATTTTATTTTCGATATTAACCGACGATTAATTTTAGAACTATGTAGTTACTGATATTCTAGGTAAGTGTATTTTATTTATATTCGTGCCGTTTCTTTCCAACTGCGCGGGCATCCTGCAGCTCTAACCGCGCTTTTACGTGTCGTGGTCTTCGCTAATACAGTTGCTATAGAGCTATCGCGCTATCGGTAGTGTAGAGCAAAGAAAAGATGGGAATTATTCACGGGGAAGAAAGGTCGGGGCAAACGATTCAGCAAAAATGAGTCGATGGTGGGAGGTAAGAAGCCGACAACTACGGCAGAAAGCGTGTATTATCATATAGCAGCGTGACTCCGAGCGGCCGCACGGCTCATCTGAATAAATATCGTATTATAATTAAAGGAATCGTTCGATCCATAAATCAATGAAGTCGGTTTATATATCAGGCCTCACCTATATAATGTGTACCGGTGCAGGGCCCAGCGGGCCCTGCACTCACCGTGGGGGGTCCCCCTATGCTAATGGCGTCCTCTCACGAAGACTAGAGGGAGGGAAAGAAAGAAGGAGAAAGAGACGGATAAAGACGCGCTATGTCCGCGGTACGTTCGTTCGTTCGGCCCTGACCCGAACCTTCATGAAATACAACCCCCTTCGTCCCCTTTCTCTTACCCGGCACCGAGCCTCTGATCTTCGCCGACCGCAACTGCTTATCAATTTGTTACCGTGCGCTGTTTGTTAAATCAAATCAAGGGCTCGCACGCCGAGTCAATAAATAATCCTGCTTAATATGTGCCTGGAAATCTGCAACCCTCGTATCGTGCCAGCCTTCAGTATATAACCCAGGCCAAATCTCGGCAATAGAGAATCAGATCGCGGTAATAAAGCAATGTAGGAAAGCGTCACGATTTTAATATTTTCTCCACTTATTAAGCGAACGCGAATACAAGTTTTATGAAAGAGGAATACTCATACGCTTCAACAGTTTTAACGATCGTGCGTCCGATGATCCTCTCTCGCTCCGATCTTTACGCTCCGGTAACATTATCCTTTCGGAACACGCCGTGCATTCGGAGGGAAAAAAAACGATACGTGTCCCCTTTGTCCCCGTTACGTTTATTATGACGACTCCGGACCGAGCGTGGACGTACGGTAGTTTATTTGGGCGGTGATGGGGCCCCGGTTTGCGGGCCCGAACGAATTAACGACGCGGCCGCGATTAACAAAGGGCGATACAAATTAGATTAAATCGCCGTAGGGGGCGGCATCGCGGTAGAGAAAGGCGAATGATGATACTGCTTGATAAATAGACGAACGTCATGCGATGCCTAAACGGAGACTTCGGCTCCGAAATGGAATGCCAACGCCGACAGGATGCGCCGGCTATCTGCCGGCTACGGACGAATATTTTTTCCACCAACGAAGGCGAGCGTGATTAACATGAACGTCGTATACACCTAGTAATTTACGTGTTTTCCCTGTATCTAATTAATACAGGACAATCGTCAGAAAGGAGGAAAATGTCCCGTATATCACTCGTCGGCGCTTTTCCTGCGTCCTTTAATTAGGGGCTAAACAATTTTCTATTCGGCAGAACGTCGGGAGATAAATCAATGAACCAAGTTTCGTGTCGGGATGCACAAGTTCCCTCGAGAAACGAACGAACGTTTGGTCTACCTACCTACCGGTGGCTGCAACCACCCACCTTCTTGCGTCCACATAAATTTCAGACACGCCATTCGGCACTATCATTATGTTTCCTCCGCTGACGAGAAGCGTCGCCGTAATTTTAACAAGTTCGTAGAAGTCTCGCAATTAAGGAAACGCGAGCATCACTTGCTTTCCGGCGCCAGAGCACGGTTTCCTTGTGTGAAGGCTATCTTTTATTTATATATTGCTGTGACTATCCGCGCACGAAACAGAAACCACAAATTATTCTCATAAAAGAGGAGCGGATGATCAGATATAATTGACATAGATACATTATAACAATGTACGATTCTCAGGATTGACGTACTGTCTTTAAATGATACGTTACAATCAGAACTGCAATTAAAAATACTTATTTCCTACGGAACAATTGTTAAAACCATGTCAAAGATTGTTTGCACATTTTTCCTGCCTGCAGTAGTTCAGTAAATGCATTGATAATATTTTCTTTCGAGCTCGACAATGTTTGATGCTTGTTAATTTAAGCAGAAATATAATTGCTGTAATTGATATACATAATATTTTTCATTTCTTATGTCAAGAAAAAACATTGATTGCAAAGATATTTTCATCGCGAAAGAAGGCATCTCACCCGACCTGCGTCGCGACGCAAGGTGCTTCTCTGGTAGCGAGGAAAGAGCAAAGAATCAGGGTCTTTAAATGATGCGTTACAATCAGATTTGCAATTACAAATACTTATTTCCTACGGAATAATTGTCAAAACTATGTCAAAGATTGTTTGCACATTTTTTTCTGCCTACAGTAGTTAAGTAAATGCATTGATAATATTTTCTTTCGAGCTCGACAATGTTTGATGCTTGTTAATTTAAGCAGAAATCTAATTACTGTAATTGATATACATAACATTTTTCATTTCTTATGTCAAGAGAAGACATTGATTGTAAAGATATTTTCATCGCGAAAGAAGGCATCTCACCCGACCTGCGTCGCGACGCAAGGTGTTCTCTGGTAGTGAGGAAAGAGCGAGGGACGCTGCGAGAGAGCGGAGCGAAGAAAGGAAGAAGCGCCGACCGAGCGGGGAGGCGAGGTGGGCAACAGAACGAAGAAGATGAGTACGAGTAAGGATCCGACGAACACACCCCTCGAAACGTTCGGTCGGGCTGGTCAGGCGGCCGCGGCCAATATTTAATTACAGATAATTACCGGTTATAATGCGCGGCAGATCGGCGGCCTGCCGTTTAATTGATCGGCTTTACGGCCTGATTTGTGTATCTGCCTTCGCGTTCGTGCGATCCGCCGTTAAAGCCGGGGCCGATTTTTAATCCTGCCGGGTTCTGGTCCCGCGTTTCGGCGCGGCGCACACGCCTGCCGAAGAGAATCGCATCCGATCGTTATTTAAAACTGCATTACGCAATCCACCCACCTCGTTGCCGCGTAGCTTTATTGCGCGATGTCCGCGGAGTACCGGTATTCGAATTAAGCGGAGAGTAAGTAAAAGGAATCGTCCAAGAGTGAGCGCTACGAAGAAAAAACCCAAGCCCGTACGCGCGCTCCAGCACCGTGAGAAACCGCCAACATGCGGAAAAGTTCGTTATACGTGGTGGGTTGTTCCGTGTAAAAGCGAGTAACCCCTGCCGTTTCGTCATCGGGAATAAATCGAGTCTTCTCGATAGCATATAAAATCCATCGTAAAAGTGGCAACAGGAAAATTTCCTTTATTAGCACAACGTTTCGGTCATGGGTTTTGGCCCTTATCAAGTGCAATCAAACTAATTCAAACGGCGCGTGGCAAACGTTGTGCTAATAAAGGAAGTTTTCCTGTTGCCAGTGGTATCAGATTATTCACCTCAATTATTTTAAATTTTACTGGCGGCAGAATATCTTAAATTTGGTTTAAATATAAGAACTGACTATGAATTTAAGCTATGTCAGAGAAGCATTCCAAGTTTGCTTTTTGCTAAAGACCTAGTGTTTTGAAATGTAATTGTTACATAAATGCAACGGAGACGAAGAATAATGTCGCCTCGAGCATATTGAGAATCGCTGCCTCAATAAATAGCCGGCAGATCGGTAAATGTTCCGCACCTCCGCGCAGAGGTGGAGCGATATCCTTTTGCGGAAGAAGAGAACGCCGGCAAAGGAGGAAGACGAGGTGGTCCCGCGCGCGCGGAAAGAGATGCCGCGGTATCTTCGGTTCGACCCTCTATTGCGTTATTATCGCATTATATTGAGACGTGGGCCTCGAAACGTCGGCGGCCTGCCTCTCCCCGCCACAATCGCTATTCCCGTTCGGACACGCGGAACACGCGTAAAAATCTCGCCGGTAATGCACGGAAAGTTCGGGCACGGTCGGCTCCCTTTGCCGAGGTCGGAGCATGCAGATCCGACACGAAATATCATTAATAGTCGTTTGCCGGATGACCGAACCCGGTAATCGACCGTTCTGCGGTTCGGGATCGGATCGCCCGAAAACCGCAACACGCCGCGGCATCGGCGGCGTCGACCGATGCCGCGCCGACCGAGTACTTTTAAAGTCCCGTTCGCGTCGTAATTTATGTTCATAAACTCCACCTCACTAAGTGCGAATAGTATAGCGCGGCGAGCATCACTCAGAGCGAGTATTGCTCATCACGTTGGCGAAACGACGACTGCTCCAACTAATTTTTTTTCCCCCCTTACAGATCCGCCCCGGGAATGAAGTATGCGGAATACGTCCAGACGTATCTTGCGCGCATTACGAAAGAAGTCGATTAATTACAATTTATGAGTGGGCTATTTGCGCTTACAAGTCGCAGGAAGACGCGTCGTTTGCTGTATCGTATGATTGTGGCAAAAACGCCGTTGTCGGAGGCAAGAACGAAAAAGACATCGAGCGGAAGAAACGTGCGAGAGGGATGCGAAAAGGCGATAAGAAGCGGCGAGGAAGGAGGTCGCGTAGAAGCTCGACGGAGGAATCAGTTAAGGGCCCATTCTCGGCTCGCTCGGTGGTGCGACGGACTTTTTGTCGTGGATTTAATAAGGCGTCGGGTGTGACGATCACGTAAAAAGAAGGAGATCGAGCGGAGGGATGCGAGAGCGCGCGGTCGAAGGATGCTGGAGCGGAAAGGAGCGGCGAGGAGCGGCGAGGCGAGTGCGGGCCTTACGAGTGTTCTCACGTGAGAGGGGAGGGCCCCGCCGCCCGCCGCGCCACCGAGAAGCGTTCGCTTTTTTACGGCACTTCCAGCAAGTCGTAAATACGGTCATCCGGCGCAATAACGCGGCAAAACACAGCGGGCGCGAACGCCGCAAGACTTTCCGATGCACAGGTCCACTGGGTGCATTCAAGGGCCTCTGTAACGACCCGCGCGTCGCGTCGGACTCCCTTTCCGATTCCCTCACTTTTCGCACCTCGACGAAACTCGCGCGCGCGCACTTGGGTCCACCTGGTCCCACAGAGAGAAAGACTCAGACCGGAAGCTAATCCTACGCACAATGTCCACTGCGTTGCGACTCGGTGCGTGAAGTTGCCTTCAGTGTCGGTGTCATTGTTCGCTTGATTGCTTCTGGGCAGCTCTACGACGCTCGCTTATGAAACTTTGCCTTTTATCGGGCCGCGATTAGACTCGCTGCGCTTAAGAGCCACATGGCCAGGAGTAATTCCCTTGTCGTTCGCTTTCGTCGCACCTGCGCTCTTCCCAAAAAACCGTAAGGGCGTGCAAAAGAGAGTCTGGCGAATGCAAAGTTACGAGGCTCTTAATACACGAAGCGTACAACATAATAGAACGTAAGATAA
Organism: Vollenhovia emeryi; assembly: GCF_000949405.1. Taxonomy (NCBI): domain Eukaryota; kingdom Metazoa; phylum Arthropoda; class Insecta; order Hymenoptera; family Formicidae; genus Vollenhovia; species Vollenhovia emeryi. The sequence continues at coordinate 1,079,947 of NW_011967235.1, read as the reverse complement.
TCGGAAATGTACGTTTCGAATACATCCCCGCAGGAGAGGAACTCGTGCATATGCCCGTGACTACGCAAATAACATAATGCACGAGTCGGAGCGTGTGTGAGTTTATACACTTGACGCGGTTCCGAGGTGTTCGGCGCGCCAAGTCCCGTCGACACGGCGAACAATTTCAGCCGGCGCGCTAATAGAAGTCGAATTACGATAATAAAGTGTCCTAGCGAGGCAAAGTGGCGTCCATTAGTTACGTTGGGGGATCTTGGAGGAGAAGAAACGAACCTGCTCCAGATCCACTGGGAATCAGAACGCGCTCGTCTTTGCAGCGTCATCGCCCGCGGCTCGCCACGATACAAAGAGACAAGCCGCCGCCGCCGCCGCCGCCGTCGCCGTTGCGCTGCGAGGACGACGACGACCCGAAAAAGTGGCTATGCTAAATAATAGTGCTTCCGTCGGGCCGTCGTCCGCTCGCCACATAGTTCATTCATGAATCTGAATGTGGTATGCCTTCAGCGGCGAGACGCGGCCACGTCGAACGCGATCGGGAATCGAATGAGGAATAATGGAGCTGGATGAAGAATTCTTCAACATAGTCACGCGGCAGATCGATTTGGGGCCGAAAAAAAAGGAATGAAATTTATTCGGTAATCGTTATTTCCTAACGCGGCATCTTCTCGGAGGTGAGACTGTTAATGATAACCGGAAAGATGACGAGGGGGATAGGTTCTTCGACTCTGTAGCGTTGAAAAAAAATATAATCGTCCAAATGAAATCTTAACGCTTTAGGCGCGTCGAGTCGAAGCCCCAATTTCCTCGCGCACTCGAGGAAGATATGTACGTAATGTCGCGCAATCCCGAATCGATCGAACGAACTAAAATTTTATCCTCACTCCCGAGCAGTCAATTTTGTGCGATAAAGCTTCTTCAGCTGCGCGCTAGTTCACGGACAAAACGGCGGTGGCCGTTCCATCGACAATATTCCAAGGAAGAAAAGCGTCTTTCCTCCGTACGTCCAGCTATCCAGTCGCACTTTCTTTATCCCGCTCTCTTTTTCTAGCGGGGAAAATAAGCAGCGCGGATGCGTGCATCCACGTTCCGTTGGGCCTGTTTCCAGGAAGTGCGCGGCAATCTAAGAATTTGCGTAGGACATAGGCAATTACTTACGGTGGGAACTAATGCGGCGGTCGAATCCACTTTTTCCTGTCCTTTCTGCCTTTTTTTCAGAAGGGACCGTGAGTACCGTCTGGATTCTTTAATGGGGCCGGGGGATTGCCTGAATGGCGCCACCGTTTTCGCGGCAAAGTGACGGCCGGACCCAGCTTCGTCTGCAGGTGTCGGACGCTGCCCACGAACTACGTCACAACGCGTCTTCTGACGTGAGGTGACGAAGGTGAATGGACGTCGCCCGCCCCGAGAGATGGGTCGGATAACACGGGCGACGCCGTTTCTCATATTCGCTCGTTAACAGATTCCGGAAACCCTCGCATTCCTCCGCCGCTATCTGGGAGGCTGAGGCAACGCGCTACGTGCCTGATTGCGGTCGCGTATGCAAATTTGCACGCACAGATAAGGGGGGATAATTACGTGGAAATTATGAGCGAGGCCGTCTCGCAGCGCGTTACCGCGCAGTCCTCAACTTTGCACATCTCCGCGAATGTAAGAAACGATTTCGCCGGCAAATATTTTATGTCTCGGCTCATTCGCAGAATAAAATACACCAACGTGCCAAGCTTCGTTTTGCCAGTCATTGAGAACAGTCTACGATGAATCTCGTCAATCCCTAAACGGGCCAGAATCTTGACCGCACGTTACCTTCCCGATCCGTTGAGCCTTCCTGACCATTTTAGAGAATGGGAAAAGGATGCGTGAGGGGTCTCTAAGACGAGTGGCATCGATACTTTCTTGCACACCCATCGGACGAGTTTGAGGTAGGCCGGTGGCTGACGCGTACGCGAGGGAAAGAAAGAATCTCGTAACGGGATAAACGAGCGATCGAGCATCATCGTCGGTACCGTCACATTCCGATACGTAACGGCGAAAAGAGCGTACATCGCGTATCGGGCAACCCGTGGAAACGAGTACTGTGAATAGGCAACGACGGTTGGTTATATAAAATTTCTCGGAAACGCGCTCGGAGGAGCAGCGTGCGTACAGTTTTTGAGAAGATCGAGCGGAGACGAGAGCTGCTCTGCGAGTGCAATTGCTGTGTTCGCGGAAGAAATTTCTTTGATCGCGCTTGCGAGAACTGTAACAGTTTGCGTTCGAGGATCCGCTTCCTCCACGCTCGCGCTCTTTGCAAATTAGATCAGCCTCGGATTACAAGGCGCTTCCATTCGATGCCAGTTTTTAGCTGCACCCAAACATCACTGCAGAGTCAATCCTCACGCGAACACGTTCGGATAATGGCAGATCCACAGGTTGAGAATCCGCACGGAGCACCGAGTCCCCTGTTTGGATTCCAATTATTCAGCGGCGTGTCCCGAAACTCTCTCAATTCTTCGTGAATCCTGACCCCGGACCTTTCTCCTTCTCTCCCTTCTGTCCCATCTGACCCGCGCTCTCTTCACTGGACTCTGCATAGATAATGAACCACGAAAAAGGAAGGCAACCGCGCACACACATACACATACGCGCGCGCACATACACACACACGGCTCGCTGTCGTCTCCGAACGAATCAAAAAACTTCACCTTCTACCTCCATCGGCGTTCACCAACGCCATTTCCTGTTCGCGGAGAGTACCTGCCCATAATCATTATTATTCGCGGCCAAATAGCTGCTGGCTCTCTTTCTCTCTCACGTCATTGATTAATCTTCTTATCTCGGGGAATATCGAGGCGCTCAATATCGCGGCAACCCTGATAGAGTCTGTAAAATTATTTCGTGATAATAAATTTTGTAACACGAAGATACAGTGCCAAGATAAACGAGCATATTAGAAGTGAAACTTTTAGATGATTATCCAATGTTCTATGTAGTGCAATTGCCTAATCGCCGATCCGCTTTAAATTCTGCGATTCCCGAAGCGCCTACAAGTAACAGCCGGACGGTATCTTTACGCTTCTCCCAGAAATGATGAGGTTATATTTACTGCTCTACAAAGAAATGATTGCAATTTACATACTCGCTATTCGTAGGAAGAAATTGATACAAGTATTTCTGTTTGTTAGTTGTGCAAGATGATAGCAGTGTACACCGAATATAAAGTACCGACGAGATCGTAATTCGTAAAACTGAGCTGCTGTTCCGTCACCTTCGCAGGTAGTTGGTAGACGAAAGCGTCGAGAGGAAAAGGATACCGCCAAGGGGAAAAGAGACGAGAGAATATATATATAGAGAGAGAGGAGGAAGGACAGAGAAAGGCATACTCCGTCAGGTAGGAAGAACAGAGTAAAGAGACGTGGAAGTGGCAGGGCGAAGAAGAGGAGAGTAAAGGCCCCGGGCGAGGTCACCCACCGCCCCCGCCCGCCTCACTCCCCCATACACCCTGATTATCCGCCGCCGGGGGCGGGACGCTCTGTAATGAGCATCGAAGAGGTGCTCAACCTCTGACTGTTTCATAAATTTTCTCGACCAACGTCAGAGCAACTTAAAAATCTTTCGCCGATGTCTTTCTCTTGCGCGAAAAAAATCCGAGTGTATCTTCCGCTCTTCTCCTTTAGCGATGTCGAAATCTAGACGTGCACTCGTGTACACGCGAACAATATCTAAAATCAATACAGCTAAAATGTTTTGAAAATGTACAAAATAAATAAGATGTAAATAATTTAATTTGTAAAATGTTAAAAAATTGTTTCGCTAGTGTCTCATAAATGAATGGCGACATATACGACGGCACTCACTGTAAGCTCGCAAATAATTTAAATACGTTTTAAAATATTGATCTTAGATGACTGTTCCCTCTTATGTAATATAATATTATGTAATCTCTCCACGACGGACCTATTATTTGTTGCACGTGTGTCGTAACAATGTAAATATAACAGCCCGATTTAATCGAAAATGAGCTGATCGTAATGCAAAATACTCGCGGGCGAAGATTAGGGTAAAGCAGGAAGCAGCGGAAGGCGACGGGATGGTAAACGTTTGAATGGCAAAGCGCGGGCGTCGTCGGCTGTCTGCGAAGACACTCGGATGATCGAGCGATGTTATTTTAAGTTTTCCGTGGGGGCCCTCGGCTTCTCTCCCGTCTTGCCCTAATCGGCTGTCAGCCACCCCCGTAGCCGTGGGGTCGGCCAGACAACCCCCGCAACGTTTAATACATACGCGCGCGTAACACACGCGCGCAATTTCACCGATCGGCAGAGCAGTCGTCTGACACGACCCCCCACGGACAAGATTCGCCCTTTTTTTTTCTCCTGCATCGAGATTCGCGCCCAAGGATTCATGCCCCTCGAGGGGTCAGATTCAAAACGCTTTACACTCTCATAACCGGAACCTGTTGATTCGGCAACCCCCGAAAATCTCGGCCACCTCGACTATCCGCCGAAACAAGAATTCTTCAGCTCGTACACTCGTCAAGAAGTGCTGCGTTATGAATAATCTTTAATTTTAAATAAAAACGATAAGGCTTTCTATTTTAAAAACCAAGTTGCACAAGGAGAAGAAGTATGAAGTATAACAGGTATAGCAAATACGCAAGAAGAAGTCGTTTCGGAATATTTTGTGCCTACTAAGATACGAGCGACCCAATAGTCCTCGGGGCATTCCGCCATCATTAGCAACGCAACACCTAGCCAACTACCGCGACTCTGTGTTCTCAAACGTACGATAGACCGTGAAGATGGAGTCGCTTCAGGAAAGTTAGAATGCCCTCGCAAGGCTACGCGGTTCGTTTGATGGCCTCCTCTTCCTCCGTCCTGGACCATCCACGTGTTTCCACTGGATGACCGTTTACACCATCAGGTTTGGTGGCACATATTATACACCGGAGGAAGAAAACAGACGAGGAGGAGGCCGCGGGACGAAGACGAACGAAGCCAAAGGCAGAGACAGAGCGGCGAGGAGAGCGGGAGAGCGACAAGGAGCGAGAGAGTAAGATAGACCGTTGCTTTCTTGGGCTCCGGCGTGCTTATTGCGTGATATTAGCCACGGTGGCTGCCGCCACTGCTGGGATAATCATAATCTCGAAAGGGGGACAAAACACAGGCCCCGAATCGCATAACGCTGAATTTTACGACTTCTGGCATAGAGGAGACGCGACCGGATGCACAACGCGGCTTTTTATGCTCGCCTAACAGCCCCCGACTTGATATCACGCCCCGAGATGGACGGCTTTTCGAAACGTCTCTCCGGCCGTCGTTGGATTCGCTTGTCGGATTCACCGTCATTGAACTCGAATACGAAAGTGTCGACGGAGGTAAGAGAAGCGACAGAGGAACGAAGCCAGTCTCGCAGAGTCGTTGCATTTTTAATCCGACGTCGAATGACGTTATATAAAGACCAGCTTGTTATCGTTGCTAGAAAACTCATTACATTTTATATGTAAATTTATGACGAATTGGTCAAGTAAGTTCTCCCTGTATTTCTATGAAAATACGAATGTTACTTGTTACAAAATCGAGAACAGTCCGGGTCGCTTTTTGCCCGAGTCCGGCGTATCTGCGATATAAAACTAGCCGACCGCCGACACTTTCCGCTTGAGGTAATTATTCCGAGAATTCGATCTAATTTACGTGTTTGCATAGGCGCACGATCGAGCCGGCGAGCCTTGTAAAAAAAGAGCTTAAAGAGAAAGAAGGAGAGGGGAAAGGGGGAGTGAGAGAGAGAGAGAGAGAGAGAACGGGCACCCAGCGGCGTTACATCGCGTTTCGCAATGCCGTATGAAATCAACGGCGAATGAGGCACTGAATGGAAGCGAATTGCGCGAGTCGAGACGGCGAGTCAAGTCAACGCGTTTCGAAGCGCACAGACTGCGTAATAGGGAGGATATTTTTTTCACGGAAGATACTGAATAGAAGGTTCCGCGACGATTTTTACGGTGGCATAAGTACGGTCTTGTAATCTCTGGGAAATTGAGATCGTGAGTCACTCACCGTAAGGTCGCTCCGCAACGGGTTCGCACGAATCTGCAACAGAGAACATTCGCATTCGATTAGCTATCGCTCCGCGACCGTAAGTGGGGCGATTAATTATTCGTATTTGGTATTAGCCGGCCTTTTGGGTCTCCCAGGCACCCGCTGCGATCAAGATAGAACGTCGCACAATGTGTATTTCCATAGAGAGAGAGAGAGAGAGAGAGAGAGAGTCTCGCGATTATTAATTACATTCGATAAACGATAACGCGAGATAAAATCGAACGGATATAAAAAAAAGTAAAACTCTACTTGCAGTGTCAGGGAAAAGGTATTCGCAGTAACGCCACTTTATCTCATCTCACGGTAATAATATTCATGATGAGTGTAAACTCGATGATCTATCGTACGTACGCGGAACTCAACGTCGTGATTTTCAATTGTCATAATTTCGAACAATTATTATTCACTGCCGGCGGAGTAATAACTCTATTTCTCTATCTCATTTCAAAAGGATTGTCCTGCCAAGTTGAACGCGCGCGCGTGTGTGTACGAGTATATATCGGGAGTCTCGAGCGAGTGAATTCACATCGAAGGAAACAATGTGTATTAAATTACACGCGTCACGTCGCGGAGAGGAAGCCTCCGCGGATAATTTTGCAGTTGATTTTTAATTCTCATCCGCTCAATGACACAGGTTAGCGCTACGCACATCGGCACGCTCGTTCATCCATGACGATTGCAATGCGATCGTGATTCATACCCGATATAATCGACGCAATCTCGGCGCAATCGCGACGGCGGATCTATTCAAGCGCGCCGACTGCCTTTTTTTCCCTCCCCGCTCGTAATTTGCATACGTTGAAAGAAAATTCCCGCGATAATTTATCCGATCCGCGAGTCCCCGCCGCGCAACGACGGGACGGTGAGCCGATCACCGTAAGTGATTTCTAACCGGCCGCGCGCGCGTAGTCGCCCGTAATTCGCGCTGTAATGGGGAACTTACGTAACGCCGGAGATCCTCACGCACGTCGCCCGCTAATGCGCCAAGCCGGCTAATAGCGTCGTCGCGTCTTGGGCCCGGGATCGGGCCGACGGGGCCCGGAGGCACGCGTCGCGCGTACTGCCAGTGCGTAAAAGCGAGCAAGTTTTAAATGGTACCTCGGCGGCACCGGGCACCTGCTAAAGCCGAGGGATCGGCTCGGCGGGAGCCGGTAAATGTCTCACTCAAGGCGCTCGTACGCGGCTCTAATGGAAGCCGCTAGGTAGGTCATCGGCTGTCATAAACGCACGCCCGTCCAAGTTTCCTCGACGGCGCAGAGCGTGTTAATAGCCTCATTAGATATCGCGTCGCAGTGGCGTACGTACCGCGATCGATCGGGGAACACTCGAATCCGCTCGCTCGCGCGAGCCCCGCGGTTTATACAATTATCCTATAAACTCGGCGGAGATCTAAATAACACCCTTTCCCAGTTCCACCGCATAAACAAATGTGCCTGTCTAGTTAGCATTGCGAACAGACCATGTACGTCAGGTGTGCTAATACCACCGTCGTTAAATATATTTGATTATAAAATCGTAAACGAGCAACGATACTAATTTCCGGCCGAAATTAAGCACAAAGCAAATGAATGAAGCGTGAAATACGACGCCGCGTATTTGCGTTATTATGTCATAACCGTTCTTCTAACGTCGTTCCTCATATAGGATATACCGGCATTATCTTTTTTTTCTCTCAATTATGACATCGACTTCTACAGTCATTAGCCCCGGCATTAGCGCCAATGGGACACGGTCTTCCCAGGCTGTCAACCATTCAAGCATTGACCGTATCAAATGTTGCTTAAGTTTGTTAATTAACTCCCCGACTCCACAAGCAAATTCTGTGACGTGCGACCGTACTGTCATTAGTTTACGGAATACGCCATTTCTTCCTACGCAAAATTTCGGATGTTATAAATGTGAAAATTGTTACGACATTAAATCCACTTGGCAACGATAGAAAAATTATATTTCAATCGTTTGCTCGGAATTTTCCAAGGTGTACTTTAATTGCGCGCAAAATTGCACTTGATTAAGTTAACGGGAGAATTGAGACAATTTGCAATCTAGTAGACGGAGAGCTCGAAGAGAAATAAGCCGCCGTACTTTTATACTAATCTACTAGTAATAATTCTTGACAGTTATGACAGCATGTTCACGCTTATTTGCTGGAATAAAATGCACTCAATTATCACCTCATCTGCATCGACCGTGCGCGTTTGCCATCCGGATAAGCGGCCAACAAAAATCCCAACCGACGATACATCTCTCGCGACGGTCTTCCGAGAATCCCGTCGTCAATATTAGAGTCAGCTAAGCAATGCCACGGCATTGAACGTGTTAGGTTTCATTAGTTACCATATGTGCGCGCGCCTGCATTCAACAATGTGCACATCTCCGACGACACCCGGTCGCGATCGAACGCGCAGATTACGCGCGACGGGACGAAACGTCCTGCATCTGGAATTCCGTAGAACCCGTCAAGACCCGGCAACCGTTGACAGTCGCGGATGAAAAAAAAAAGGAGAGACACCCGCACCCGTCCGTTTATCCGTCGTTAATCGACGATCACGGCGTCGTATTCTAATATTTTCCGTGAAGCGTCGCGCGCCATCACGAATTCTGATTGAGCTGCGAGCGGGGCCGGGGCCGGGGCCGTGGCCGGGTGCCGGTGCGTGTATCGGGCCCCGAAGGTGCCAACGGGGTCGGGAGCGATGGTCGATAAATATTAAACGACTTTCCACCTGTCGCGTCGTCATCGTCGCGGCGTGGGGACGGGGGAAGCACTTCCGAGAGGGAGATGACTGAATGTTAATTAGCGAGGCGTGACAAGTGTTAAGTAATCCATCCATCTACCTATACGTCGGGAGGGAGGAGCCTGCCTAACGTTCAAGTAATTAACGCGACACTTGGGGCCCGGCCACGCACCATCGGCGAAACGCGCAGCTCGTTCTTGCGAGCGGCCGCGCGCAATTAACCGGCGATTTAACAGCTAACCTCGAGCAGGTGGGAGGCGAGCTGGGCGCTAAAACGAGCTCGTTGCGCTTCGTGAAAATATCATTTGGGCAGGAATATTTTTCCCGACTCATCTTCAAATATTCTGTGTCTATTTGTACACTTCAATGTATGGAGAATAATATGGATAAAACAGATTTTCATTTATGTTTATTATATTCCTGAAACAAATCACCGAAAATTGGCTTCTTTTGGACTCTAGAGTGTTGTAACCCCTTAAGGCTAAATCCTGATTGGCTCTCGTAAGCAATCCAGTAGGAAAATAACAATGAACTTGTTATTTTTATATAAACGTATAAGTTCCCGTGAAAATGTTGCATTCGTAAAAAACTTTCGATGACACAGAGAAATCGACGAATATATATGAATAATCTCAATATAATCTTCAAGGTACTCACTTTTCGCGCCTGAAGATAATTTTTGCGGGCTAATTCAAGAAAAATATTACGTACGAAATTTTATCAACGATCCGATTCAATTCGCGCACGTTGTATTAGTGCGAGCCATAACATTCGCATATAAATGTCATAAGAGAGGACTCTCGGCTTCGTACCGCGTCCGTAATGAAACCGGTCGCCGTGACGCGTCGACTTGTATTAATTAGAATGCCGGATTCGATGCCCGCCGCAGATAAACGAGCGGTGCAATGTTACAATGTTACCAAACAATGCCGCCGTTGGCCCGGTGTATCTCGACGTCGCGGTACAGTGATATCTGCATTAAAGGAACATTTACATCTCGGAGAAGCGGGTCGGAGAGCCCGGGTCCGCATCCGCGACCGGTCAAATCGCCGAATCATAGTCGTGCCGATCCTCGCTTGTCGATTAGATGTATCAGTGTAATTAACAACAAACAATGGCCGCGAGAGAGACGCGCGGGCTCGATATCGTGTATTAATCGATTACCCTCGCCGGTCAGGCCCCGGAGATATGCGCCGGGCCTGGCTGTTAATCATCACCGCGGGTGCGTTTGTACCACCGACGTCCGTCCTTTTTTTCCGTTCTCATCGTGAGAGAGAAAGACCAACAGGCCCGAGCGTACGTACGTAGCCCCCGAGGACTCTTCCGTTAACTACCTCCGTAACACGTCATTCGCCTCCCCCCGCCCGCGCACGAAATAGCAGAAACAACGTAACAATCTCGTTTGCCCGACGCGAATTCCGCTTCTCATGGCGACGTATCGCGCGACCATCTATCGATTAACCGATTACTTGCACTATTCGACGAGTGGCGAGTTAAAACAAGACGTGTCTCGTATCTCGAAAACACGCGGGGTCCACCACTGTGCCAACACGCGTACTGTGGGTGTTCGAGAGTACCTTGGTACTTTGATTTGTGTTGCTAAGTGTTGGTACCTTTCAGTTACTTGTACTCACGTGTTCTTCCCGTTTCTTAATATCAATAATCGCGCAACGTTTACACCTCCATACAAACGTTGAAAATTTGAAATGTCATCTGCATATAATTTAGTTTATATTATATTATAACAAATTATAAAATCTGTAACGAGTAGACGGAATAATACAACTTTAAAGAAAGACATTGCTCTTTCATACTCCACGTTACAACGAACCCGTATGCCTCTCACTGAACTAGGTCGCGAGGAGAGACGCGAGGAGCCTAAATTCGGTACCGTTAAAGGAACAGAGAAATATCTATGTCGAATATATTCGATAGTTTTCGTGCGAAGTATCGATCATTGCACACTTGCGTGCGCCTCGAGATGCTCACGCGTACGATAGAGATAGAGAGCACCGAGAGGATTATTTCGCGATGCCCCTCAGCAGTGCGGTAGAGATCGGAATCATTAGCGATTATCGATGACCATCAATGTGGAACAGTTTGCGAGCTATCATCAATTAAAGTTAAATAATAGTCCGCGGTGTCCATCCGTTAGCTCATTCGCCGCCAACTCTACTTCCGGGAGCATCGACTACTCTTTTCCGTGACTTATTGCAGTTACCTCGAGACCAGCCTCTATTCCCTCACTCGATAATGGGAAAGTCTCGTTTCGGCGATCTTGTATTTGTATTTTCTTATAGTTAACAAATATGTCGCGCGACTATCAACCTTTGGAAGGCATAGCCTTCTATGGCTAGGTCAAATTTTTAATCGGTACTCTATTAGATAATTAAAATATCGAAGAAAAATTGTGCTTTTCGAGTTTTTGATATTTTGCATCCTGCACTAATTTTCTATCGCTAGCCGGGACTTAAGTATTGTGGATAACTTGCGAACAATGCGAATATCTGAACAAAGGAGCTTCAAAGATACCATTTGCAGACAAAAATGTCTTATGTTAGATTCAGGAAATTTATATTTTGTGTAACACGCGTTAAATTACATGTTTGCGCCGCGCAGGTACGACACATAAGTTAAAACAACGGGATTATTAACTCGGGGAAATTTGTTAACTATTGTTTCACGTATGATGGTAGCAGCGTGCACGCAACACGTGTTCTTCTGTGTCTCACTGTAGCGAATAGGGAATGTCCAACGCGCGGCGGTCTTGACGATTCCGTTCACGGTGCACGCTTTACAGCACGAATCGACAAGACTGCTTGATCGGTCACGTATCGCTTCTACGATTAACCAAACGCGAGACTTCATTCGACTAGTTTGCCGAACGGTTGAAAAGCAACGCGTTTCGCAAATTACATGTAATTTACAAGACATTAATCAACAAGAAAAATATCACTACGTATCCCGCGTTTTCCGTTTGTATTAACCACATCCAATTCTGTTTCTCTTAAATGTAACCGAGCAGATTTCTTCAATATTCTTAAATATGCCGGGCGCTTGTCATTTAGGAATAGATTAGCTTCGTGATTAATTGCTCGATCTAAACTAATTGCGGATAAGGCAGTATTCGGCCGGAAGACGAAATGCTTTTCGTGCACTCACAGATACACGAAAGACGAAATTCGTAGCGAGTACGAGGCACTTCCGCCGCGGTTCTGAGGACAGAAGAGTGCCAACTATCAGACCCGCCCCCGGCTAACAATCCGTCACCGTACCCTTCTCCGTCTAGCGGTGACTCCGGACGTCACGGAAGCTCAACATGAGCGAGCGAGTGAATCACTACGCCGTCGAAAGGAGCACGTGGGACGGAAGATGAGATTTAACGTATGCGTGCGATACGAGAGAAAGAGACGCGGGATTGTGTTGAGAAAGGTAATCAACGAGCGCGAGCGAGGAAGACGAGGAACGAGGAGAGAAGGTGGACACGAGAGGAGGGGTCGAGGGAAAGACGAAGAAAGGACGGGACGAGCCGGCGAAGAGTGGAGATGAGGTCTCGGTAGTAAAGTCAACGGTTGCCGCCCCGGCAAAAAACTCAAATTGATCAAAATGAGAGTTACGTGGGCAAAAAAGTAAGCGACCGCGGTGGTAGGCACGCATTTCGTGCCGGGAGAGAGTTTAGGTAGCGAGGGCTTCGAGAGAGCGCCGAGAGAGAGAGAGAGGAGTTGGACAATGGGGGCCCGCCGTGCCGCCGCGCCGCCTCGCCGCCGGCCCGTCCGCTTCAACGCCGCGAACAAAAGCTTCAACGACGGCCGATCATGAGATACGGCGATCCGCGAAACGGCGACTTCCTCTCGGGCGGAGAGGGACACGCCGCGCGGAAGTAGTAATCATTATCGCGCCGGTTTATGCGCGCAATGGTAAGCTTTACGACCGCGTTCGCCGCGACTCATAAACTGCCGCCGAAGTCCGCCAAGTCGGGTCTTGCGCGCGCGAGGCATTCTTATCCCCGTCGAATCGGGCCCCCTTTCACGTGGGGGGCCTGTCCGCAGCGTCTCTGAACCTCTTACCGTCGTTTTTACTAATACACTGTCATCCTTGCTGAGATTGGCGCGGCTTTCTCCGACATCATGCTGTCAAAGTTGCATGCCGATAGCGAAATCGACGATCCGAATTCACAGTCGCGAACGTAAAATGACGGGGAACGGCATACATATGCTAATCAAGTCCTAATCCAATTACAGATATGAAAAGAAGAATTGCTCCGAAAGGACGTATCAATTCACGTATCACGATGACAGAGAATGTTATAAACTTCGATATAATCGTCGCAATATTTAAATCTATCATTCTAATTTTTTTAAATATAATACCCCTCTGTATTAGACTACTCTATAAGTTTGTGAACGTTTCTTTTCATTTTAAATTCACGATAAATTAATTTCTCCACCCATGGTGCAGGCAAGAGTCAATGAATAAATATTAACACACCAGAGTGACGCAAATTGCTTCAGCCGAACCTCGCGCGTATAGAACACGTCTCAGCGACTTGGGTATTCACATCGGCAAAAAGTTGTGTTCCTAGGATTAATTTCCTCTCTGTTGCGCGAGAAGCCACGGTGAACTCGCGCGCGCGCGCGCGCAATGGGAACAAACGCGAACGAAAAAAGGATATACGCGGTTTTCCTGCATCGCGCAAATCCCGCGAGCGGTCCTAACCGCGCCTTAACGGGCAAAGGTTTATGATACTTCGCGGAAGTCTGCGATCGATAGATCGATATTAAGATCCAGCAAAATCTCGTTGTTGACGGTAGTTACAAGTTGGGTCGAGGAACGAGAAAAAAGAGGGAGAAACTAATCGAGAGGCGGTCGAGAGTCCGTTTGACTATTACGACACTGGATAGATCGGTCGGCGGAATCAATAATACAGAGCAATTTTCAGAACTGCGCGGAAAGAAATGCTTCTGCATTTCAGATGTGCACAATATAAATTTCATAGAGGAATTTGCTAGAGCGTGCGATTATGAAATTTAAGATGCCATGCTGAGCGACGAAAGTAATGTTATTATCAATTAATGTTCCGTGAGTCGCGTGACCAACATCGATTTCCAATTAAGCTAATTAAGTTCAAATTAACTGTACGATCATTTTCCGATGACGCTTAAGTTATTTCCTCACTTTAATTCGATAATAAAACGGTGCACGTAACGTCAAGTGCAATAATATTACAGTACATTAAAAGAATTAAGTTACATTTCGTATTCGAACAAAAATATTTACGCGGGTAGAGGAAAGTCCCGTATTATGAGATCGCGGAGTTTCTGCTAAATTAACAGGCATCATCTATTTGGTTCCACCATGAATTTGTTGCCCTTGTAGTGAAATCTGTTTAATGGATAATTGATTGTTAGATCGTGTAATCGTTGCGACAAGAGATTTGTGATTGAATTTGGGCGTTGAAAACTTACTATCTCATATTAGACTCCTATCTAATAATACAAGACTTTCCTTTGTATAATGAATTTACCACTCGCTAGATATGGAATTAATAACAAAGAATCACTTTCATTTCTGCACAAGGTATAGGAAAGTGGATATAAATAATAAAAACGTGAAGAATTACTGTACGAATAAGTATCGCAAAAGCACCTTTTCATTATTTCCCATTGTTTCGTAAGCATTATTTCTTTTCGTGGAAATTTTGCATAATTATCCCACTTCAGAGAGCTTGGCTACCCTTTGCTATTCTCACCATGTACCCATGCAGGTGCGAATTATTCACATAGAACGAAGGGATGCCGAGATCGTCATAAAACCTCACGAGAAGTCAAATGTGACAAGATGCCAGTAACCACATTGCAACGATATTATTAATTGAATAGTTCTATCTGATAAAAAATATTTAATTATTATTTCATCGAAGTCCTGTTTTTATTCAACGGGCGTATTTTTGTTCAAGTCTCAGAAATGGAAAATTCGGAACAGGCACAATTCGACCCTTGCCCTCGGTGAGCTAACGACTACGAACTCGCTCTTCGCACCCGGAGCGATTAAAAGGAGAAAAGAAAGAAGGGCGTCGGAATGAAATCACCGGCGTGATGAAGTCGTATGGACGATTAAGAAGTCACCGGAGAGACACGTGCAAGTGGACCTTAAAATATGGCTGCTTACGAAGCTGCGAGGGTTAATTACCTCTGTCTTTCTCTGTACGCGTCTGGTACAATAATATATTAACGCGTTTAGGCACGGCCAGTTAATCCCAAGGAACTGCTCAACGCGCCGTTAAGCACGCTTGACTCGTTAAGTCGCCTAATATGTACCACCACATGCGTGAGGTATCCTTAAATGTGATTATCGCCCAAAGGAACGTCGTTTCGTGCTCTCATCCCATTGTAATTATTAAGTCTGTTCTCTTCAAATGTAATTAACATTCGATTTTCCGTGACAATTACATACCGTTAGTGATTGGAATGTTACGTGTGAGTCTTGTATTAGTGCACCTCGGATACATTTAGCCCTCGTTCGTAAATCCATAACCAGGAACGTGTAATTAGGTACCTCGTATCGCAGGTGTGAAAAGCACTTGTAACGGCCCACGTTTTACTTATCCACAATTAAAGTTATAATGTGACCGATTTTAGAGCGCCGATCCGTATCATTTGCGAGTAGATCGCTTATAAATGGCTGGCTCGAGATATCGTGGCAAAATGAGATAATTGTACGAGATAATGCCACGCTTGGAGTAACGATTGAAACTCATGACGTAATGCGAAGACAGGGAATTATTTTCAAATTGGGTTAAAAGAGAAGAAAAATGTTTCGAACAATGCTTCTATTCTTAAAAGTCTTGTGTGTAATTTCTTTTTAATAAAACGTAATTTTATAAAAAAAATAATATTAAAATGAACATAATATATTCTAAATCCTTTCTTCCCTATAGAAGACTCTATTATTTAAAATAATTTTTACATGCAAATATATTGCATGCATAGTAAATAACGAAATCTATCCTTAGTCACGCGTGGTCGTTCTTATCGCACAATGAGATCGTTCCGGAAGCGCAACTCAATTCGCCTTTTCGTTGGTATTTGCATGTACGGAAATAATTCCCATGATTCGCCGGAAACATATCAGATAAGGGACTCGTGGTTTTATCCCGGTCACATTAACGGACTAATTAAAGCGCCGTAAACAATGGCCGACAACTCGGGAGGGCTCGCTCTTTCGTCTCGTCAGAAAATCCAGAACATGCGCGAATAGGTTTACATGCGAATATATTATATGTACTTATATATCAGATGTTTCACAATCAGACAATATTTTCCGTTAAATCAACAGAAAAGAAGAATAAGTATTTTTACGTAGACACATTAATAATATATCGGTTAGAAGATTAGAGATAAAATAATTAGAAGTAATTAAAGATATTAATAAAATCTTATCTATCAGTTGGTCTTTCTCTATTTCTCAAGTATATTTTATTCTAACAATAAGATAATATTAATCCGCAACTTATCATGATTTAAGTTACAATTGAAAAAAAATGACGTTCATTCTTTGTTTCGAGGAAGAAACTGTATCTGTATTAAGTAGTAATATATTCCAACTATCGTCTACTAATTACTGTATGTGTGTGGTATATTTTATTACATACACGGATATTAATGTAATCTTAGAATACATTTACGTTAATTAAATAGAGACAACGAACGTACAAAGTGAATGTATAGATTGTTAAAGAAGTTATTTTTATCCTTGGATATATGCATTTAAGTGCACACATATGATAAAAAAGCATCAATATTAATTTAATATTACACGTATGATCGCCTTCGCATCAGAGATTGAAAGTTGAGCAAAATGAACGAAACAAAAATGGGTCGTCATACGTGATGCAGACATATCGCTAATTAATAAACGAATGTTTTATTCGCTAATAAATTTGCATTCTCATCGTAATAACAGCTGACAAAGGTGTCGACATGCATGCGCTGTTATCATTAATCGATGACGACGAATAATATAAGTGCATCAATAGAGCGTTCATTTTTAAATAGAATGCTTATTATACATAAACTTGCAATATTATATATAGAAATATTTCAGAATATGTATATTTCAATTAAATACACATATATTTATCCTGTTCTGGCCAACGTTTCAAATTTTCTTTGAAATAAATTGAACCGTCGTACACTTAATAGAAACAAAGATTTTCAAATTACTAGTTAACCATCATTGCTTTCTGTATTTACATCATGTAAAAAGAAAGCGAGAGAGGTTTTTAAAGATACAAATTGCGTATGGCTCAAGAACGTGAGAGCTTGGATCGTGACTACGATCGAGTGCATTGATCCATACACACAACGCGGCTAATTGATTACGCGATTATTTGTTAGACGAGCTAATTGAGCTTGTACTGGCAATTACACTGGCGAGAGGCCAAGAATCCTTGCATTATTATGATCGGCAAATCGTTAGGTCGTAAGTTATTTACTAATAGCGAATGCCTCGTTTGCAATTGGTGCACCGTGCAAAATAGTATGATTAATTAGTAGCGACGCGTCTAACTGAATGGCGAATTTTAGTCTCTATCTAGATAACGCTGACAAGGGTGTAAGATCGTTCTAGTGGCCGCGATCGTGCCCGCGACTCGCGTTCCATCAATCTTCGTAGCGGCTGCGCGAGTTAACGCGACGATATCTCTGCTCGCAACTTTGCTGTAAATTTGTACGCGTTGCATGACGACAGGCGATTTATTAACTACAACGAAAACAGTTTAAAAACCTCGAGCGCAGGCCCATAAAAATTCATGACGAAACCTCTCCGGAAGACCAAAATAAGCAATAAATTGAAATTAAGAACGATGAATATGATATATTCCAAGCGGCACGAGATAATAATTAAATACGCTCATTCAAATATGCTATACTGAAAAAAACTAATTGTTATTAGAAGATATGTAAAAATTTTCTCTCGCTTCTCTATTTTTCAAATTATCAGATACGTCAGGTGAAAGAAAGATAACTTTTTGCCTCGCCATTTTTCAACACCTGTTTCTGTAAGAACTTCGTGCATAACCATTAGAAGTATTTAAATTTAATTAAACACGGCGTATTTCATTTTTGTTGAAGCCACGTTCGAAAGAGCGACAGAAATGGCATAACGACTCGCGAGGGAGACATACGATCTGAATATCTAATCGTTTGCATATTATAGTCAGTGCGTACAAAATGGAATAATGGAGAATAAAGTAGGCGTGAAAAAACTTGATTAGCGCCTCTCTTTCCCTTTATTCCTTCTATAGAACTAAGAATTAATGATAAAATTATTGCAGGTGCGTCGAGAAAGAAATCGGTGTTATAGTTGGAACATGTCTAATAAGTCACGCTATTATTAACAAGAGACCTAAGAGCTCTGAACTGAAGAGATGAATACAAATATTATGTAATATACGCGTAAATATTTTCTTCTTTTCGGGAATAATTGTGACGTTCAATTTTCAAAGTTCAAA
Source organism: Vollenhovia emeryi (assembly GCF_000949405.1). Taxonomy (NCBI): domain Eukaryota; kingdom Metazoa; phylum Arthropoda; class Insecta; order Hymenoptera; family Formicidae; genus Vollenhovia; species Vollenhovia emeryi. Next base: position 1,061,633 of record NW_011967235.1, on the reverse strand, counting down.
ATATCATAATGGACATTTAACAAATTAGCCACGCTAATTCTAAAAGAGACTATGCCTAGCCAGAGACTATTATGGCCAATTGTGAAGTGTAGTCAACGCAGCCAACAGGTCTGTGATGCTGATTATTCATTATTTGGGGAACGGTCGACGCGACTGCGCTCGTCGGATTAGCATACGTTGCATAAACTACGAAATACATGAACATGCACGAACGCATGCACGCACGAACGGGCGCACGCATCGCACGCATCGCACGCAACGGCACGAGAGAGGTGAGACAGGTATAATTCATGCGACAAGGACAGGACGACGTATGCAGTTTTTCTCTATGGCGAGAACATTAACATTGTGCTTTATCGAAGCCGCTCATCGTCGACACATCCGGATTCAAATTACACTGCCATGCTTACGCTTATGTTTATTTATCTAGTTATTAAAATTACATTAAGCGTCTCCTAACTAATTATGTCGTGGAGCGACATCGTCGAGGAACCCGAGACGGTAGGTCCGGAAGAGGTTTATTAGGCCCAACGTGAAGGAAAGAAAAAGAAAACGAGACGAGACAAAGAAAGCAGATCCGAAGGAATCACGAAATGATTCCGAGGACAGATTAGTCTGTTCGCGCGCGGGGCAATGATCTCTTCCTCGTGTCGTCGCTACGGCATGTGGCGTTGATAATTGAAAATATTAATCACGTTATTTGTTTGGAATCGCCTCGGAGTGCGATGCTTTCTTATCAAAAAGCAATTTCGCGATTAATTATCGCGTCGATAACGCATCGATCGTAATCCAAGAAAATACGTAACTTTCCGCATAATTTTCAGAATGATTACCAGCCGCGAATGCGGTGGGGGAACGCGGCGAATTATCGCGACGCCCGAAGAGTGTGCATCGTCATGCGACTCGTGAAATCATAGTGCTTTCCCGAGATCTGGCGGCAATGAACGAAGGCGTCCATGGTTCTCGTTTACCATCATCATTACCATTATACGAGCTCCATGACGGAGTTACGTGGTTTAATTTGAATACATGAGGCAGGAAGCGGCGAGTGGCCGCGAGGACGTGTGTCGGCATTAGGCACGCATGTTCCTGTGTACACTGTCATTATCTTTACTTAAAACGACCCCCGGTCTCTGACTGTGTTACTATCACCCCGTTGCTGACTCATATAATAGTGCGAAATTTGAAGCGACCTCCCGCGCGTCTTCTTTCGGTATCATTAGACAGCTTTGCTCTCCCGATGGAATCTTATTTTGAGTAAATGCGACACTCGTCAAAATTATAGCAATTATTACAAGAGAAAACCGAGGGGAAAACCGCTAACCAAAATCTTGTACACCAATGCCTATTAATGCCTAGTGGTCATTACTTTATTTTATTATCTTATTGTATCCTATTTATCTTATTTTATCTTTTTATATCTTTATAATGCCCCAGCAAGGCCTAATGCCCAAAAAATGCCTAGTAATGCCCAGTAATGCCTAGTAATGCCGCAAATTTGTGCACCACAATGCCCTCAGCGGTTTCCCCCTTGGAGAAAACAGATACGCTAATTATGCAAAGTTTCCCTCCAATTTTGCACTTTACACATCTTTTGTACGTTCGTCTCCTATTATTAATATTAATGTTTTAGAGTTTTACGTGCATCGTTAGACTTATATTAACGTAGATTACTTTGCAAAGTCATTTAACGATTGGAAACAATGAAATCACAAAGAAAATATCTTGATAATACCAGTAAAATTATTCGCTGAATATGCACTTATAATAAAGTCACACACGTATGCGTGCAATTGAGTGCAACGTCACAGATACAGTTATACTGTTGCATAAAAGAATTCTCTTAATCCCATTTAAGTCGCGATTCGTTGCATTATGCGATAAATATGCACCGATAAATCGTCCGTTCATCTCGTTGCGCATAGAATCTCGCTTTGATTATTCAAATTATATACTAATCGCGCAAAAGCATCTCACGAGACAATAACGCAATTAAAATGCCGTCGATGCGTGCCGGATTCTTAGGTGCCAATTAATTTACGCACGCGTTTTTATACAATGTTGTTAACGAATTATGCAGATTTTGCATGCAAAGAAAAGTCGGAAGATTTCCACGCGGAGAATCGCATCAAATTGAAGGAACACGCGAATACATGAGCGAAGAATAAATGTTCTATCTTGTTCTTAGTCGAATCTCCAATTGTAACTTTATATTGAACTTACTGAATAACACAGCTGTGAATAAATGTCGCGTGAAGTCCTTAATTGGCTTCGACATGCTTTCCACGTCTGATTCAGCCGATCCAATCGACAATATTACGATCGTCTGTGCCGAAACTTACCGAATAGGAAAGGCGCAATTTGCATACGAACATATGGCATGCGAACTGTATGAAATTCTGAACGGCATGCAGGTAAAAATTGCAGCAGGATGCGGGAACCGCAATGACTGGCAAAGCAGTTTAAGCAAGCAGATGAATGTCTGCCGGCTTAAACGGGCTTACCGGCATGATGTTTCCGTATTTTTCAAAAGCGTGTTCGATCGATCCCTTTATAAACCTAAATTGTATAATATTCAGAAAGAACGGCCTTTGTAATCGCAATATTTCGAAAGGTAAATTATCCTGCTCGACTCAATCACAATAAGTTCGGGATAGACAGGTATATTGTGAATCATTTTCAATGTAATAAGCAAATAAAAAGATGTAGTGTAAAAAAGGAATATTGTGTTTATCTATATTGTAATATTCCCCCCCTCTCTCTCTCTCTCTCTCTCTCTCTCCCCTTTTCTCCCCCAATAATTTGATTTGTATTTCCTTAGACATCTCTTGCAACTTTGGCCATCTTAACTTTCTATAGTCGAAGAAGTTCTAGAATACGTATAGACTTCATTCTCATGGCTACAATGCGAGTTTCGCAAGTGCGAGAATCGATTAACCTCGGATTTTCGTAAGTCGCGAAGAATCCGTAATGACGTGGAGTAAGTACTTTCACAATCCTATCGGAATCCGGCAATCGACGTTCCGTCTCGCGTGTCGTCCTTACATTCCTTGCCGATGATCCAGAACGATCCAACTTCCCATGGGGTAAATCACAGAAGCTGGCGCAATCTGCGTGCGTATTATTCTGATTCACGCATCTCTCGGCTACCGTACATCGTACGACATGGCGTCGTGCAAATCGCACGAGTCATAATCGATAATCGTGGGAGAGACCACTTTCCACGTTCGACCAATCCGGCGCACCGTTGAGGTGAGCAACGTCGTTATTTCATTACTTTTGCCGGGATCGTCGCGACGAAGGACGCGCATCGCCCCCTTTTGCAGAACTCTCCTCTTACCGCGATTCTAGCTTACGGCTCGCCGCTTCTCGTTAACATTTCTAACATTTCAAGGCGGACATTTTGTCGCGCGTTTTCCAGCCCGAGACGGTCGATTTTGTCGGAGAAATAAATTCACTCGGGAGAAGACGAATCAACGAGATCGCGGGATTATGCAGCTTGTCCTTTTAGCTCGTATACGTGCCGCCGCTTCAACCTGGACTGCCAATCGTACGCGACGACGAATTAGCATACGTAACCGCCAAATACGGCGTACGGGCGCTCGACAACGGTACGCCGACAAATGCAATGAATATGGTGATTCCCATCATTTATCCGGCCTGCTAGGTGCAAACGCATCTCGCCGCGATCCTTGGAGCGAGATGCAACGCGCGTATGCGTCACGATCTCGCGACGTTGAGAAATGTTATTGAAATTGATTCGTAAAGCAGAACGTATTCTCAGAATTTGGATAAACGCGATATCGATAACGAGCTTTATCTCAATCTTATCAATTTCTTACTTTTCTTTTAATAAAACCATTAATTAAATCGGTTTAAGAGCGTAAAAAATATGATCCAATACGATCTATCATTTTATATTTATTAAAAGCTTAATTTTATTATTTAGTACTACTATAAACTCCAAGTTGCATTAGAAATCTTGTTTCGTAATCAAATTTATATCAATTGCTACATTAAAATTTAGGCCGTTCCCGGACAAAGACCTTAAATTCGATCTAACGAGCAACATAGATTTTAGATAGTCTATCACTAGGAATAGAATAGTGCGGGACTATTTCACTCAATGAAGAGAAATTCGGGTAAAAAAGTTTCAAGATACGAATTTTCGAAAGCCCCTCTTTATCTCAAACATTATAAAGTCCCGCCCTGTCCTGAAAACGTTTCGTCTGACTTTTTCTTCTGGAAATGAGCGAAATAGCCCCGCTCTATCCTATGTGATAAGCGTCACGCCTCAAGTCTTTAGCTACAAACAGGCAATCTGCGAATACGAGTACGTGCGAACACCAAGTTTACATCCCACAGAGCATGCGTGGTGTCTCTACGTGTCGGCACAGCCTGCTCGGCGCATTATCTCGCTATGCAGCGTACGTGCCATGATAGGTTTCATTATGAGAAGTACGTTTCCTTTTCCGAGAGACCCAAGGCGGCAAGGTCGTGCGTACACCTCTACTCGAGCTCTCGACGAGCGGCCGTGTCCGTCCGGTACATCCGTCATCGACACGAGAGATCGTATCGATCGCCCCGCGGAACGTAGTAACGATGCGAGTCATAATTTGCATGTCGCAGCCAGCAATGCTACGTTGTAACGAAGAGTTATGGCGCGGCATCGGTGAGACGCGGGACAGGGATTAGTGGTGATTACGATCGCATCGAGTTGCGAGCGAGACGTATCGATCGACGCAACATTCGCGTGTCTTTCATGATGCCACATTATTTTTTAAGCAGTGTGTCTGTATGCACACGAGAAAATGTGTTATTACAAATTTTCCAATCTTTGGAGATTGAACCTTTCTATGATTCGTAGAAATACGATATATTTTTTTTCTTATAACCGCTTGATTTTCAATACGGGATATCTTGACAGGTAAGGCTCAAAATATGATTTTATGTACTACATCACTCTCGAGAGGGAAACCGCCGAGGAAACCGCTGACAAAAATCTTGTACACCAATGCCCACTAATGCCCAGTGGGCATTACTTAATTTTATTATCTTATTTTATCTTATTTTATGTCTATAATGCCCCAGCAAGGCCTAATGGCCAAACTAATGCACAGTAATGCCCAGTAATGCCGCAAATCTGTACACCGCAATGCCCCCAACGGTTTTCCCCTCGATCATTAAAAAATAAGATCTGCACAACATTTTTATGAAAGAAAGAGTTCACAAATGAAAACCACGTATCTATGTAGGTCTAAAATATTTTACACATAGAACATATCTTGATAATCACAGAGCTGAAATAAGTCTGGCAATGAAAAAGTCGGGCGCGTGTCACGTCGCGATAGTGATTTGCCGTCGTGTGTACACGAACACCCAGCTGTCCCGCACACGTGCACATGTCGTACCGCACGCGTGTCGCGCCGGGGCCAAAATGCATCTTCGGTAAGAGTTAGAGGCCTACGGGTTTCGCGTATCCTAGAAAAGGAGCGCTAAACGAGAACGAGTGAGCGAGCGAGCAAGCGAGAGAGAGAGAGAGGGGAGTAAGACGAAGCCAGGAAAGAAAGAGGAAGGAGCAGCCACGTGACCCTTGGCACGGTCCTCCTCGACGAATCGTCCCGACCCAACCTGACCTATCCAAGGTGAGATTTATCCATCGGCTTTACCTGCCATGGGCTCTATAGGTATCTTCCTTACTACCTCTGCCTGTCTACCAGGAATCCCCGCACTGCTATTTCCCATTCCCGCGAACCGACTGCCCAATGTCCACCACCCACTCGTACGAGTCACGTATCTCAAGCTTTTTCGTGCGACGAGTCCGTGTCTTTCAAGGTAACAGGTAAGATTTTCGCAGCAACGATCGCGCGGTGCATCCGCACCGACGTTGTTAAAAATACAATAGATTCGGCGCGATTTCTTCAATTCAATGTTTCACTAACTCAAACGATATTCCGACAGTTTATTACCGAGCCTGTTCACGGAAATTCTAATTTTAATTGAATTTTAATTGAATTTTAAGCGACCTTCTTGTTTCTCTTTCAGGACCCTCTGTCTCACTTTTTGCAGAAAGAGAAACAAAAACGAATCAATTAAACTACAGTTCAACGGATGTTCGATGAAACTGGCTGTCGATCCATCACGTTTGTCGTAAGATACAAACGCAAGTAGCGTGAAGACCGCATGTTAAAAACCGGCATTACTTTTCGAGTGGTCCGCTCAAGTGACGGGTTCTTCAGCGAGTCACGTGTCGGCGATCGTCCTCGGAAGGCGCGCCGTGTACGTCCCAACGTAATAATCGGGATTCGGTGTGCTAGCCCGAAGCGTTTCGGGCAGGTTACGGCCAGGGCCTTAATTCGAGGGTCGTATAAGGTATAATCGGAAACCCGACGGACAATGCAAATAAGGAGGCATTATGCCGTGCTGCCGGTGACGCAACGCAAGCGGTTCGGCCGCTTCCGGCTTCTTCTAGGAATAGCGGGTTTTTCATTAAAATCATATCATCTCGTATCATCACATTCGACCATGGTGGTCAGGTGCACGCACGTCGATGATTATTTCGGACAATCTTCGCCAAGAGAATGGCTGACTCTGAAGTGGCTACTCGCAATGAAGTTAATCAACCTGCCACCCTATTTTCAGAATCTCATTGTAATTGATAAGATCAGATTCTGCCCTAAAGAATCCTAGAAATCCTGAAGATTGCAGTCGAGACGATCTAACAAACGACAGAGGCGCAGAATGGCCGTCGTATTGGCGCATTCCTTTCCTTGCGATTATTTAGAATCGTGGCAGAATGCCACTTATAAATTAAATAAATTGCGTATGAATTTTCAGGAATATCTACCGCGACAAAAAGTCCTCTCGTTGCCTGCCCGAAAAGACTTTTTCGTACGATAAGTCATATCCGTCGCGTTACTTCACGTTTCCCAGAATTCTGGTTTACGATTAAACAGTACGATAAACGATATAGCCGTGTAACTATTTACATATTCAAAGTAGCAGATAATCATGTCTTTATGACATCACAAGATCTTATAATGGTGTCTACAAAAATCCCAAGATATAACTGTCATAATTTCTCTAAGAACCGCACAAAAATAATTACCAGTCTACTCATGCAGCTATTTATTTGCGTTCATACACTTTGCTAATATTAATTTGCTTTCTAGAGAAATCGTAGTACTGTTCGCAGGCGAATCAAGAGAGCTCAAATTTTAATTTGAGCACTAATTTTCATTTTTTATTATATGCGCAGCTTTTCCCTTGGCTGCGTTATCCGCTGAACAAATCCCATTTGATAACGCGTCTTTATGTATTCATAGTCATTGTGCGTATTAGCCCGTGCAAGGTACCGCGCGCTTCCGGCCGCCTCTTTAGCGCGTCGGCTTTTTATCTTCAAGCCAAGCCTTCGTTTCTCGAGTGACGCGAGCGAGAGATCGCCGATCGATAAAGGCCGTTTCACTCGTATACGGCCGTGGAGACTCGGGCCGGGCAGTAAAGATAAATATATTATTCGGTCGCGATTAATCTGGCGCGAGCCAATAAATGCGATTTTATCCGTCATCGACTGCCGACGTCGAGCAGATCCCAACGAAATGCCTGGCCGATACGGGGCATCGCCGATGCGCTGGTCGCATCGATATACATTTTTTATCGATGCGCGCCCCGACTTTATGCGGCTAATCATAAGTTAATGACACGCGCGGGGACCGGCATAAAACAGAATGAGGATAACGCGCGCGCTCAATCGCGTGCTTTCTCACTGCACGCTGCGACTTAATGTACAATTGAATAATTAATTAGTATCTCGTTAGTCAGCGACTGATTAATAATCCCGAGCAGCAGCCGCAACTATCGCAAGCGTATACTCCAACGCGAGTAGTCAAATGACGATGTTTATGTGTCTGTATAGCGATCAGCTGTTGCTAGCTCAAAATACTGCAGCGAGTGAACAGTAATGATTGAAAAGTAAATTTAAAACTTAGCACACTGCTATTTCTTATAAGTTCGCTATTATTTATACATTTTTATAACCTTTGCAAGGCATTGTCTCGAAAGATGAGTAATGCCTAGGCTAAGGATACAGACGCAGAGGCTAAGGAACTTTCAAGCGCATCGAGAGGAAAATGACTACCTAAATAACGAGATCCTTCGGGGGTTTGGGTTTCGTTTAAGACGAGAATGGACTTCGCAGAATTTCCGTCGACACATTTGAAGCTCGAAGATCACCGATTACGAAGCGAGGAGCGCGAGAGGGATCGGAGTGTACCTCCTGAGTACTCTCACAAATCGGAAGGCCGTCTAATTTTCCGCACGCGAGTGATCCGACGGCACTCGAATGCACTCGAGACGAGTCACAGAAAACGCTAATGAAGGAAGGAACACGGCGGCTCTCGGAGGTAGTTAGTGGAAACGATCATGATGAAAAAGATGAATCCAATAAGGGCTCTAATCGGTAATCGCGAATTGCCATTGCCGTTTTGCCGCTCTACATCAAACAGATTCGTGCAGCTTTAGTCGAATTAAGCGCAAATAAACGGAAATGAGTGATCAATCGATAAAATATGTCTCGAAGCATTTCAAAATATTTAGGAACAAAAAATATAAGTTCAAACATATAAATCTCTTTAAGTTGCCAGTAATAGATAACAATAATCAAGCTTTTTAGTCGACGTTAACCGGTCAGTGTTTTAATAGAGAAAATTTATTGCATGGCATGCCTCAGTGGTCGAAATGGTGAGACGCCCGCCTAGAGAGAAGGGAAGTCCAGGTTCAAACTCTGGGTGAGGTAATATTTTTCGCAATAAATTTTCTGTATTAAAACACTGGCCGGTTAATGTCGACTAATAAGCTTGATTTAAAAATATAGGTGTTTTGAATATATTGATTAGAGAAACAAATTTGTTGATTCTATTAGAAAAGCACACGAGCCGGAAGGATTTTTTCATTTTGCATATTTTGAATTTTGCGTCTCATTAAAGAATATTTTAATTGTACAAATTTAATACGAAAACATTAATTTCTCTTTTACGTAAATATTTATCAAAAACCGTTTATATTGCAAACATTTGACGTATATGAAATGTTAGAAATTGCGTTACGTAGCCCTTGCCGATCATTCATCAATCGGCAGTAAAAAGGCGTGACAATCGAAATCAATGTAGGGAAGGTGTACGAGAAAATTATTATCATCGTGCGTGTGCGCGTTCTGAAAGCATGATTTTCGCCGCGCCGCAACTCATCGACGTGTGATAAAGATTACGTAGGGATAGAATCTAATTACGCCGATAAACATTGTTGCGCCGATACACCTGCCCGTAAATAACATAGAATCAAACGTGTATCGGGTTACATCGTAATACACCCGGGCTAGCAGCGAACAGGTCCTTCGGCCCTGTGAAACGTGTACCTGGAACTGCCCATACTCTGCGCGCACTTTCATCAAGGACGAGACATGGAATCATCATCGTTGGTTATGAATAGATAATCAAAATAATTCTTTGAAACATTAGACGTTAATTTTTCGTACAATCCCCCATGTATTCGTATTCATAAATTCGCGAATATAAATTCGTATCAAAGCAGTTATCCCAATCAGTCAATTCTAGAATACTTTTTACATTCATCGTAGTTAATTGATTACAGTCAATCGATTAATTACACTCGTTTTGATTTGGTGCAATAATTGTTCTCAGTACAAAATGAATATTTGTTAATCTCAATCGGCGAAGATAAAAATGTATCGATTGACTTATGCACGACTTACTAAGATTTTTTGAGTCACGACTTCAGCGTACGCCGAAAATAACCATGCAATCACACAACTACGTGGAATATTTATTCAAACAAGTACTAGAGCTAAGACGTTATCGACTGATACGATAACGATCATTTTTCCTTCTCGTTCGTACGCAGCACCGTACTCGTATATTTACCACTGCATTTTTTTTTAAATATTAGTGCAACTATGTAGAGGAAGGACTTATCATGCGGATAACCTCGATATCAGGTGCTTGAATACGAGGAATACATAGACGTCGCGTAATTGCCATAGATTAACAACATCGGACCGACTAAGGCGATACGCATTTTTATCAATAGTATCAATTGGTTAGTAATTTTTCTGCCTATCCTTTCGATCTGGTGCTTATCGCAGCTAATCAACGTACATTAACAACAACTTCCACGTTATTAATTTTCAATTTATCGCGTCGCATATCGCAGTTAATAGAGGCGGCCTGTAAAAATTATGATCTTTTAGCAGATCTAACAGCTATCCACGTTAATCAATACTTTTTCCTCTTTTATCATGATTACCTGTTCTATTAAGGCAATTTCTAATGAATTTTATTGACGAGTGACCTGTACTATGATGATAATACCAATATAAGAATGTAAACAATAATAACATAAATTGATGGCCTAGAATGTGTGTTTCTTGTCGACCCTTGTAACTTCTTCTGTAAAAATTGAAGTAAATTTTTTTGCAAAACCACTTTTATGGGACATAATGTGTGTCTACTATTAACCGGTAACTATTCATTACATATTTTATCACGCGATACCGGCACGACTCAAGATTTTATCTAGGTGTACGTTGCGCGATTGTTGACGAGCGAAAGAGATACGTTATAAACGACACGTGCAGCAACCGTGAATCGCACGTTTATCAGGAACCGGTAATTCTGAATTGAAAGCAGAAACGTGCGGCGCGTGTGCCGCGGCTATTAATAAGCCCGCGTGTGCAACTTTGCACCTAATTAATAACGTCCAAAGACGGGGCGCAGACGGAGCATATATCATAAGCGAATAATTGACGCGAGCAGCGTTGATTGAAATTACACGATCGATGTCTCGGCATAGAAATTACCGTCAAAGCGATTGATGGTGACTCGGTTATCTGTTAATGCGCGTGATATCGATTCTTAAACTCGTCTTAACACAGATAGCACTCCACCTAATTTTACAAATGCGCGTATGCGCGTTGACAAGATAGTGGAACGTTAAAGAGTACCGATTAGTCACCGATTCCTCACCATGATGACGATGAAAACGTCGTAACATCTTCATAGTAATCTGCACAATAACCTGGATGTCTAATACGTCAATACGCAAGATTATTACTTTTAGGAGCAATAAATAACATCGAATGGCCACGTATCATTGTTAAAAACAACGCCATGAACAGTAGTCTATCCTCATACAAAGTACAAGCGCATAGTGATTCTCCCTTTTAAAATAAATGTATCCTCTAAACGTGAATGTAGCCCCCCCCCCCCCCAAGTTCAATTGGCACGCGTTCCGTGCACAGAATAGTAGGAACGAGATGCATTAATGCAAAATTCGGTCGTTTCGGATAAATCGTTTCTCGCGATTGGAGGGGGCCACATGATCCGATACAATGCCATGCTGCACAATGCTTCCATGGCAACAATGCAGCGCGGGGGCGTCGAGAATGCAACGGCAGACTGCGCCGGCAGCTGACAAACATAACGTTTTCCACAAAATGCTTGATTCCTGCCGTTGTTTGCAGTGATAAACGTATTAATCTACATTTAATCAGATAATTTTGATTGTTTAATGTCCGTATGCCCGTGGTTTAGTATCGATAATAGCAAATTGTTTAACTGTCGCGCAATATTGTCTGTTAATTGAGCGAAGAAATTGCGATAAAGATAGATACTTATTTATATTTGCCTCCATATCAATATGCTGTCGATTGCACTTAATAATGAAATAACTTGAGAGAGAGAGGGGGGGGGGGAAATGATAATGAATAAAACTTAATCTACGTTTACTTAACGAGATTAAAAAGATTGCATCAGCTATTTAGTTCAAATACATACAACGGTTATGTTACGAACATTTTTTAAGATAATTAATTGAGAGAATTGGTCATGTAAACTCGTAAAAATGTGGTAAACCATCGTGTAATTTTAACATAAAAAAACACATGGGCAAAAGAGAGAATTAACGGAGCAATTTCTTCCCTTCCTTCCTCTCGTATTAAGCTTTATAATCACAAATTAACGAATCATGGTGACTCTGAACATATCCCAAACTCTAACGAAACGTGTGTAATTTGATTGACACTCACCCGAGGCGCCCCGAAGAGGTCCCGTAGGACTGCCGCCAGTAGAGACACCCTCGTCTTCGCTGCTGCTGGTACTAGCTTCACTGGGGCTATAGCTTCGCCTGCTGACGTCTCCCCTGATGATCTTTTGGCCGCTCGTCCCGTTGTTGTTATCATGCATCCTACCCTCTCTCGTCTCCCGAAGAAGTCTCTCGTGCATAGTCCTCACGCGCGGATGCAGCCTCTGTTGCTGCAGCGAGCCAACAGAAAAGTCGAGCGGCTGATCGATTTCCGATTGCACTTGCGGCTGATGCTTCTGCACCTGGCCACATACCGATCCGGCCACCAGACTTTGCGGTTGAGAAACCTGCGCGATCGACGATACTTGTTGTTGCTGCTGTTGTTGCTGCTGCTGCTGTTCTTGCTGAATACTGCTGGGCGGACTCCACCACTGATGCCCGCCTTGAATCGATCTCCAGGCTTCTATAGTGTTGTTATTTGTGGGACTCGTTTGTTTCTGCTTCTGCGTCGACTGCTGGGACTGCTGCTGCTGTTGCTGCTGGGCCATGGCAACTTCAACCAAGTTGTTGTTCTCCAGCAAACGCATACTGGGGGTCTGCGTCATCGATACCGGTAGAACGAAGGAAGAGAGACCCACCGACGGTGGGCTGGGTTCCTGACGCTGCCTGTGAGTGGTATGATGATGGTGCTGCTGTTGCTGCTGTGACTGTCGATGATGCTGCTGCTGCTGATGTTGCGGAGAACTCACGGGCACTACCACCGAATGCGGCAACTGCCGGACGGTTCGCGTGGCCTCCGCGACCCACCGGCGCACCGCCTCGCTGTCGAGACCCGCCAGCCCTGCTGACTTTGACTTCGACTGGCCTCCGGGCGATGATAAACCCTTGTCGGGTATCAAGCGGGGCAGCGCAAGGACCCCGGTGCCCGCCACCGCGACCCTGGGTCCCGAAACGCCCCCGTAGGCAGTCAACGCCGCGAGATCCAACGTGGTCACCTGCTGGTTTCTGCTCTTGACGAAGGATCGCACCGTTCTACACAGTGGGAGATGGTTTGCTGCTAACTTAGCGGCCCGCGTCTATCATCGCTCGCAGGATGCTTTGAAGATGAAATACCGCCTGGAAGCGTTATACTTGGACTCGATTCAATCAATTAGCCAAGAGATATTCCACAGTTGCTTGTTTCTAATGGTCTTAACACGGAAATCACACCTCGCGACATTCACTGCGTCCTAGTCGACATGAGTTTCCCTCGCTTCCACGTGAGTTCCAGTCAATGTCTCCGAGTTCTTGAAAACACAGTACTTAGCAGAATGCACTACACTCATTCGGGAGTCGCACAATCACGTACACGTTCTTGTGGTAGCGAGGTACTCCAGTTTAAGATGTAACTATCCAATGCACGATTTGTCCGCCGCGTAAAATACCTGAGCTCTGACCGTCCTTGTTATTTGCAGAAATAATCTTTAGCCTCATCACAAACGTATCTTTACGATCTCTTGGCCTCGCGCCGTTTCTGTCAGATAACTGTCAAAACATTAGCCGTGGAGCACGTGAAGCGCCGGAACTGCTCTCACCAGCTCGAATCGTCCTCAAAGTTCGATCCGAGTTGTCTCTTTACCGATGACATGCACTTGCTCCAAACACTCGGATCAGCGAGAAGCCTTTACGGCAGTATGATTTACAAGTGTCATTCATGTGCCAGAGATAAGAGTTACTTGCTGATGAACTCATCAACAAACATTATCTCGTCACCATCGTCAATGGTCGCGATTTCGACTAGCCCAGGTCACTACACCAATTTACCACTTTTCGCCGTCGTATCTTATTCGTTAGATAATCACGTCATCCTGAATAACACGTGCGATGATCAGCGCCGATCTGTCACGACGCAGCGTGTCAAATCGGCCGGTGACGACGATAGAGAGCGCCAATGGCAGCAACTACCTGCGACCTGTCAACAGGATGAGTCAGGTCAACCTGTCGACGCGTCCTTCTCGTTCGGCGTGATCAAAGACACACTTGGACGAGAGTTTACGCGACGCGCTACGACGGCCGGTAGCTACGGCTGCGGCTGCGGCTGCGGCGGCGGCGGCGGCTGGTGGTACAGCGGTCAGATGCTGTCGCGTGCATGTGTGCAGCTACACTAGAGGACTCACGTACGTTCGCTCGGCCGCCTACCGGCCACGGCGAACGCGGCCGCAGAACGGAGTAACCCAAGGTGGGGGAGTTGTTAGGTCTCCAAGAAGAACAAGGAAAACGTGCGCGCGCAACAAGGACGGAGCACCGGCGGCCTCGATCAAACAGGAGCGGGACAAGGAGAGCCGCGTGTGGAACGGAAAGCGTGGCCGCGTCCAACACAGCCTGCACGACTGCCAAGGTGGGGGCAGTCAACGCGTCGGTGGGGACGCCCGTCTCCAATCGCGAGAAAACGCGGATTGCACGCGGCTCCGCCCGGCGAGCCAGAGGCGAGTTCTCCGGCCGCGGAACTCGCGCGAGCGCGAGCGCGCCTTTTTCATCTCGCGTGCATCGGCTGCTGTCCGCAAAGCCGAAGGGAGAGAGAAGGAGACGTGAGAGAGGGAGAGAGAAAGGGAGAGAGAGAAAAAGAGAGGGCAAGCAAACGAATTTGCATATGCAACACTCGCAACCAATCGCCGTGCTACCTGCCCTACCCGGTGGAGATGATGACGATTAGACCTTGATACTTAAAGACCCGTTCCGTGACCAATGCTTAAGAATTAAACTCGACTTGATTCCGGAGCTGGCCAATCCGGCGGCGAGTTGCACCGGACCGGTTCGATTCGCATGCTTCTCTTCGCGGTTTTCTCTAATGGGAACCAGACGAGGCTGAGGGTAACCAAATGCGCTCAACGTGAAAATCCACCGTGCGTGCGGCGTATCCATTTAAATATCTTGGAAATATCACGTGGACACACACGACGGACAACCGCAGTTGGTGTAAGATAGTGTGGTCAGCGCGCACGTAACCAAGAGTCGGGAGATGGAATTAGTTAGAGGAGAATTCGCAAGAAGCCTCTTACGCTGGACCACCCACGCAAGTCTCTATCCTTTCGACTACTGTGATTATTCGTCGGAAGTAAAGCGTTTCACAGAGTATTTTGCACATTTCAATTTACATATCGTAAAGTAATCTTCTTCAAAATAATAATTTGTTTAATACTTCAGAGACTCCGCAAATCAATACTTGTTAAATTATTTTGCAAAGAGTTCTGTATGTCTGCGTACTGCTTTTAAGATCAAAACAAGAAGTATTGGCTGCGTGATTGATTAATATTTAAGAATATACTAAGAATGTGCATCAACTAATGAGTTCATGATAAACGCATTGAGATTTCTTCTTCGGAGATTCTTAGGATTGATACACCTGGCGATTGAGAGCTTATGGTATTACGGCTCGATTGACACCGATGAGATATGGCAGCAGGTGGGCACAGTTACAGGTTGAGATTACTCGCGAGGGCAATGTGCCAAACAATGTGATTATTGTGCTGGCCTACGGGATGTTTCTGCCAATACTGACATACAAGATCCAGCAAATGAATGCATGCAAACTTTATGTTATAATAAAAAAAGGGCGATATAATTTTCTTGTAAGTGCTTCGGACGTTCAAAAATGAATGAAGCTATGCCAGACGAATGATATAATGAAAAATAATATAACATATAATTTGCAACCCATACACATTCATCGTTACATACCTCGAAACAATCTTTGGTATCACGAATGTGTGATATTTTACACATTTATCAAATTTTCCCGTAAATCAATAAGATCCTAATCGTGTGTAGCGAATCTAACGCACATTTTACATTTATTCGAAATATTAAAGGCAACATTAAAGAAGTGACAACGAACATGCGTCGCGAAAATATCGACGAAAATGGTCGAACGTCCATAAACTTTTCTATCGGCCGCCATGTCGACCTCTCACCTATCATATTTCCATACAAATCCATCCAGCCTCACCACTCCCAAGATTTGAATTCAGCATGCGCAGTGCCAGTGCAAAAAATAAGGCGCTTTAAACTGGCCCTTTTATTGGTCGCGAGAACCATAGCACTCTCCCTACCCACGCCTATCCCCTTCGCGTTGCACACACATAGGCGTCATTGCCTTTCTTCTTTTTCTTATCGCGCTATCATATTTCCATACAGCCGACGTCCACCACCACCGCTATCGCCACTACTACCATCTCTTCTACCACTACCATTGTCGCTTCACTTCCACCCCTACTGCCACTCGATACCTAGCTCGCCCAGATTTGAATCCGGCATGCGCAGTTCCGTGCAAAAAGGGCGCTTTAAAGAGGTTCTTATTGGCCATGGGAACGCTATCCCCCACTCCTTATCGCATGTACCACGTACCTCACATCACAAACGCAGCCTTCCTCTTATCGTGCCATCCTCCCCCTCGCTCCCCAAAGTTTCGTCTTCCTCGTGCTTTTTCTCTCCCGCCGACTCTCTCGTTCCTTCGCCCTGGTCCCCACCAACGCTTCGTCCTTCGCCTCGCATGCCAGATACATAGGAAGGGGCAACCCCTACCTCGATTCCGCCACCCTCGCGTTTATGGTGCAACGAGGATAGCGATGATAAGCGAACAAGGACGACGATAGCGAGGGAAACGAAAAGAGAAGGAAGCGGAGAGGAGAGAGCGAGCCGGTATTGATTTTAATGACGCCCCTACCGACACAAAGTCACGAGAGAGGCGCGAATAATATGTACGCGCTCTGATTCTAATAGTCAGTTATTATAGATGCGCGCAAACGAAATTCTTCAGTGTAGATTTACGAGTATCTAGCTTAAAAGAGATGTTCCATCATGATATAATTGGTAACGCTTGGCGAAGCGCTGAATCGTCCATGTTCTCACAATATTTTCTTCCCCCTCTTGACTGTTAACCAAGGAAAATTGCGAAAGACACTCCAACGAGGAAGAATCATTTTCGAAAAAGGTCTGTAATGTCACAACAATGTCGTGCCGACGATATATCTATTCTACAATGTCGCGTCGATTGTCTTCTATTGTTAATATGAATTATTAAAGTACCGTGCGGTCCGTTCCGGTACGAAAGGATCGCTCCCTGGGTGGAGTTCCGTCTGGCAATGAAGGGTGAAAACACTTGCAGTGTAAAATCAAGAGGATCAAGTGGCATTACGGAGGGTCGCATTCAAATGCCACAAGCGGGCCCCTAATCTGAATAAGGCGGCGAGAACCCTTTCCCTTTGCTACGAACCCTCTTTTTTATTCATCATGTGTAAGTATTTGCATGGCCCGGCTACCGACAGGTGCCAAGTTCCCCCTTTTTCATATTCAATAAGTAAGTCTGTATGGAAATAGATAGGTACCTGTGCGATAGTGTGCACTTTACAACGGAGAAGGGTTGATTCTTACAACCGATTCATCACCGACACAGGTGGATCATCCATCCAAACGCAAAGTCACAGGTGATCTTTTTAGAAAAAGATCGCCAGTTTCATATGATTTTATGCGAATTTGTATTTAGAAGTCAATTCATTTTATGGCATATATGTTTCGCGTAATAATGTTTATAAATTATTATTCTCTCTCTCTCTCTCTCTCTCTCTCTCTCTCTCTCTCTCTACTTTTTCACACCCTTTTCCCTCTATATAAGTAAATATGTGTACACAATAATATCAAAAAGTATATAAATTTAGATACTTTGTATACCTGTTATTAGAATTTATATAACAAAAAACCATCATTATGTTTTCAAATATAAAAGATTAGCAATAATTGAAAAATTTATACTAGAAAATATTTTAATAAATATTGAAAATACAAAGTATCTTTTATTTTCATTTAATTAATTTGAAATATATAATCTGATAGGTACGTGCGAGGAGAAATACAATTCACTTGAACTGCAATATAACCAATGTACAATAATTTGAGCTTTAACTAAACTTATCACATTCTAAATACATATATACACAGATCCACACGTACCTATATATTTTCTATCTTGTATTATAAATTTAATTTTTTTGAACAAATATATTCCTTTAACTTTTTAATTAGTATTGTAATTTTTTAAATTATATTAATTTCACTATATTTTATCGCGACAATGTCAAAGCATTTATAGTTCGAGGTAGCTACTACGTATTTTGTAAGGAATATCAAAATCGCTATTGTAGCATCTGTATTCTGAAGTACGTTTTTATTTGGAGTGTAGATACCCTAAACAATTCCACTCCAGAAAGCGAATGACATAGCACCTACCGGCTAAAATGCACCTCTCCGTTTATGCCGTTATAGCAGTTTCGACTCTTAAAAATCTCAAAAAGAAAACAACCGACATTCGAGACTTATCTGAAGCTCGCTGCGTGAGACCCTTCTATAACTCCCTGCGAGTTTCCTTGGACTCTTCTCGGCAAGGGTCCACCCTCCAATAGCAATAAAGACGAGCCATTACAACCAAAATTAGAGGGTTTGATCCCAGTCGAGTGTTCGCACACGAAAAAACGGAAAAATTCCTTTTTATCCACGAACATTTTAAGCACTCCTTAGTGTGCACAGTGAGAGCCTTTAAAAGGCCAGGTGGGCCAAACAAATTTTTTTACCGAATTCACGACAGACGCGTAATAAACTGGGCTAGTTGTGTCGCGGGCCAAGCCTTCTGCAATTCTCAAGTTTGTTCCGACATTATTGAATCCATCGCGCCTATAATACATGAAAAGGAAAACGCACCTCGACATTCCTATAGCTGCGTCGCAGCTTCATTTTGTCGTCCCGAATTCAATGAATCCTCTCCATACGCGGACGAGCTAATTTTATTTCGGTGTGTGCGCGCAATGGTACTTTTTAAATTCTTCACGTACTCATGAAAACTCGTGACGAACTCTGGCGCGATTGTTCCTGGCACTTCTCGCGTGGAGAAGTTTTTGAGAGCCGAGCAGAACTTTACTAGCGTGCTATTTTCTCCGAATCAGACGTTATTTTTCGTCTTTCTTCCTTTCTATCTCATTGGCGGATTCAAAGGTACAGAAAGTCGTAATTTACGACAAATAATAAATGACAATATACTACCTAACGGAAATTAAGAATAATGATATTTTTCACAAATTTTTAATTATTGACAATGTTATCGCACGCTTATTTATTTGTTGTAAGACTTTAGATTTGTGATAAATTTTTTCGATCCCCGTCGTTTAAAATGTAAAATTGCTAGGCGGTGATCTCTTTTTTAATTATTTTTTTTTGCAATGGACAATCTATGTATACAACTTAAATTATTTCAGTTATAGCATCTAAATTTAAAGAACAATATAACTTTACGATCAAAGAACGATCTTGGTTTCTCTACATAAAAATGGCTTGAAATTTAAGTAATTTAATTCCTAACAACAATATATATAAATCTATGCAAGAATTCAAGTATATCTTCGGTTGTATCATGGTATCACACACACAATACTTAAAAAATAAAAATTCGCCACGGTTTAATAATTGCATTAAATAATTTTAATTATTTCCATGATTAATATAATTCTACGATTAAAAGATGTCATTATTAAGTTCTAAAGATTCTTTTAGCAAAGACATCTTTTATGTTATATTTATTCCCAACCGTAAAAAGAAATATATAATTGACAATTTCAACGAGGCCCTGTACCGCGACTTTTTTAATTATCACAAGAAAAGACTCATTCGTCTCTCCAGAGTGCCGCGAGGGTGAAGAAATCAGGAATTTCGAGCATGATTTTGGAGAGTCACCGCGGAGAAATTCATTCGACCGCATTTGTTCCCCATGCGTGGAAAACTTTTGTGGGCGTTATTTCGGAAAACGATTAATCTGTACGGCGCCACGAGCGTGAAATGAAGAATCCCGCGGCCGGGATGTGTATCAGGTACCGATTTTCAACCCGCGGGGTAAATAAGGAGATTTCAATTCCGAAATGCTAGTATACATATAGGGAGATCAAAGGAAACCGACCCGTGGCCGCCCCGTCGTCTCTCGCAATTTTAAGGCCCCTTTCGGACACCTTCGACTTCTATTTTCCGGATGGTCCACCTCTCGCTCCACCGAAACACAGTCAGCCACCCTTCCACACGCTCGAAAATATCCCGAAACACTCTGGCCCTTAACATACAGCACGGTTTACACGAAGGGACGATAAACGCGGTCGTTCCGTCAATTGCGGGGGTGGAGGTGTCTTCTTTATTTACTTCTGTCGAACTGTTGTTTTTCTTTTGATCTCGAGTAATGCTTCGGTTATTTGAATGCAACAGCGATTTTGCAGCAATTATTGGTATCACGATGGATGAATAGAGTGACTTAAAACCGAGAGAAAACTTTTAATCAAATAAAAATTATGAACTGGGAATCATTGCAGATCCAGTGTATAGCAAAAATCGGCTGGCTATAAGTTCTATACAAGTGAAAATTCGACGATATCAAAAATTTCTCGTATAATTTATGTGCATGAATTATATTCAAAGACGCTAGAACAAAATACAGACAAAGATGGCAAATAGTTTTCGGGGAAGAAGCGCGCGATTCAAATGTTGATTCGCTCTCCTAGCCACCGCGGCACGAATCGCACGGTCTTATCGCTCGCCACCGAACTGGTCCAGAGCAGCGGATTATCCTCGGCTTTGCGGAAGTTTCGCATTAAAGGAAACGGAACTCTCAATTCCCGACGCAGCCGGTCATGCACTCGCGCGATGCCGAGCACGCGTGACGACGACACGAAGACCACGGAGAAGGAACGAGGAGCGCGGTAATTTTCCCGGCAATATTAGGCATGTGCGAGGGAGCGCGATTACAAAATAAGCGGGTTCTTTTGTGGTAATTAGCGGATCAAGGCCGGCCTCGGAACGAATTCGGGAGAGTGACGTTATGGCTGCACCTCCGGGAT
This sequence comes from Vollenhovia emeryi, assembly GCF_000949405.1. Taxonomy (NCBI): domain Eukaryota; kingdom Metazoa; phylum Arthropoda; class Insecta; order Hymenoptera; family Formicidae; genus Vollenhovia; species Vollenhovia emeryi. Next base: position 1,040,637 of record NW_011967235.1, on the reverse strand, counting down.
AGCGCGCGCGCGCGCGCGGTATTATACATCACACAAAGTAGACCGACCGGGGCAGTGGCGTAGTCGCCGCCGTCGATGGCGGCACGAAAGCTCGGACACGCTCGTTTACCGTGCCGCGCGCGTACGTAAGACCGGCAACAATAAGAGGATGCCGCGCTTAGAGCTGCAACACCAGCTACGAGCGTGGCACGCGATGATCTACTTACCATTTTATGATTACAGAAATTATCTCACTCTCGAGATATATTCGCGCAGCGCGCACGACACCACGGCAGGCAGTGAGTCGACTTGTGAATTTGTAATTAAATTTCTTTAATAAATATACGTGGCACCGAACGCGATTCCGTGTCCACCGTTAATTCTGTACGAGTGTTACGTGCGGTCATTTTCAAGTTAGAACTGGATGATAATATAGAGAAAAAGAAATTTTTCATATAATTGTGACAAAACTTCTTCTTGATCCAACTGGCAATATAATTAATTAAATGTTACATTTGGTACGACATTTCGACCCAAGTATTAGGTCCTTATCAAGTAACCGAGCTACAAACCAACGTGTCACAATTTTTTAAGGTGGTAAGAAATTACAAATTACAAGAGATATACTGATACTTTGGTCGAAACGTCGTACCAATTGTAACATTTAATTAATTATATTGCCAGTTGGATTAACAAGAAGTTTTATTTCAATTTTATTCGTCACTGGTGACTTTAAGTATACTCCTCTACTGGTTTTTTAATATAATTTCTACCGTAAGCAATTAATCGAACAATGTAACTAAATCGTATCCTATGCTTCAATTGTAATGATTCAAAACAACTTTTTAGCGAAATAAAGAGATGCTGCGATATGTCGGGGTTTGTTATACAGTCATAGAATGTAGGCAAAGAGCGATGCGTAATTACTCTAGATACATCGCTCTCTTAGACATGTCTCGGTTTATGCCGCGTGAAAAACAAGTTTTATCCGGAGGACTGCGTAATGAGCAGAGGGGCGCATTCCTGGCATAATGTTCCGCGGACGCGAGCGCAAAGTGGCTTCGAGCTCGCCCGGTCTCGCGATTTGCCAATTGTCCAACGTTCGTTCTCTCTTTCCCTTATTCTCTCCGCGGCCCCCCCTTCTACGCATGCGGCCCTTTTATCTGTCGGAATATTCACTGGATTAAGGTAATTGTACGCGAGCCCGCGCGGCTGCGTGGGTGTACGCGCGTTTTACGCTTGGCACGCGTGTAAAGGCGTGAGAGCGATCGGAGACGACACGCGGAACGCCGTTCTTACATAATCTCTCAATTTCGTCCCAAATTGGCGAAGAGCGCGAATACAACGTCCTTATTAACTTGTATCTAATTTTACAGAAAAAAAAACGAAATCCAGTAAGTCGCGGCGAGATGAATGCGCTATGTCATTCGAATGAAAACGATAAATCTAACGGTCCAGTTGTACAAACTGCAACTTGGGATATGTTTCAATCATGAAATTAATATTTATGCAGGAGTGAAACGTTTTAATAAGATATCAGCTGAAAAGTTGCAGCGAAACTCAAAATTTAGTGCGATGTAAAGAAATTATAGTTGGCTAAACAAATATTCTACACGAAAGATGGCGCGAATATTTTAGAACGCGTTGCAGAAATAAATCAGAGACAATGTAGGACACCGGTATTTGGCGATGGGATGTATTGTTTCGTTGGTGGTAACAGAACCAAAGCGGTAGTAACAGCGACGACCTGAGGGGTCGAGGTCTGCGCCGGCGGTGTTGAGTTTCACAGCGATATCAAGCGTAATATAGCACGCGCCTCAATTCAATCCAGCTGCCAGCCACTGTCACAGTTAACGAGTTGCACTTTAATGGCCGGAAGGATTAATTTCAACGTCAAAGCGCGTTCCGCGATCGTTATCGAAAATCAGGTGCCAACGGGGAATATCGAACGTACATCGAGAGAAATCCAGAATTCTGTCGATTGTTGAAGCTTATCTCGATCTAAATACGAGATAAATTTTCTTTTCTCGCGGATATCCAGTCAATGTTTAAAAAGGAAATTACGAAGGAATTAAATTTTAAACGGTCCGGAAAAATAAAAATTTCAAATACGATTACAACGGAAATTACAGAAGTTACAGAAATTACTCGAATGATAACGTTATAATACTCATAAAATTTGTAAAACGCGCGTGAACGCGTTGGCGGCCGAGGTATTTTTGCATGGCAACAATTGAAGGCATTACGAGCGTGCACAACGGATGCGCGCCTCACGATCGACTACAAAGTGACGTTAATTAAACGACGGGGCGTTATTGAAGCAACCCCTCACCGGGCCTTCTCGCCGTTCTTGCCGGTCATGGTAACGAGGTTCGTGGAAAAAAATGGTAAGTGGCGTTGGAGGAATGGCACACGGTCGCGTGCGTGTACGACTTATTCGTAGGAAGGGAAGAGAGGAAAGACTTCGTTGTGTTACACGAGTTGTCTGATAATACTGACCAGTGACGGATTCGTTAGACTAGACGGTCATTTCTGGCGCCCCGGTCGCCAAATCATCCGTGAATCGTCCCGTTTATTTGCAACTCCTCGTTTCGTATGCGTTTCTAATTATTGCTAGGTGCAAATTTCAGCGAGCTGCGTACGCTGATACGTCAAACGAGCGCGAGATTATAAATCATTCCGCGTTTGGGGTCTCTCGTACCCTACATCCATCACTGATATACGGATAGTCGCGGCCGACGAAGGAATCATACGCGAAGTGTTACGCAGTTGCGTGGCACGAGAGTATACGCACCGCAGCGTGCGGTGAACATCAAAGAGGCGTCGTCTAGTTGAGCCACTTAAAGTCCTCGAGTTTCCACATTAGCGAGGCAAAAGCACGGTCGGAGGAGGAGAACCGGGCCGCATATCTTCGCAGAGGAACGAAGTTCAACGCGCAAGAGGCTCTCTCTTCCCTCTCGCTCTTGCTCTCTCGGCGTGATAATATAACGCGATCGATGTTCACCGAGCCCCGTAAAGGGACCGATTTCTTATTTTAATTTCGCTTTACGAGACCGCGCCGTGGCAGAGAGCCGCGTAAATGAAATAATCGTTTTCTGGTATGAGTCGCTTTGCAGTTGGGCCTTTATTGCAACGAGTTATCCAACGAGCTAAATTATTACGTATTGTAAAGGATATGGCACGGCTTAAGATATGGCAATAAATGTGATACACACGGCAGAGATAAATTTAATTAACTTTTAAACACATGACCCTTTTAATGTTGTTGCAAGTGCAAAAGCGGACTTTTTTTCTGTCGTCTTGCATGCTGCATAAAAATATTTAAAAAATATACAAGTTCAATATTTTAGGAACAAGACAACGATCACATTTTGATTTAGAAAACGGAGAGAAGATATGACTGAATCCTTAACAACAAATGTAAATGTAAGACAAAATATGAGATGACTACGTCGATTTTTTATCTTTGAATAAAAGGATCACTAGTCACAAATCGCTTCGTGAAATGAGAGTCGGTGCAGAACAAAACGAGCATATGGATGATCCTTAAGCTTCGCGTGCCGTGCCAGCATTAAGCGGGAGATATAAAGCGCGCTTGTCGAGATATGAACGATTCCCGGCGATCGCTAACGCTCTGAGTAAAATAATAATCAGATTTTTTAAGCTCGCCACGAATGGCGCCAGCGAAGTTGCACTAACAGTCGTCTGTCCGGAACGATCCGGCCCCACAAGTCACCGCGTCACATTGCGATAATTATTTTACACGTCGTGCCCCAAGAGCGAAAAATGTGTGTATATTAATTTGAAATAAGATTAATTTCATATACATAAGTTTGGAAACGATAATTGTTGAATGCGTACGATTCTTAGCACTTTTAGCACAACAAAAATACATGCCTCAGTGGTGCGAACTGATGAGACGCCCGTCTAGAGTGTAGGGAAGGTTCAAACCCTGGCCGAGATATTTTCGCAATAAATTTTCTGTCTTATTAAAAATGCCAGATCCGGTCATGAAAATACTGAAGTTAAAAATAGATTTTATTACTAAATCAGTGGGAACTAAATATGCCGTGAAAATTGTGACCGTTCCGCACTCGCCAGTGTCATCGGACGAAAATCGTGGAACGCAAACGAAAGCGCAAATCTATCATCCCGACCATTTGTCACGGATCGTAATTTTATGCAAATATTGATTTTCCCGAAAAAAAGGCGAAAAAAGAGCAAATGGGCTCTTTATTCGACGCATCTACATATCGAGCACAAAGCATAGCTGGTCGCCGGTCATTTTCTATACTTTTTTTTCCGCCTTTTCTTCGTCCCCTACGCGCACGCCCTTTCTTTCACTATCTCTCTCACTCGCACGTCCGTTTCCCGGTTATCTCTCTCCGGGCTTTACGGGCTGACAGTTGGCCGGGCCACATTTGGCCTGTAATTTCCAAAATGTCGAATAAGATAATGCACCGGGCGCGCATTCGAGGGCCCTCCCCCCGATCTCACGAAATCAAAGTTGCGTAGGGCTGCACGCCTATTTCGCTCCACTTTTCTTATCGGCCTTTTTCCCTTATCGCGATAACGCCACGCAGTAGCGATCCTGTTCTTTCATCCATTCGTTCCTCATCGATTTCGCTTGATTAAAACGTAAGGACGTGACAAATGTAATTACTCGGTGCCTTATCGGGACCATCCCGCGCCTCGGTTTTTCACCTTACAACGGAAACGCATCAACTGACGGATACCTCATAGGGAAGCTCGGAACGTGATCTTTCTCTCTGGTACTTCTTGCGGTGACTACAAAATCGGGGAATAATTGCACGGAGAAAAACATTGTAATAACCAGTTTTTGTCCCTTAGCATGCGATGCTAGTTGGATCAAAGAGAAAATCGAGGGACGATGAGCCGCGCGCGAAAAACATGTTTCGTTATCCCGCCATATTTAGAAATCGTGATACAATTGCATTTACATCGAGGAAATAATTTCCAAGAAATAAAAAACAAACGGTACTTCACATTGTTTAGCTCAAGAGGGTAACCACTAGCTAAAATGTTGTCCCACCGATTACACGATTTCATTTGATTTCATACGATTTTAACTGATTACAAATAATCTCATCTAATTGCAAATCATTTTCTTATATGCACGTTTAAAATTATGTAACGTTGTTAAACCTCAAAGAGCTGTTAGATTTCCTCCAAATATATTTTTCTTATTTTACTAAGAAGTATTTGCTTGTAGAGGTAATTTCAGTTAATATTGTACAATAGTATTCGGTCATGGTTTTCCTTGCTTCCCACTTTTCCCACTAGTCCAACCGTGGTCTTAACGAAAAGTAATTTTGTATTTGTATTCACTGCTTATTGTTTCAAATTTACGCGCAAAGGTGTATCAACGTATCAACTCGTTGTTTTAACAGCAACTACTTCAGTCTTATTATGAAAAGAATACGCGCTTATAGGTGTGAACTATGATATACATGGTGTTCCAGGAGGAAAGGTCAATATTCTGGGAGGTGATAGTATCGGTCATTTTAAGCAAAAATATTCATATGAATATATGTCCCATTCCCATGAATATTGATATGTCACCTCCCAGAACATTGACCTTTCCTCCTGGAACGCCCTGTATATTTGGACGTTCACTAAAAGAAGTAAATTTTTTTGGAAAATGTTCAAATTAACTGTGTATTGTCTAAGAAGTGAAGAAACTTGAAAATTAAGACAAAACGATTACACGGGGATTTCGTAAGGATTTCGTAATGATTTCGAAGACTGTCCCACGATTACGTGAAGTGGTTACCCCCTTGATTTAGCTAAAATTGTATCTGGATATTTACTTCCTACTTCGTACGAGTAACGATTCGAAATAAATTTATATACAAGTTAAAGCTTCCGTCCCCCAGCAGTAATAGCCGCATACTCGAACGGTAAATGCGCCATGCATATCGTGAGTATAATGCACAGGCACGATCACATTCCTGCACTCCTATGAATGTCAAATGAGGGTACGCACCGCTGGCCTGCGCCCAGTGGTGTATCTAGGTAGCGAAGCGTGCGATACCCGGACTCTTCGACTATCTGAATACAATGCGCCGCCCAGGTGTAATGCATTCCTTAATAGCATTGCGACTCCGCGACCTCCGCTCAAACGAACCTCCCTCGAACGCCACGAGTATGCACGCGAACGCGCGCACCGACAGCACGGGCTAAATGTTGTTTTATTGGATGATTAGCTGAGGAGATGCGTGGGCATGCGGCGATGCGTGCTTCGCGTAAAGCTAGCGCCACACTATTCGTAATGCACGATTCATGATTCGTATATTCGTGAATAGTGTGGGGGAAAAATTCGTCGATTCGCCGTGCGCGATTCGCCATTCGCAGTGATTCGCTAGCCGAGCGGTTTTTTGACTAATATTGAAGCTTGATTAATTGTAGACTTATGATACAAGTCCTGCGATAGCAGGTAAAGATTAAAACTTGCCCAAGTTAACACGAACGAGACGACAAACAACAAATAACGAATGATAAACTGCGAATCACGAATAGTGTGGCAAGTAATAACGAATGTCCAACGAATTTCTGCGATTCACGAATCGCGAATCGCGCATTACGAATTGCGCATAGTGTAGCGCTAGCTTAAGACACAGAAGCTGTACATAATGAGGAGAATAACGCGAAGGGTCGTCGATCGACACGAGAATTAGGGCTATTGTACACAAAATTGCATAACATAAGAACGTTTAGACTAACGAATATGTTATGTAAATCATCACGACGATTCAATGCTCGATGCTCATTGGTTTAGACGATTCTTATGCTATGCATATGTAGCAATGCAATTTTGTGCGCGACAAGTCTTACTCTCTGCGGGGCGTTCGAGTGTTTTCAAATACTTTGCTCAAATTGTAATTATACCTTGATCGAGGGAAAAAGTATCTCTTTCGAGTCATTCGCTAATAATTGCAACAGTAAATACGATTGATATGCTTTAAACTCGACATGACAACCGCAATCACACGATATTTAATTGATCGTATCTTTTCCGTGCGACGGTACTTAAATTATTGTTGAAAGTGGCCCTGAGCGCTGTTTTAAATTTTCAGATGACTTTATGATCCTTGTCCCGCAGCATGATTAATATCTAAATTTAAAAAAAAAAAGCTAATCGCCCGTGGCATTTGCTGACTCCGACGGTGACGGTGGAGGTAACTGTCGGCCGTGTCTAGAGGGGTTGTTGGCAAGGAGGGTGGCAAACTTTTGGCCATAAAGAGTCGTCTGTCAATTCATCTTTCCTATATATATTTCACGTCAAAATATTGCAATAAATCATCGTTGCAGCTACGAATAAGGAAAGAGAGACGACAGGGGAGAAGAGTTGGAGAGCGGGGGGAGAGAGAAAGAGAGAGTGAACGGAAGTCTCGATCCACGTTAAGTTAAGAGACTGATGATTGCACGAGTGTCGACGTCTTTCATAAGGAGCAATATTAATCTTCGCGTTATTAACAAGATGAGAAATGAAACGGGATGTTTATGCAGGCAAGGTATGTTGTGATATTTGTACCGTTGTGAAAAGAGTCGTCGCAAAAACTTCGTAGATAAGCGAACGGCTCTGTGTATTAGCCTAACGTCCTTTTTATTTGCCGCTTCTCACTGAATATTGCTCTACATTATACCCCTACTAGGGACGATTAACTTCTATCGCTTTCTTTTCTACACTGACAGAAAAAATGGTTGCAGTTGCCACAATCTCACTATAATTTATAGTCAATTTAGGAGCCAACATTTTTATAATTCTTCCAACTACGTAAGTTATGGTTGACCTAACAATTCCGAACAACTTCACTTTTCTTTACCATGTGACTAGTAAGGCGGATGATAGAAATGTAGTTAAATTTACTATTATTGTGATTGTATTTACTGTATAAAAATAATTAACTAATTCACTAATCATTTCCTGGATATTTTAACAGAATAATAGTTAAAAGCTTATATTTTATAGTAAGTTTTTTAAATAGTTGACATCGCTGTGTCTATGTAGTTGCTATTACTAATATTATAGTAATAATTACTATAAAAATAATATTCCTGACTATAATTGTTTTACTACGCAATTATAGTTTCAAATACTACATATTTTTCTATCAGTGTATATTATATTTTTTTTATGACACGGTTTATCCGTTGAAATCCCGATTCAACGGTTTTTCGTTCCTTTTGTACAATCGACATTGTCGTGAGAGCATTCGTACGGTTTCATCGAGACGTATAATTATCTCAGCAGCGAACTTCAGTCCCCTCTACACTCCGTGAATGATTACTAGAGTTTACACGAGAATTGCGAGTTGCTACGCGTAAGAGGCAAATACACGAAAATGTATATCTATTGACGAAACACGGAACAGAGTTGAAAGAACAAGAGCGAAGATGAGACGTGGAACTAGCGAAATAGCCATTTAACGATCGGATCAGTGGTCAAAATTGATGGGCGATTAGCCCCTTCAATCGGTATCTAGTACAATCGATTTTCGCAAGAATGAAAAACCGAACAAAGAAACGTCGGAAGAAAAGGACGGAAAAAGAAATTTGTTATATTCAGAAAATCTGTCACGGTTTTTAGAGAGAGGAAAGAAGACGTGCGCGACAGCGATAAAATGTAATAAATAAAATTAGAAATGGAGTCAGGTGAAATTTACAAGAAACAAAAAGTGCGAGGGCAGGAATGTACGGGGGAAATGTACATATATTTAACGACGCGAGGGCAAAGTACTAAATTTCGAGCTTAAAACGGCAGAGCAGCACTCGCGGCATCGGAGAGAATCGACATTGAGATGGAAGTTGCCAGTGGGGAGGAGACGCGGGAGCGGAGCAGGAGGACGAGGAGCAGGGGGCTATTAGCTGGCAGATTAGCAGTTAAAATTGAAATTTGCACGGACAGTTCGATGCGCGGCGGCGCGGCCGAGTCTGAAGAGGCCGAGAAGAGGGTGAGCCTCAAAGTGTTCGGCCCCGAAGATTGGAGAACGAAATCTGCCACGCATCGAGTTCGACGAGCGCTCACTCCTCGTCTGCTCCGCTCGTCCTCGGGGATTCTCTCTCCCTCCACGTTTACCCAGTATCTCATTCCCGCTTTGTCTCGCCCTCTGCCCGTCTCTCTCCCACTCGTTTTCTTACTCTATTTCTGCAGGCAGGTATAAAATGAGCTACAGTTACGAGGTCCATATAGCTCGCGAGGGAGAGAGACCAGAAGCGTATTTACGAAACCGAGCCTCGTGTTTGTCATATTTTCCCTACTTGCTAATCACGCGTCACTTCGGCGTACGTTCGTACGTGTAATCGTGAAACCAAATAAAATAGTCCACTCTATTTTCATACGACTTGATTATAAAATACAACAGAATTGTGTTATCACGAAGATAAAAGTGTAACACTGCCGGGTTGTACATGTGAGAAATAAATTATGACCATTTGAAACAAAACTGCGTACGTTTCTTTATCCTTAATTCTAAGGGGGGGAAAAAAATTAATAATAATCGTCGTGGAGACGAGGCCGAGGAAATTGCCGCGATCGTAAAACCGAACGTGGCGTCTCATATAACGACGAGAGCGAACGACCGTTTATCTTCGGCTAACACCACGAATTTGCAAGTTATGCACCGGTGGGATTTTATTAGCCCGGCGGCACGCCGTCGCACTTTCCTCCCTACGGACCGTGACTAAACGGGACTAACGCGTTACTCGGTAGTCGATCGTGCAACGAGTTAGCCATCGTTCTTTATTATCCCGCGATGCGCCGGCTGTAATTGCGAGCGGGGCACCTCGAAAATCCATCCGACGGATGCGCGCGCGTACGCGGTCCGCGCGGCCCCACGGTATCTCTGCCATCGGCGCGGCCGCGCTTTTTTCTTCGCGAGCGTGACGAAAGAAGCTAACGCGAATCGGGTATCGGTATTTGGAAGCCGATCGGGACCGGTGTGAAACGACTCCGCCACCGTTTCTCATTCCGGAATTAATTGCAGATACCCTGGAAATAATGCGAACGCCCTTACGGATCGCCCGCGCCCGCGCCAAGATAGATTCCCCCGTCGTGAAAATGAACGCGGCGCGAGATCCTTCCAAGTGTTACGTCCTCAGCTCGCGCGCGCTCGAGAATCCTATGCATACGCATCAAGAGGAAGTGATGACGAATTAATACGGCGGCGGCGGCGGTGGCGGCGACAATAAAGATGGGAAAAATTTTCGCGAAAAGCCGCCGACATGATTTATAATGATATTGTCGGTATTGTTCTTCAAGCAGCCTGCGCTTTTCGCGTTATTCATAGGCGGCATGAGACTCGTTTACGGCTTTACGGTTAGCCGCGCGGGATTCAAGCGCCTTGCATTACCATAATATGAACCATTACGATGGACCAGCTGGCCGGACGATGCGTTTCGCACGACGAGCGGGAGAAGGGCGGGGAGGAGGGACACGTTGAGAAGAGGCGGCGAGGAAGGAGAGGGCGAAAAGGGTGTTGCTACGATATTTTTTCAGCGGGTAATTAGGTGCGCTGCATAAGAAATGGTATTTTAATGAATCGTAAAGCCACCGGTTTTGCGACATTACCGCGCCGCGCCGCCCGTAATCTTTTGCTACCTGTAGATTATACGGCCGTTAAAAGTGCATCGAATAGCGGTTATAAATTTGACAATCGAAGCGCGCCCCTCTGAAATTCGCCGATACGAGATCGCCCGCCTCTTCGGGCGCCGCGCCGGTATACTTAATAAACACCGAATCGTAATCTACGATTTAACGAAGCTCTCGAGTTACATTTTGCAGCCTTCTACAATTCAATTAATTTGCTTCTCGTCTCCAAACGGAGACCCTTGGAGCCTGAGCTGAAAGATTGTCGTAACTGTTTACGATTCCGTCGTAAGACGTAAGTCAGTGTCGGAAGTCGATGTCGCCTCGCGGTGCAATGGATGCGACGTACGTCTAATACGGCAATTCTTTGCGCGTTGACTTTCGACACCGACTTGAGTCTTACGACGGAATCGTAAACTGTTACGACGATCTTTCTGCTCAAGCCCTTATTCTCGTCGACATTTGGAAAAATTAAAAAGCTTCCAAAATTTCGGTATCTTTGTCTTTCCCTCCCCGCTAATAATTTTGCACGTCTACTCTATCTCGTCTTCTCCTAGTCGGTGCTACAAAGCGGGACGATCGCGCGACCGGAGCGTCGTCGACGCTCCGCTCTTCCCTCGTCATTGTCCGATTGCGTCACGGTCGCGCACGTGCCCGGAGCAGTTCTCGGGGCTCCGGCGCGGAGTCTATGGGAAATAAAAATGGTAAACCCAACGCGCCGTCGGAAGCTGCTTTCATCCGACTCATTCCGGATTACGAAGACCCGTGAAACGCATCCGCTACTCGCGCTATGCGTGACTGTGCGAGGACGACGCGCTCGCTGCGGTCGCACGCACACACGCGCGAGCCTCGCGATAACCGGCGATAATCGACCGATTTTTACCGCCGAGTCTACGGCGTTGATTTCTATCGTTATCGGCGAGGCATTCGAGATCCGAAGGGACCGTCATATAAATCGCGACCATGGATAATAACTTGAATTTTTTACCGCGCGAGCCGCTACTTTGTATTCGCGAGATGAATGGAGCTGAGCGGCGGATTGTTAAAGGCGATTCTCGGGAGGAATGCGGCAATGTTTTCGATCGTGCCGCGGCGAGTGGAAACGGCGAGTGGAACGAATGCAGCCTCGAACTCTCCTCAAACCTACGGCGGAATCGACTGAAGAAGCGGGTGTGTCGAAACGCGTTACAGGGAATTCTACCACCAACGAAGATATATAATTCGAATTAAAATAAAAGGCAATTTGAGACTCACCGGTACGGCGCGCAGCAGCGGAGTTGTAGAATTACGTTTATCTGCAAAACACAAATATAAATCAATTATTAACAGCGTGCGAGATAATTTCCAAGTTATTACGTTCTTTTTATCTCGAATTGTCACGTGCTACAATCTGTGCTGTCTCTTTTACGGAAAAATCTCATACGAGAATTACGTAGTTTTCAAAAAGAATAATTTCTTGGAAGAATAGATGAGTAAGAAATTTTATTTCCGACTATTTGAATAACTTAAATAGCTGTACGTTCCAAGCGTTTTTCAATTGTTTACATATTCATAAATAGCCAGCGTTACAAATATTTTGTTAAACTTTTTCTTGTGAGTTACCGTAAAGCCCGTATCAGACTACGGATTGAGACTGAGATTAGATTAAAATTTGACCAATTAGAGTAAAAGTCGCTAAACTTGAGATTAGTAAACTTTACTCCGATTGGTCAAACTTCAATCTAATCTCAATCTCAATCTGTAGTCTGATACGGATGTAAAGATCGTCAAAATTCTGGTAAACTGGCCAAGGATATCTTACACAGGAAACAAGAATATTCTACTTTTGAAAATATAAGTTTTAACGTAAAAATCTTGAAATGAGATTATATTAAAGAAAGAAAATCTTATTTGAATGAAGCAATTTTATATAATACAATCAAGAAAAATATATGCTTGTTATTTCAGAATAATTTTCTCGAATGGAAAGGAAACAATATTGGATAGAAAATAATGTATTTTTAAATCAAAGATTATAATAAATAAACTGGTTTTGTTGTCAAAATAATTATATGTATTCTTGAAGTGACAATCATAGTATTTAAATAAGATTGAATAATATTGTTGGAATGTAAAATAATTAAATGCTTTTAAGAAGATTATAGATTGTTGCGTATATACAAAACAATGAATGCATTAATTTCAGTATATAAGAGTTGATCTAACGCGTTTTTTTTGTGTACGTACACTAGAAATCACTGATGCCTTCCCATATAAATTTAGGCACATGTACATTTTCCATGTATGTATATGCAAAATGTATGTGTTGACAGACGCACAAATTCATGTGGGGAGGCATCAGTGATTCCTAATGTACATTATATTACAAAACTGGAATGCGACGAGATTGATACCGCGATAAACGAATATAATTCGGTTAAATAAATTACTCACGCCTCGTTGCTCCGCCGTCGCCCGATGCCTCCCAGACCTCGTCCTCCTCTCGGAATCCTCGTCGGCGCGTAACCATGTTCCTCGATACGCGCAACGCGACACGACACCCGCGATAATCCGGTTAATTACATCGCGCGACACTTTGCACGGCACTCCCGGCGTTAATCGCGCGTTTTGGCGACACTACGTTGTAGGATCTGTAAAATACATATTCAAATTACAGCCGCTCGTAGAACGAAACTCCAACATCAATTAATTATAACTTTTGAGACAATTAGATAAATGGAAATTTAATTCGCATATATGCGATTCAAATAATTACAAATTTTCACGCATCTCAAAATTATTTTTACGTCCATAAATACCACCAATATTCCAGCTTGTGTTCGCAAAATAAAATGTAAAACTAGTTCACCAGTGCACCAATAGAAAACAAGCCTATTGATTAAAAGCCGAATACAACTGTCTCTAGAATAAACGATCAATGTGTCGCCTCGTAATAAATAAACAACAGATAATTACCATTGACATAGAAGATAGACCCAGTATACGTGTTCCCAACGTGTCACGAACATAACGGACAGAGAGGCAAAATAGAGTGGCCGCAGGGGGCATGAGAGGGAGCGGGAGACAAAATATTGTCTTGCGCAAGACAATATTTTGTCTCTCGCTCCCTCTCATGCCCCCTGCGGCCACTCTATTTTGCCTCTCTGTCCGTTATGCTGGGTCTGTCTTCTATGTCTATGATAATTACTTACACCTTGGTGGCTCCGTCGTTGCCCGACGCCTCCCAAGCCGCCTCCTACTCCCAGAATCCTTCGGCAGACACAACGCGACGCGGCATCCGCGGTCAATTACGTCGCTCGCGCGCTAATAGTCGAAATACGACGACGCGTAGCGTTCCCGTTTCGCCCGGCACTCCCGGAGCTAATCGCACTACGACGGAAACGTATACGTTCAAGTCGCACGAGGCGACGACCCGCTCGAGCGACGCTCGCGTTGCCTCGCGGCCCAGCGCAATATGGCGAATATCGTGGATTCTAATTCGCGCCAACTTCACTCGCCGCGGCTCGACCGAGCCCATATTCGGAAATATAAGCTAGGTTATGCGTATCTACCCCGCCCCCGCTCGCGCTACCCCGTCAATTACGGATTCTCGCGAATAGCCGGCGTATGTGCGCTGAATCTGCGCTGCGCGATTGAAAATATTGAGATACCTCGTGTATTACAGCCGCGCTCGATCTCACACACTCGATTCCTCCTCCGCGGCGGAGCCGCCGCGTGCAAATCTCCCCTCACAGTGGCCGTTAGGTTTTCAATTTGCTCGACGCGGTCGTCCGCAACCGAATCTTCAACGACACTCGCGCGTTTTGTCACACGCGACGGAAGAGCACACGGGATCCACTCGACGCACTCACGACACACCGACACGCAATTAGCATGACGGTCGACTCGCCGAGATTCCGCGCCAACTTCACGGCGAGGCTCGACCGAACGAACCGTACAGCCGCGTTCGGAAACTCACCCGAGAGCCGCGTGTCGTTTTATCCTTAGGCCCGCTTGCACCGTCACGTAATTTTAATTGCAGCTTAATTTACTCTTCGTCTCTTTCGAACCGTTTCCCCTAGAAAGAGACAAAGAGTGAATTAAAAGGCTAAAGCTAAGCGACGTTGGTGCAACCAGGCCTTATTTAATATTCGGTGAGCAACGAGGATAAAAATGATCCACTGGGGCACGCGGGTGATGTTTCCGAACGCAGCCCTGATGTAAACGGTTTTCCGCCCGCTCCGTTCCGCTCGCACGATCCATTTCGATCGAAGGTGCGCTATTAGCGCGAAAAGCGTCTTCTATCCTTCTCCGACATACGACCAGCAACGAAGATAGACCGATACTTTCAGCGCTAATAGCGGCTCCGCGAACGCAGCCCGAGTGTATCCCGCTGATTATCATTTTTACAGATATCCGATTTACGCCGCGCTGAATTTACGCCGCGCGATCGAGAGGATTATCAAGGCACGGCGTTAAACGTAACTGTGTGTTCGACGTTTCTACGCGTCGCGGGCCCTGCTCGTCTGCGAAGGCGATTCACCCCGTACGCGCGACGTTCTTTTATTACCAACCGAGAAACTTCAATTTGACCAATTAGAGTAAAAGTTACTAAGCTTGAGATTAGTGAACTTTACTGTGATTGGTCAAATTTCAATCTAATCCCAATCTCAATCCGTAGTCTGATACGGGCTTAACGCAAGTCGATCGAGGGGCTCATTAAAACGCGACAAATTGCTCGGAGAGACAGTCGATATTCGTAAGACACTCAATGCAAAAATGCCGAAGAATATCCGCGTTGTCCTCGATTAGGCCGAGCTTTGCAAAGGTGTTTAATAGCTTACAAACCTCACGACGAAACGTTAATTTCTGTCCCTGTCTCTCATCGCCTCGGCTTTTGTTGCAAATGGATCGCGCGAGATATTGCTTTCCACAAGTATCATGTGCGCGTGGGGGAATTGAGCGGACGGACAAACGTTAATTGCAATAATCTCAGAGAGCGACCTCGTAATATTCGCAGCGATCGTTCGTCAATGCGTAGCGCGACACGCGGAGCTGCTCGCGTCGCTGCCGGCCCGGTCGAGCGTCGCCGTGCGAATGACGAGGCAGCGTGACCTTTGGTAAGCAAAACATCGTAGTCGTATCTACGCAGAGGAAAAACGTTGGCGGCCGCGATAAACACGAAATATTTAAACGGTATATTGTTTGTTTCTTTCTCTAGGATCTCCGTTGATTACGAGACACGGTAGTGTCTCACGCCAAGTGTATTATTCGGCGCAAAACATTTTATCGCGTTATTATAGGAGAATCTAGTGCTTCGTCCTTTTTACATTAATTTAGACACATCGAGAATTTTGCCGTGTAAATGATGACTGATTATTATATTTTATGAAATACACGTAATTAATTTGAGGATGGTACCGGAATTAATTTGTCGAATCTCGCCGCGTGAATGATAACTAGTCGATTTTTAAAATTGTATACAAGTAATTAATTCGAGTGGTACCTTAATTAATTTATGCATGTCGAGTCTCGCCACGTAAATATAATAACTGATTACTAAATTTTATGAAATACAAGTAATTAATTCGAATGGTACATTCATTAATTTATGCATACTAGAAACGATAAAACGCGCGCTTCGCGCGCGCAGTTTGTGGTCAAGCATTGTATTCTTTTAAAATTTGTATACACGCGAAGAAGTAATTGTATGCGCAACGTTAATTTAAAATAAAATGTAATTTGTCACTCACTGATACGGTTCGCAACAGCAAAGTTGTACATCGCTAACTATACATGTTAAACTGTAACGATACAAAAATGTATACGATTATTATAGACTAATTATGTAAAATCCGGACTATTGTATTAAATATACTTTATATTTAATATTTTTGAAAATAGGTATTTATTAAAACAATTTTATAGAATACTGAAAGTCTTCCTTTGAAATATGAACTCACAAAATTTTATACTTATGGTTTTGTCTCTAACACTTATTCGAATCCACGTTCGAATCATTTGAATAAATAAAATAAAAGCACAGAACAGATACTTTATTTTGCACAATTACCAAATAACAAAAATGTAAGACACTTACCTTACGATTTCTCTGCCGTTGCCCGATGCCGCCTAGGCTTGCTCCTCCTCTCATATTTTCTTGTTGCACTTACACTCACAGCACTCAAAATCGATCGCGCGAAATTTCGGACACTCCCGTACACGATGTAAAATACCGTGAAATGCAGTAAGAGACGTTCTTTACTTCCTGCCCGTTCGAGTTGCGAAGAACGACAGAGCGAATTACAGCGCGAACGCCGAAGTCGCACAAATATCTCTCTTCCCGAAAATGGAACAGATTACACGAAATCGATAGATAGTTAAAAGCGCGGTGCGTAAACGAGATGTAACCGCGACAACGTACCACGGTTTACTTTCATATTTTAGATGAGTTAGTCTCGTAAAATATCCATGTACACGTTAATAAAGAGCCGTCGCCTCAACGCGCAATTCGTTTCTCATTACAAGTTGTAGAAACTTAATAATTAATCTAGTAGCGTTACTTGTCACTGATAAAGGAGTCCAAATCAATAGCGTTTTATTCTTACATTCTTTACGATCGAGTCTTGGAAACCGACAACGCAAAAATAATACTACGCACGGAGCGACTCGCATTACTGCTTGCCGGCTTGACGTTCGGCGAGCGAATGATAGCGCGGCGACCTTCACCTGAAGGTACACAATGGCACGCAAAAACGTCGTACGTCACCGCGCCGAGTGAAAAACAACAAAAAAACGTTGAGAATTCGTTGGCCCATCTACGTAATGGTAAATTCCGTACTTATCACTTGCTCGCCGAACGTCGAGCCGGCAGGCAGCAGCGAGAGTTGTTCCGTGCGTGATATTATTTTTA